>NC_142012.1:76106559-76454059 GCF_049901735.1 Notechis scutatus
CTACTAAAGTAGGAGAGTACCATTGTATATGCACTAGTTGGGCACATTTGGGATACGGCATCCAGTTCTGATAAGATGCTGAGGCTTTAGAAACAGTGCAGAGAAGAACAACAAAGAAGATAAGGGATCTGGAGGCAAAATTGTACGATGAACGGCTAAAAGAACTAGGAATGTTTAGCCTAATGAAGAGAAGGCTTAGGAGAGACACGATAGCCATCTTCCAGTACTTGTAGGGCTGTCACAGGGAAGAGGGGGTCAATTTGTTTTCCAAAGCCCCCGAGGGCAGGACAAGAAGCAAAGGGTAGAAACTCTCAGAGGGAGATCCAACCTGGAAATAAGGACGAATTTCCTCATAGGAATGTTTAATCAGTGGAACAGTTTCCTCCCAGGTTTGTGGGTGCTCCATCACTGGAGATTTTCAAGAAAAGTTTCGACAACTGTTTGTCTGGCATGGTCTAAGACTCCTGCTTCAAGCAGGAGGTTCAGCTAGAAGGCCTCCAAAGCAGAGGTGGGTAATCAGCAGGTTCTAACCAGTTCTGGAGAACCGGTAGCAGAAATCTTGAGTAGTTCAGAGAACTGGCAAATCCCACCTCCGACTGGCCTTACCCCCATCTATTCTCTGACTCCCATTGAATCCCAACTGATCGGCTGGGTCTTCTTTGGTTGCCCTGCACAGGAGAAGGGAGCTGGAAAGCAGGTTAGTGGGTTGGGGGAGGGAATGGGGGTTTTGCAGTAACCTTTCCCTGCAGACAACACCACGTTGGTGGGACTCATATCAGGAGGAGACGAGGCGGCCTATAGGTCAAAGGTTCTCAGACTGGTCTTGTGGTGCAAGAGTTATAACCTCACCCTGAACATCAAAAAGACCAAAGAATTGATTATAGACTTCAGAAGATGCAAAGCAGAGCCTCTCCCACTATATATATATCAATGGAGACTGTGTGGAAAGAGTTCATAGTTTTAAATTCCTAGGAACTCATATTTCCGACAACCTTACTTGGTCGGTCCACACTATGGCCACTGCAAAGAAGGCCCAACAGTGCCTGCACTTTCTGAGGTTGCTGAAAAAGAGTGGTTTGGGTGAGAAGTTGCTGGTTACTTTTTACTGTTCTACCATCGAGAGCATTTTGGCATACTGTGGTATGTGGTATGTGTGGTATGCTGGATGCTCTGCAGTGGAGAAGAAGATGCTCCAGAGAGTTATAAACACAGCACAAAAAATCATCAGTTGCTCTCTTTCTTCTTTGGAAGAGATTGCGAAGACCAGACTCCTCTCTAGAGCACTAAAAATCTCCACAGACCGTTCTCATCCTGGTCATTGATATTTTGAACTGTTACCATCAGGGAGGCGTTATGGGTGTCTTAAAATGGGGACTAATAGATTGAGAAACAGTTTCTTTTCCAAGGCAGTAATTGTCTTAAATCAAACAGTGCATTTGTGATTTAGTCCTATTATTATTGTTGTTGTTGTTGTTGTTGTTGTTTTGTTGTTGTTGTTGTCATTGTCATTGTTATTATTTTAATTTTTAAAACTCTGTAGTGTGATTGTGATGTGGTGTTTGGAGCACTGTGCTGGAGTAACTTTCAAATTTCATTGTATTCGTGGAATGCAATGACAATAAAGGTATATTCCATTCTGCCACACCCACCAAGCCACTCCCACAGAACCGGTAGTAAAAAAAATTGAATCTCACCACTGCTCCAAAGTGCCTTCCAGCCCTAGGATTCTGTGATTCTAAGGCAGGTACCCCAGGCAGTCGCCATCCCCGTCTTGCTATGACAACACAGATGTGTTTCATTCTTCCATTTCCTCCTCCTTCCTTCCCTCCCAGACGTCACCTCTTCTAAAGACCTCTATCAATATAAGGGAAGTTTTGGCAGATGGCCTTGGCTCCCCCTCGGGCAGCTGCTGCTGAGTTCAGTCGATATACAAAATCTTCTGACAAGGGAGAACTGAGGGCGCAGCGTGAATCTTTAAAAAGGCATCAGGGATTTATCAGCCGGCAAATGTGAACCTCTTTTAGACTTTTCACAGTGCTTTCTCAGTACCCTGTTCCATTTATTACGACCTTTCAACAGAAAACCAAGGCTCTCTTCTAGCAGGTAGATTTAAAGGCCTCCCTGGAGACCAAAGGAACCAGGACTCCATTGGGAAAAAAGCGGGGGGAAGCCGAGATTACTGGAGGCTTGCAAATCAGCTCCCTATCTCACAACCAGACAACAACTTAATTAGGTAAAAACCAACTTCTGTTGGCAACGGTCTCCTCCTCAGGATTATAAAATCAAATTAAGGCCAGCTTCTTTTTACAAGGAGACCCAATGCAAGTGAACAATCGAATAAATAGCCCTAAAAATTCAACACAGAAGTACCAAAGAGAAGAGAAGCCGGGAGGGTATTTTAATTAAAAATAGACTGGGGAACCCCAGGTTTCTTTCTTGACTCTTTCCTTCCATTTGCAGGTGAAATGATTTAAAGCAGTATTTCTCAATCTTAGGAGCTTCAATTTATCTGGATGTCAGCTCCCAGAATTTCCCAGCTAAAGTGGGCCATTCTCAGAGAAAAATTAAAGAATCCTGAAGAAAAACGTCATATTCTACAACTGGATTTCTCCATTCTGCACACCACTGCACTCCGATACAAGGATTAAAGGCACAGTTCTGCTTACCCTAAAGCCTTGTTCGGTGCTTGGGATCTCTGAGGGTGATTGGAGCTCAAGAACTGAAGTTTGCTCATAAAGAAATAGAAAATCTTTTTTCCATGCATTTTGCAATTTAAGGTTAAAAGCCCTTAGATCTTTTTTCCCCTCCTCATCCCTTCTCAATTATATCCTTCTTTAAATCAGAGATGGTTCGGGCAATCCAATTCTTCTGGAAAAGCAATTAAAGCATCCTTGAGAGGAGGTGGGTGCTTTCCAATTGTGGTGTTGGCTAAGACTCTTGAGAGTCATCAAATCAGGTAAATCAGTTCTGATTGCGGAAGGGCACACGCTGAAGCTGAAGCTCAAATACTTTGGCCAGGTAATAAGAAGAGAGAACTCGTTGGAAAAGATCCTGATGTCGAGAAAGACAAAAGGCAGCGGGTGAGATGGTTAGATAGTGTCGTTGATGCAATGAACATGAATTTGGGCAACCTCTGGGAGACAGTGGAGGACAGGGGAGTCTGGCATGCTGTGGTCCATGGGGTTGTGAAGAGTAGGACACAATTTAGTGACTGAACAACACTGCTGCCACCACCAAGAGATGAATAATCAGCCTCTTTTTTCAACATTTTTTAAAAATAGCTACAGGATTTTTTCACGAAGAAAAACAGATTAAACTTTGGATGGTCCTATCAATTCACTCTCTTCCTTCATTATCAAATTTCTGAGCTTTATGCTTTTAAAAGTAAATACGCAGATTTCTACCTGACAATGACAGACCTTCTGGGAGATGTAAGGAAAGGGAAGTAGGAAAACTTCCAGAATAAGAGAGGATAATACGCTAGAAGAGAATGGACCTGTTTTCCGAGGGCAGCAGACGTTTCAAAACATAATGAAATCTAGAGGGAGATGAGCGTAATGACCCAGAGAAGTCAAGAGCTCATTCTGGAAATTATTCCCATCTACTGACTGAACAAAACTTGCTCTGGGAAGTATAAGGAAACTGGAAGGAAGGAAAGAGGTCGAGAAAGTTGCAAGACCATGACGTTCTCTGAAATTCAGGATTCATTCACTGAATGCACCACCCACCCACAGCCACATTGTGAAAAATTCTCATTATCAGCGAGACACCGTTACAAGACAAACTGTACCTTTTTCTGTCTGTCCCACTGGATCCAGCAGGATGGGGATATGCAGAGAGCTGCATATTAAAATAGCCCTTCCGTGTTGCAGCACGAGCCCTCCAGAACCCCCTGCCCTGGGAGATCCATGGGGCCCCAACCCTGCTAGTATTCCTAGGAAGTCTTCAAAGGCCTGAAGGTTTGGTCAACCCATCAGTGTGCTTTTGTGTATTTTATGATTAGAGTGGGCTTTGTCTTCAGCTGCCAGTATTTCAAGAAGATGGTTGCTGTTGTTGTTGTGATGGGCGGCTATATAAACTGAGGTAATAAATAAATAAAGCTGCCCAAAGGAAACCTATGCCATGTGTCTGTAGGAAAAGAAAGTTGAGAATCAACAACTGTGAGAAAACAAACACACACACACCCCACTCTTTTGTGCTGGACATTAATAGCAGCTTACAGAACCAATTTGATTTTGCTGGTCTTTGATAAATCCTCCCTTGAATCAAGCACAATTCCTAAAGACTGCACGGGCACATCCATATCTCTCTCCTTCTTCTTCTCCTCCTCCTTCTTCTGAAATTTTCTCTGCTCTCCCATCCAGGGAGAGATCAACTGTAATCACAGGCCTGGAAGTCTTCTAGACCAGGGATCTCCAACCTTGGCCACTTTAAGACTTGTGGACTTTAATGCCCAGAAGAACTCTGGGAGTTGAAGTCCACAAGTCTTAAAGTTGCCAAGGTTGGAGGCCCCTGGTCTAGACCAACCCCCTGCCCAAGGGAAAGAGACCTTATACCATCCCAGTAAAGTGATTGTCCAATTTTTTTTTCTTGATAAGCTCCAGTCCTGCTTACTTCTTGAGTTGAATCAGAATTGACCAATGGCTTCCACTTGCTGTGACCTCTTGCAAAATATTTATCTAAGCAAAACATTAAAATCATTGTCCTTGATTCAGTCATGTACAAAGAATGTGTTTATTTAAAGCCAGAACAAAACAGTCCATGTCGCCCACCTCAAGGTTTACCAGACAGCTAAGCCACTATTCTTGCCCAGACCTCTGTGACATCCAGCAAGCTTACCATCTAGCAAATATCATCTGAATGTTGCAGCTGACTAGACACCAACAAGAGAAAATGCATGTTGCAAGGAGGGTGCCAGACAATGATTAATAGGGAAGGGAGGAAGACAGACACAATCTTGGCTTAAAGCATGATTTGGCTTTCACACTCTGTAGACAACACAGGAGTTGTTCTCTCTTCTTATGTTTCTCTTTTTGCTATTGCCTTTCCTTGCTCAATCCTTATAAACAGTCTGTGACCACCAACCAGAAAG
This sequence comes from Notechis scutatus, assembly GCF_049901735.1. NCBI lineage: Eukaryota > Metazoa > Chordata > Lepidosauria > Squamata > Elapidae > Notechis > Notechis scutatus. The sequence continues at coordinate 76,111,652 of NC_142012.1, forward strand.
CAAGAAAAGGAAAAAGAAAAGAAAAGGAGTTTCTCTCTCTCTCTCTCTCTCTCTATCTATCTATCTATCTATCTATCTATCTATCTATCTATCTATCTATCTATCTATCTATATCTGTGTCTCTGTGTGTATATGTATATATTAAAGGGAAGTATGTCTTCATCTTAGTTTAAAAGTCTTATTCATTCCTTTATAGCAGGGGTGTCCATGCTGGCTGGGAAATTCTGGGAGTTGAAATACACAAGTCTTAAAGTTGCCAAGGTTGGAGACCCCTGCTTTATACCCTCAGAAATAAGTAAATAAACTTCTGCAAGGGGAATATTCAAAATTTTAAAGAATACAATGAAGGATGTAAGGACTAATTCGACCCTCAACTCCCCACAAGAAACTTTTAGGTCCATCTTCTACTTCACTGACACCAAGCAGTATTGTTTCTCAGGTTAAAAAAAAAAAGTATGTTCAATGCTACATTACAAATTGCCTCATTTTCTTTTCTTTTCTTTTTCTTTTTAGAAAGGGCGATGTGAAAAAAGGCAAAATAGCAGCCATAACCATGTCCCAGCCCTCCCCCCCCCAATTTTATATCCCCCTTTTTACATGGATTGTGATCTGAAATTACAATTTACTAACAACTCTTCACGGTTTGTGGCCTCAAAGTTCAATACAGCCGGCATCCATCACTGTGCAAAAATATTCTTGTCTCCTCTGTGAAGGAAAGACCCTTAAATGCATTGAGGCAGTGTCTTTTACAAATGTGGCAATGTTAAGACTTATGGACTTCAACTCCCAGAAATCCCCAGCCAACACCCTCAAAATTGGTGAAAGTAGTTTTGAAGAGTGAATCTGTAATACTTCAAGCCAATGAAAAACTTCTTAAATCTAAATTACATGATGGTCCTACTTTTGGAACATGAAGGTAAAACAAAGAATGTGTGTGTGTGTGTGTGTGTGTGTGTGTGTGTGTGTGTGTGTGTGTCTAACAAACAACTGTGTTCCCTTACATATAACCTACTTATGCATCTAACTCTAGAGACTCAAAATGTCATTTGCAAATAAAAGCAGTTTTAAACTCCAGTCCATCATCTGCACTGCTATGACAAGCAAGAAATACCACATCTTCCCAAAAGGAAAACTAAATGTTTTGATAAGTTCACTAAGAAATCAGAAGGGTTTATCTCCCCCATCCCCCCAATTTTGCTTCTCTAATTGTGACAAGCAGTTCTTACTATAATTAGTTCTTGAAAGTTCCTCTAAAGTAGATTAAGAACAAAGCCAACCTATCTTGATGACAAATCTACTGATACTTGCACATCTAGATAAATGAAACATAATCTAATGATTAGTATACATTTCAATGTGTGTAAGAGATTTTAGGAGAAAAAAATTCTGCTGAATGCTGCCTGAAATAGATGTACTTTATTTTAAATAATGACAAATGTACAACTACTTCAGCTAATCACCGCACCTGCTTATTTCATTCTCGGTGAAATGTTTGCCCTGTTATAAACTTCAACATGGCCAAAATGACAAAGAAAGCAAGAGAAAGCCATGGGTATTCATTTAAATCCCTTCTGACAAATACTTTTTTTGGATTCACTGAAAATAAATTGAAACCATCATAATAGAAGGATGAACCACTGGACTAAAATCAATGATATAGGCAGCTGTTCCTCCCCAGCTAAAGGACCTGGCAACCTTAAAACAAAGGAGAGTGGAGGAGGAAATGGGCAACTTTGTGCACTAAAAAGGGAACAGATTATTTTCATGGAAGAGAACACACCACTCCTAATTTTGTCCAAATGTAGATCAGATCCGTTGCCAACCAGGCTGTTGGCCAGTAGCCCAGTTTGATGATTTTGTTCTCCTTAGAGGTTCACAGCTCGGATAATCTGCCGGATTCAGCCATACACCTGGATGCTGCATTTTAGCAGTGAAGAGAAGTGTGCCTTTGCACAGCCAAGGCTGGGGAGCCGAAAGGGCTTATTGGCAAGACGTTAAACTGAGCCACGGAAACACCTGCCTTATTTGCATCCCCCCCCCGTGGGCTTCTGGAATTGGCACTCTTCTTGGACTGCAGCAAGACATTGTTCATTGGATGCTTGTGAAAAAAGTGTTCAGAAAAACTTCAGAAAAACCTGGAAGGCTGCAGTGGAACTTTTATCGAAGGAGGGAGGTGTTAAACTCTTATCTATGTTGCAGCCTTCAGCTGCTTGAGGTTCTTGCATGAAACAAGCTGGAAGGGAAGGTGAAGCATCCCATCCTTTGGCTGTCCAAGTGATCCTTGCCATGGAGCTCGCCTAGTTAGTTCCTCTGTTTCTTTATTGCTCATAGGGCAATAAAAAGGAAAAGAAAATGCCCATTTTCCATTTTTCTAATACTTGGGCTAGAACAGTGGCCCCCAACCTTTTTTGTGCCACGGCCCGGTACCGGCATCACAAAATGATCTGCAGTCTGGTACCGGCATCAGCACGCATGACAAGGCAAGGCGAGCCGAGCGACCGGCCAGCCAGCCGTCCCCCGCTTCTCCCCGCCACCTTCAACTCCTCCTTTGTACCTTTTTTGTGCTTTTTTGTGCTTTCTTAATCTCCTCCGCCATCGGGACAGCTCTTCGTTCGAAGCCACCACCCCCCTTCGATGAAACTAAGGCGCGAGGATTCCTTCAGGACCCAAACGCTGCTTTCCAACCGGAAAAGCTCACCCGGAAGCACTTTCTCGTTGAAACAAGATGGCGGTGCCCAGCAAACCGGCGGCCTGGTTGAAAATGATCCACGGACCGGTACCGGTCCGGGGCCCGGTGGTTGGGGACCCCTGGGCTAGAAGACAAGAAGAGTTGAACTCTTCTCAATTGCAACTATTTAGAAAACAAAAGTCCATCCTTCCAGTTTTCCATCTGGAGATGAAAAGGGGTTGATCTGCTGACCTCCATAGGAAAACAATTCCCTACTTATAAATGAGACTATTTGTAGCTTAGGGTTGAATTGAGGGGTCCTTGGTTCTCTCTGAGCTTGTTGTTTCCTTGTAGACACTTCATTATCCAGAGTAGGTAACATCATCAGGGCTAGCATTGATGATGTTACCTAGTGTGGCAATGAAATATTTACAAGAAAACAAGCAAGCACAGACAGCACCAAGGACCCTTCAATTCCCTACTTAATGAAACATTGAAATGAATTGGCCTTACGACTATAAATTGTAAACCATTAAAACTGAAATTAGAATTAGAATGTGGATTTCCTTGGTTCTTAGCAAACCCCTCCAAAATAAGTATATTTAGTTTATTTTTAAATCAAACCATTAAAATGGGAGGGTTAGAAGCTTTCTACACATAAACCATTTGATGTGATTCTTCCTTTGGGACTGTTTAACTCAATCACTTTAGAAAGGTCAGCAGTCAAAAACTTGTATAATCAAACATTAGGGTTATGATGGACCTGTGGGAGTCCTCAGCAAGCACAGGATTTCACCCATAGCTTCTGTCTACAGTCCTTTAAAGCAGCTGTGTCTTCTCCCCTAAGTTCAAATGGAAGCCCTATCAAATATGCCCTGCAAGCAGAGCTTCAAGAGGTCAAAGCAAGCCATTTAATGTTATCAATGCAATGCCAACAAGCACAGAAATGCATGTCTCTTACTTGACAAATTAAGATGGATGCTGTAAGGGCTTAAGCTGATGGGATGGGAATCTCTGACACTCGTGCCGGAGAAAGCCATTTTGTAAATAAGAACCCAAGAGTGGAAACCTTCAAGAGAAACAACCAGCCATTCTCAAAAGTGCACAAGATTCCCAGGATTTAAATCTGGGAAATAGTATTTTTACAAGGCAATACTATGTTCCAGGGTGCTGTTAAAGAGAGACTAACTTCCTAAGAACTCTTTCATAATTCCCTATGGTAAATTTATGGATCTAAATGTCTTACATTCACCTAGGAAAGCCGGTTTGGGAGGTGGGGGAAAGAGAGAGGGATTAAACACAGTACGTAACTCAAAGCCTTCATAGGTACAAGGTATTATTTTGTTTTGCTGAGGATTTAGACATTGGAAAGCGGGGAGGGAGTTGGAGGCTAGCAACATAATAATAGCAAAATACTGAAGACATGATCATCATACACCATTACTGGGCACTGTTATTAATTCATAGTTCCCAAGTTAATTTGTCCAGACTATTTAATAAGCACATGACAGAAACACACTTTTATTTCATTTTCTTCAGCAGTGATCTGAACAGGTCCCCAATGGCACTCAAAGGCCTACTATGTCTTACTTTCTTTTGAAGCAAAAAGATAATTTGCATTCTTTCATCCCCAACTATTTAGTGTACATACAGAAAAGCAGCTGTATGGTTTGCTTTTTCAAGGTTTACCTAAAGCAAACTTTGTACACAACTTCCCTTATTTCCTATTTCTTGGGGGAGTTCTGAAGAATTCTAGTAAGCAGTTTGAACCTACTGCCCCAGATCTGGGGACCAACATCAAAAGTCCTTTGTTTTCAGACACAAACATTATCTCCTTCTGGAAAAGAGGCAGAGGTGGTATTCAGCAGGTTCTGACTAGTTCTGGAGAACTGGTAGCAGAAATTTTGAGTAGTTCAGAATCCCACCTCGGACTGGCCCCGCCAACCCCATCTGCCTCCTGAGTCCCAACTGATCGGCTGGGTCTTCTTTGGTTGCCCTGCACAGGAGAACGGAGCTGGAAAGCAGGTTAGTGGGGTGGGGAGGGAATGGGGATTTTACAGTATCCTTTCCCTGCCATGCCCACCAAGCCACACCCACAGAATCGGTAGTAAAAAAATGTGAATCCCACCACTGAAAAGAGGGGATGTAGGGACAAAACAGGGAGCTATCTGTTAAGAATCATCCAGGAAAATGTCGCAAAACCAAAACCTTTACATCTTAAAACTACATGAAATCAAAAAGGATTATGGCCATTAGAAGAAACCACATTTTTCAGCTCGACAACTGAAAAATGTTCAGAAAATATTTATTGCACCCTCAAAAGCATAAGCCACAAGAAAGAGAGTTATTCACTGGTTTATCACAAACACATACACAAATACCGTCTCTGCATAACAGGGATATGGCAGCTGCATTTTGTAAACAGGATGACATTGAGAGCATAAAATTCTGTCAGTTTTCCATTCCTTACTTTTACTTCATTCCTTTGAGATTCATTATCTCTGAAGAGGTAAATGGTTATTGCTTCAACTCGCATGTTATATTATCTACTGGATCTGAAAACCAGCAACTGGAGAGGATTGTACATGCTCCGGTTCCCGATATGGAATATTTTCATCCCCTCCCTAAGAAAAAAAAAACATCGCAATGCTGACGTGAGTACTAAATGTATGACAGTGATCTTTCACACTCCAGGTGTCCATGGCAAATCAACCAAGGACGATTATAACTCAAGATCCACTTATAAATGCATGCAAAATATGTTCTTCTTTTTTTAGAGTTGGCTTCCATAGATCAAACAGGTGTAATCTTCGTGGTCTCAGATGCTGTAGCCAAAATATTTGCTCAGGATGTGAGCCAACTGTTCCTCAGGTGATAGATTATTTTAAGACCCTATCAATGCAAAATGTCAGTCATCAACATAGTAGGACACTCCACCACCAAATAAAAGGTAATCATCTGTTAAAGCATACTAGTTAAGTCTTCTCACCAACATGTTGATTTTGTCAATAGTTTCTCCTGCATACAAAGATACAATTTCTGTATCTATAATCTGAAGCGATCCCTTTTGGATTGTTACCAAATAGCAATAGTACTTAGACTTATATACCGCTTCACAATGCTTTTTACAGGCCTCTCTAAGCGGTTTACACAGTCAGCCTACTGCCCCCCAACAATCTGGATCCTCATTTTATCCACTTCGGAAGGAAGGGAGGTTGAGTCAACTTGAGCCTGGTGAGATTCGATCTGCCAAATTGCTGAGAGCCGGCAGAAGTAGCCTGCAGTACTCCATTTAACCACTGCACCACCACAGCTGTTATCTTATCAGAAAGGAAATGTGTCAACCCCCATTCCCAAAAGCACGGGTTAACTTATGCTGGTTTTGTATCGCTGCGTATTTAGAAAATGATTATTATATCTTAGGCAAGATGACAACTTTTAGGAAAGACTGACAGAGAACCTAAGGGTTTGCTTCCAGATATTGTATTAATGGCAAATCCTTGACCTACTTTACACTCATTTTGGTCTTCAAAATCATTTCTACATTTTGAAAGCTGTTTGGGACTGTCAGATGATGTAAAGAATTCCTTGAACTCGAGACTTGCCAAGAAATATTTTGATTTCCATTTCTGAGTTTTCTTATGCACACACATTGAGCTCTCTCTCTCTCTCTCTCTCTCTGTCTGTCTGTCTGTCTGTCTCACAGACACACACACACACACAAACACTTGTCAATTTCATCCCTCTTGAGTTGGCCTGGGTTCCTGAAGAGAGAGATCAAATTCACATGAGTTCCAGAAGGCCAAAAGGTCAGGAGAACAGGTAAGGTATGGGGAAACTGAATAATAACAGTTGAAAAAAAACAACCTGGCTATTCAAAAGTTTTCAATTATAGAGTCAGGAAAAAAATACAGCAAGAACTTCAACTCTCCAACACCAATGAAGTCATAAAGCCTTAGGGAACAGGGGTCACTTTTAACTCACAATCCTGCTGAAATCCCTTCAATACCTCAGTGTTATCTGAAGAGGCGACAGCATATCTGCCAAAGCTCAGGAAAGGGGGAGTGTGTGAGCGGATGATAGAAGTGTTGGTTGTTGCCAGGCTTAGTGATACAGATATTCATAAAGATATAAATTAGGGTTAGGGTTCATAACTTTGACATGTGAAGTATAAATTACTTTGTAACATGCACTCCTATCTTGGGCGGGGGTTGGACTAGGACAGGGGTCTCCAACCTTGGCCCCTTTAAGACTTGTGGACTTCAACTCCCAGAATTCTGGGAGTTGAAGTCAACAACTCTTAAAGGGGCCAAGGTTGGAGACCCCTGGACTAGAACAGCAGTTGCCAACTGGTGGGCTGGGGACACTGGTGGTCCACAGAGAAATGTGGACAAAAAGCACTCCCCCAAAGCAATTAATCCAGGCTGCGTGGGAACACAAGGCTGCCCCATCCTATGGCCCGCGGAACACAAGGTTTGCATCATTTGCATTGCAAACAACACAAGGTAGTGAGGGGAGGGGGGAAAGGGGCACAGGGGGAACTTGCCCCATGCATCCCACATACCTGGCCTGGCTGCTTCTTTCCCCTACTTTCTGCTTCTGCTTTTGGCTGCATGCAAGGAAAGCAGCAAAAGTCTTTCTTTCTCTCCCCCAAACCACCAGAAATGAGTCTTTGGGACCCTGCAAGGCATCCTGCTCCAAGAGGCTGCGTTGGCAAAGACTCATTTCTGGTGGTGTTTGGGGGAAGAGAAAGAAAGACTTCTGCTGCTTCTGCTGCTTTCCTTGCATGAAGCCAGAAGTCTCTCTCTCTCCCCCCCTTCCCCCCAATAACAGATCTGGAGACGGTAAAGAATGTTCAATTGGTAGGAAAATGGGGTGGGGGGTGGGGTTTCCTGCCGATTTTTTTTCCTGCAGCCACTGTCAGTCAAAATTCACATTAGTGGTCTGCAGGATTTAAAACTATGAGTTTGATGGTCCCGGAGGTCCAAAACGTTGGCGACCCCTGGACTAAAAGACCTCCCAGGCTTTCCAGCCCTATGCTTCTATGTTTGAAATCTGTCACTGTTCCCTTCCCTAATATGGTTGCCAGCCATGAGAAATGGGCCTGCTCTCAGCATGGCAATCCCGCTCGGTGAGTCCTTTTAACTGGGGAAGGAGAGCACTGCCATTCTTAGACACAGGGCTGTCTGCCAACTGAGTTTTCCCCAGCTATTCATTGTCTTTCACTCACCTTCCTTCCCTGCCAACAAGGCCTTTGAAGACAGGGTAGACAGATGGTTAGCTAGTCATGGGTACATATCAATAGTATAAACAGGACTAGCTCAATGACTGTATTTTCAGAACATTTGAGAAACGAAGCCACTGCTCCCTCCTAGATGTGCAAAACCATTACTTCATGCTTCCCACCTTCACTCCGCTTCCTTCATTCCATTCATTCGTTCCCCGTGTTTAACCACGCTCTTCAAACAGGTTTTATTTTAATTTTATTTCTGTGCACTTCTCTGTATTGTTTCTGTATCTCCTGGCAAAGAGTCACAGGCCAAACACACTCCGCCTTTCTTTCTCAACTGAAAAAAAGAAAAAGAAAACCCTGCTACAAACATTGTAAAGAAGCCACTAGAGAAGTAAACAAAACTGATTCACAAGATTCAAAGATAAATGCTCATTGTCTCTAGATATATCATATACCTGGCCCAGATAAAAATCAGGAGCTTCCTCAACTGCACATGAAAAGGAGAACATGTATTTCTATATGCTTCATTATCTGTTAGATTATCTCCCACCTTCAAAAACTTGAGAAGACTAACTTGGGAATCTCCCTTCATTTTATTCCATACATTCCTAATTGATCACAGAGTTACTGGATTTCTCATTAAAAGCTAGGGTGCAATATCTCTTTGAATCAAGTTAAACTCTTGGAGATTTTATGAACACATCCATGCTATCTTCTCAATAACGTTATGGAAGATTGGAGAGTGCTTTCCCCTAGGAATTTGTTGTTGTTTTATTTTCCCATCTAATCTTAGTAATCTCCTATCCAAGTATTAACCAGGTCTGATTCTGCTTAGTTTTTCAATCCAGGCAAGGTGTTGGCTACCTAGATAGGTTTCAGAGTAAAACTGCACTTGTATTGAAATTAAATAGAGACAAATTTCAGGATGTATGCCTGCTGGCTCTCAACTTCTTTTAAATAATTCAGAATATTCCAGTGAACTGATTTCCCTCCAGTTGATAATCAGGATACAGATAATTACATCTGGTTTCTGAATACCACAGATGAGTAACCTAAAAGGATGATTTCCAGATAATACAACTCTATGAACCAGTCATCCCGCGATGGGATTTAGAATTGTTTTCAAAATACTTTTCATGCTAGGATAAGGCCAGATATGATATCAGCCACATTACAGATTAATATTAAATCTCCAGCTATTATTCTGTACTTTTATCCAGAAGAAATAAATACTGTATAAACAAATAATCTTCTTTGAACCAGGCATAATTTATTCTGTAGATACAGCATGATTTCTAACTATTCTGAGGAGACCTAGTCCTCAATTTTTCTTTAAAGATGCCTTCAGATTTCTAAACAAAGAATATATCTAATCAATCCTTAAGCATAGTTTTTTATTATTATCAATAACAGATGTAGATTTTTATCCTACCTGAGAATATTAGTACTTGGTTTACTTTTGTTAAAACAATTAGTAAATTGTACTAATTAGTACCAAATTAGTAAAAGAGGTTTATATCCTACAGTCCCTCGTGGAAAAATCATCTTAATAATGTTGCAACAGATTAGCTCCATTCTAAAATATTGAATTAAATAATGGCAATTCACAACCTGAAAAATTCAATTTCAGTCCTAACAGCCACTAAATATCCAACTGTATTAAATTTCAGCATCACACTTTTAAGATAATACATTCCTCAAAGTGAAAGAAAACATTTACGTTCTTATCAGTCTAGTTGTTCCTGAGGGTGTGCTGCATGGCCCAACTGAAGATCTGGTCCTTGCCTCAAAGGAGACGGAAGTGAGAACTTTGGATTGGATCATGCCCATGCAAAATCTATCCTCCCATGGAGCCCAAAACTCCCCCAAGATGAGGAAGATGAAACAGGTGAAGAGGAGTCTAGAATGTCACCAAAAGATGACAAGGAGTGAAAACAACTGAACATGATCTTGAGCTACTGTTAGGATCTATCTTGTAGTGGAAAGGATAGCAAAACATCAGTATTTCACTGCCTACCACTTTATTTGGGGTAACCTTGTTCAAAGGATTACACTAGATATCTGTTGAATAAAGTTGCTTGGGTTCAATCCAAGTTGGACTCTAAAATCCTGAAGCAGTTCCACAGAGGTAACTGAGGCTTGAAATCTGGGAAGACTTTGATCCTGTTAGTGTTGAGAATGTGGACTGTGTTTGTTTGTTTGCTTATTTATTTGTTTATCAAACGTGCACAAGATAACAAGTATAGGTATTTAACATAAACATGAACAAAGGGAGTAAATACAGATAGATGAGGATAGTAAGACAGGGACGGTAGACATGTTGGTGCACCTATGCACGCCCCCTTTAAGGACCTCTTAGAAATGGGGTGAGGTCCACGGTAGACAGTTTGAGGATGAAGCTGTGAGGGGTTGAGGCTGTAACCACGGAGTCTGGTAGGGCATTCCAGGCATTGACCATTCTGTGGCTGAAGTCATGTTCTTGGAACTACCAGCTTGACCACCTGTATATTAGATCCATGTTCTTCCTGGTGGATTAATGTTTCCCAGAAAGTGAACATCATCCCACTGGAGGTTGGGGAACATCATATATGCCTGGAGATCAAATTAGTTGCAATGCTAGTGGTCTTCCGTAAGGTTTTGAAGACTTGATTCTGTCTGATAATGGGGGTTGGGTGGTAAGGCAGAGCCTGTGGAATGGTTGTTGCATTGTGTTTTGATTTGATCTCAGCTGCCAATTAGTATTTCTTGACATATTGTGATACTGTTGAGATATCATAGTTTTTAACTGTTGTTCACAAAGCAGAATCAATATGTTGAGATGAGCCATGTAAATAGAAATAACTATTCCTGCCAATTTAGACACTTGACGATATTTGGAAATTTTGAAAATAAAGTTCCCTCTAAAAAATAACAGTATACAATACTTAAATATTCTTCTTACTTTCCTAGTTCTCAAAAGCTCCGAGGTCACATTTCAATATTTATTCCAGAATGTTATCTATTTGTGAGAGTACTGGAGTGAGGGGAAGTCTTGATTTCGCCTGTAGTTATCTTCAAACATTAAGAAACAGTTACATTTTATCCAAATGGAAAAACAGCACCTTATGGTTTAGTTCTGCTGTTTCTTCAAGTAATTTAAACCAAACACCAAGATAACTAATTGCTGTTTCTCTCCAAAGAATAAAATTGTCATGAATAACTTTTAACATCTGTCAAGATTTAGTTCTACGAAGTTAATTTTGCAAATGAAAAAAAAGTTCCCTAAATGTGAAGAAGAGTAGTTTTCTGTATCCTGTACAGAGGTGGATTTATAAGCTGTACAGATGCAGATAGATAACTCAACAAGACGTCCATAACAAAGTAAATTTATTGGTTCATCAGGTATCCTCATAACTCATATTTATGACGAAGTTCTTCTTTAATGACCAATCCTTTGTATATCTGCCTTGTAGGTAAAAGATGGTTATCTCCTAACCCATGTCGTAGTGATAGAAAGAAGCTGCCATGTGTTAGTGAACTCAGGCAAAAGTGAGGAAAACTCCCCCAACCCATCAAGGGTCAAATTAGTGACCAATTGGGATTACAGATGTGGCCACATGACATGAACTACATTTCCCAGGATACCTTTAACTACATTTACCATGATGCATTCCCTTAAGGGGACAGCTTATAATTCCTAAGTAACTATCCAATTCCCATAGCCTGACTTGGACAGCACAAGCAATGAAAAAAAGGACTGTAAGTCCAATAAGTCCAATATGCACATAAGAATAGAATACAATTCTTTATTGGCCAAGTGTGATTGGACACACAAGGAATTTGTCTTGGTGCAAATGCTCTCAGTGTACATAAAGGAAAAGATACATTTGTCAAGAATCAAGAATCATGAGGTACAACACTTAATAATAGTCATAGGGTGCAATAAGCAATCAAATCATACTAGGAAACAGTCCATATAGGCAGGGCCATTGTAGAACCCCAAATCTAAAATTGTGAAATCTAAATTGTCAACCACAAAGGATCACAAATCCTCCTTAGCAGGAAGAAAGGGGATAATTCTGTTCAGGACTTGGCCATACATCACAAACTCCCAACTTCACATGGCTTGAGTAGGTAGCTGGGCTTGAACCCAGCAACTTTTCATACACTCAGTATGACATGCCTTGATAAAAAAAAAAATGCAGCAAACTGGGATGGTTCCTTCTTATGCTGACAGTAATTCATTTTTTCCTTCCATCTTTGCATGGACTCTTTACTTTGTGCTTCACAGTCATGGGGGCAAAAGTTATTGGCTGTTGACAGAACTGGCATCTCTGCCTTAACCGTTGGTCCTTAGCTCAGCACCCACCACTATGTTCTGACCCAAACTTTGTTCCAAGGAAACAAACTTCTTTCACAGTTAAAAGGCTGTTTCAAACAAATTGTCTCTGATAAGAACAAGCCTTGCCAAGGTTGTGTAAGGCTGCCAAGAACACTAGATAAAGTTACTAAGAAGTATTTCAAACACAAAGAGTCTCCAAACAACAATCAAGATATTCTGAACAAGGCTTGAGTACAAAAACTTCTTTGCTTCCTGCAAAGAACTCCGGTTTCTCAGCTGGCTTTTATCTCTTAAGGGAGGGGCCATTATCTTGCAGCCTTACTCCCGAGTCACCCGTTGCTGCTGTAGCTGCTCTTTCCTTCGAGCAGCCCTGAACGCACATACACTGGGCACAGGCTCCTCGGTGGCCTCTTCATCTCTGCTGCCAGCCTCCACAACCTGAAGGCAGCACTCCACTCCCTGATGGTCCTGGCTCCATCCCTGCATCACATGCAGGGCCCTCATCTGAGTCCTCGCTCTCCAAGACCTCAGCCGTCTGCACCTGCTGCCGGCAAACCACAACACACTAGGCCTGGTAATAAGTTTATTTAAAATATTGGAACCTGCCTTTCTGTCCAAGTATCTTAAGCAAAGTTAATAAAGAGAAACAGGTGGGAACCTCACCGTGACAAGGTATTACAGAAAAGCCCAAGAAGGATGTGCTGCTGTTGCTAAGTACAAAGGGGGTGGGAGATAATATGGAAAGTGAAGACAGATAAGGATTTCTCTTTATGATTGTCATATTTTATCTACCTTCCCTATCTGTTCACTTCCATTGGGGAATAAGGAAAACGATCCATTTTCTGGGATGCTGAGAGGCAGGGACTCATTTACAAATGTTGTGCTCTGTCAGGCATCTGTGCACGGCTGCCAGCAGATGTTATTGTAATTATGATTAAAATGCTACAGAAATTATACTAATCCAGTAAGTCACGTTAGTAAATTTATTTGCTCTGAACGGTGTAACTGAATGAATAGCACAAAGCAAAGCCTTTTCATACCGGATGAGGGAAGCAAACCCCTAATTAAGATACAATTTAAGCCGCCCAGAGTAATTTTGTGATGAGATGGGCGGCAAATAAATTTAATAAATAAAGAAAAAATATACAGGTAAAATAAAATAGGACAGCTCAATGCAGGAAGATATATGATGGATAATCTCTGGCCTGGGTTGACAGACACACATAAAGCATACATCTACACTCATGTCTACCTTGCAGGAGAAGAACTGGCAGAACCTGAAGTGGAGTCAAAAGAGGGGTTAGCCTAGAATCCCTATGTAGCTACAAGTGAACTAAATGCAACCTCCCTTGAATTCCACTGACCCTTTTCTATCTCCAAGCAGCTGCTAAGTATTAGTTGAAAAGATTTATTCTGTGCATAGGCACAGAAGCAATAAATGCCTGAGAAGCAATAAATTAGTTGGACTGTACATTCACGTGTGGATCTGATCTTCTACGCCATCTGAAGGTTTAAGCTAAAAATGCTTTCTCCACACAAGTCTCTAAAAAGATGCTGGAGATGTTTTCCCTGAATCCAGCTACTTAGTACCGCTTGGTGCTCTGCCAAGCTCAGTCAACACTGCCAGATGTGGGAAGATCTTGTCGAGATGTTCAAACAAAAACAAAAATAAGAAAAAGGGTTTAGCCACTTCCTTTCAAACTTGCTTCCCAGAAAATTCTGCCCCCTCCTAGGAAAACAACTGGGGGGGAAAAACAATGAGTTGTTCTTAGGTTTAGCTGTCGTTCAAAGAAAACACATAGGCGGGAACTAAAGATTGATTAATTTTTCCCATCCTGGAAGACCTCCCATCACCACCAAAAGCCTCTTTGGGGGGAAATCCATCTATTGGGCATTTAACGTCATTCACAGAAACGTCCATTATGGATCACCCAAAAGCTGATTTCTGCTCTCTGAGTCTAAGAATGAGTTTAAACCGTGAACTAACACCCCCATATCAGTTTTCTTTTATTTGTTTTTCCTTTTGGTATCTGGGGTGCTGTGTGATCCCGGTCTATCTAATTAAACTAGCATTTTACAGCAAAGGTTTTCAGGTATCAGGATTTTAGTCTCTTCTATCATCTGCTGTGAGATCTTTTTAAATAGAAAATGATCAAGACTAAATCCCAAAGAGATGTTCAACGTGCCAACATTTTATATTATAATTAACTGTCATCCTGCCAGTTTTCTGAGATGGATTTAATCTTGCATAATTTTTAATAACCTTTTTAGCCTCTGATAAAGTAAACCCAAGATTTGCATACTTGAAACGTAGGTATTAGTCCTGAGCAGTCTTTTCCAACTATTTCAAGATTTGTAGATTCTGAAATTTTTAGGTGAGTCAAAGATGTCACAAAGATCTTTTCTTTCTTTCTTCTTTCTTTCCTTTCCTTTCCTTTCCTTCTTTCCTTTCCTTTCCTTTCCTTTCCTTTCCTTTCCTTTCCTTTCCTTTCCTTTCCTTTCCTTTTCTTTTCTTTTCTTCTTTTCTTTTCTTTTCTTTTCTTTTCTTCTTTTCTTTTCTTTTCTTTCTTTCTTTCTTTCTTTCTTTCTTCTTTCTTTTTCTCTTTCTCTCTTTCTTTCCTCATTAAAAAAGAGCCATCAGCAACCTCCTCCATTAACATTTCCAGAGATAGGTAACAAAAAACAGGTCTGACCCATGTTAATTAAACAAGAAAAATAGTACATCTTCCTTCGTTCCAAAAATTCAACAGTGTACCTATTTTCTTGAAGCTACCATTGTGGATTGCAGAGATTTTATATTCTTTTAAATACTAATATTTGGGGATGATCTGTTATTATATAGCAAGCAAGCAATAATTCTAATGGTGAAGTCTATTCTCAGTTTTTAAATATTAACTTTTTTAAAAAAAAAAAACATACCACTGTTTTTTTAAGAGTATCCAAGTAGTTCACCCTTAAAACTACCAGCAACAGTTACCTACAACAATACATCATTAAGAATCCAAAAAGGAACCAACAAATGGCCCACAACATAAGAATATTGGGCAATGGCACCTCTTTTCCACCAATATACAGGCTGTGTTTGCTTTGTGGTGTGCTGAAGAGTGTCACCACAAAGAATGAGAGACCTCTCTTGGAGGTCATCTCTAAAAGGCCATTGGGTTTTGCTATCTCCTCATCTCTTACCTGTTTCTATAGGCAGCACTACTTTTATTATTGCAACACCAAAATGTTTTGTGATCAACGTAATGCGCTTGATTGTGATAGGTCTAATATGGGCCATTCAGGAAACAGAGAGCATCATTCCCTAACAGTGGAAGCTAAAAGGGACAATTTTATTGATTTCCTCTTTAAGGGAAAGGTAGGATATCCGCTGAGTATCAGGCAGTAAAAACGAGCAGACTATCAAAGACTATCAACAGAATAATTCTACCCTAATGAAAATTCAACATACAAGGTGACTTTTATATAACTGACTCCCATCTCACCTTTTGGGTAATTAATTCAAAAAATTCTTCATACTGCCAACAATTCCATTTCAATGCCTCTTACACTAACATACATAGAATTTAGAGCTGGAAGGGACCTTGGAGGTCATCTAGTCCAGCCCCCAGCTCGAGCAGGAGACCCTAAACCATTTCAGACAAATGGTTGTCCAGTCTCTTTTTAAAAGCCTCCAGTGATGGAACACCCACAGATTCTGAAGGCAACTTCTGTTCCACTGGTTGATTGTTCTCAGTGCAATCCGGTGGATAGAATGAAGCACTTGAATCTTCCTAGGATTTCATCGTTAAACTGATTAAACCTTTCCTCAAATTCAGCTCAGTTCCTGAATACTACATGGACTTGTTCCTATAGTTTTCCTTGGTGGTTGGCCAGTGCAAAATAGGAACTATTTTGCATCTCCCCAACCAACCAACACTCTTCCTGGTGGCTTTCCCTCAAAGTCTGATCCAGCTTAACTTTTTAGGATGAACCACAACGTGCCACCTCACTGGTTAAAAAAAGTTAAAGATTTTTAAAATCTCCAAGTTCAAATAGTTGCCTCAAGGGAAGCATTGGAACCCAAGTGCCCAGGATATTTCATTTCGTTAATTTTCCTCCCTTCGAGTTCCTTTAGATAAAAATTAAAAAGAGGGATTTTTTTTTTAAAAGAGAGAGTTACTAAAAGAATGGCTCTGGATAAACTTGAGCTGAGGAAAACCTTGAAGACATCAGACAACCCAAATTGCAATTTTTAGATTAATACTTCTGGGTCCTTCTTATTCCTAACCGAAGATGATTAGCATTTCAATATCTTGGTGCATATTTAATTTAATTTTGACGTAAAGGAAGAAGAATTGGGGAGGCTGTGGCGGAGTTCACAGGCAGAGGAGAACCAGGCTAAACAAAAGGGTTCACTGAGGTGGAAAAAAAAGGCTTCTCTGGGAAAATTAAGGGTTGAACAGACAGAGATTTGCCAGCTATTCAAAGCCCACCAGCTTAAATCTAGCATTTCAAGTAGAACAGTCAACATGATTCAAGAAGTCTGATTAAGCACAAGATATTACGATTTCCCTTTGGGTAAGACTTGACGATTCCCCAGAGAAAAATCCATGCAGGTTTTTTGTTGTTGTTGTTGTTTTGGGTTTCTTTTTTGGCATGGAAGTCATTTGCTACTGATGCCTTCAAGGCTGAGGCACTCTGTAAAAAAAAAAAATTCAAATACTAGCTCCCTAATACAAACACACACAGAGAGAGAGACAGTATATCATCTTCTGCACTAAAGTTATATAAAAGAGGATAAATAATGGGATAGAAACCTTGCAAACTACAACCCTGAAATAGCTTGGATTCTTGGTCCTCGCACTTATGACCATTGCAGTGTCCCTCTGGTCAAAATTTGGGTACTTTGCAGCCAGCGTGTATTTATCACAGTTGCCGCATCACAGCTGCAAACTTCCCTGCCAGCTTCCGATGACCAAAGTCAGTGGGGCAATCTGGAATCGTTTAATGACTGTGGCAAAAAAAGGTCATAAAATTGGGGGCGACTCATTTAACAACCGCATCGCTTGTAAATGATGGTAACTCTGGTCCTAGTTATTGTTGTAAGTTGAGGATTACCTGTACATTTCACACATAACTTTTTTCAAAATTACAGCTGTTTTATTGTTGTTATTGTTATTGACATCTTAATGGGAAACATATAAATCTTTTAAATAAACAATCAGTAAATTTTCAAAACAGGCTTGGCTAATTAATCTTCTCCCATGTCTTCCTGTTGGGAAAGAGAGACAAGCACAGAAAAATGGAGCCACCCTTGACCGATGTGAATCCCTACATGGAGGATACAACAAACTAAACCAACCAAGAAAGAGCAATACAATACATTTTTCAAGAAAAATGGCCCTTTCAGCACCAAAATTGAAGCATGACAACTTTTGCCTGTATAATACTGGTTGTCTTCTACTCAAGCTGTTTTCCTTCAGAAGAGTTTGACTGCAACTGCCATCTGCTCTAGAAAAACACAGGGGGGGGAATTTCTACAGCTATTCTTTTTGGGAGTCTCAAAATCAGGCTCTACTGTCAAAAGTATATATTGCAGAGGAAATAAAGGCCTACTTCAATTCAATGAAAGACATTGGATGGACTGTGTATCAGCCTGAGTCTTGTTATTTAGACTCAACCACGAGCAACCTCAAAGGATCCGCACCTCACTATTCATACCCTATAATTGAAGCCAGAAGCAGTGGAAGTTCTTAATTTGCCAGACAGTGGACTTTGATGCAGGTTCTATCACAGCTTCTAAAAGCGGGGGTGGGGGGGGGAGCAACACACTCTGAACATGCTGATCTCCAAAAAAAATAAACAAATAACAATAATTGCAGTCCTCAAGTATATAGTCACATTGTCAGACCTTGGACTTGTAAAAAAAGAAATAAAACCCAGACACGCTTGCAGCTCTGCTTATGGTGTCAGATTAGTTTACATAATTATGATGGTCACTTTCATAAGAGTACATGGCTAGGGATGGGCTCTAGTCAATTTTCTCCCATCAGTCAATTTTCCCAGATTCTTACAAAGAATAAGAAGATGGGGCTGTAGAACTGTAATGAAATTAAAGTGGAGATAGTGCATTTGGTACTTTTGAAATGTTAAATTGCTTCACAAGTATATCATGTGTTATGAGAGTCAATGTGGAAATCAGCACCGAAACTGATCCAAAGATACCCTTTCCGGCAAAGAGATAAATCTCTTTCTTCTTAGTCCAAAGCATGAGACAAAAATACATCAATCAAGCCCTCTAAATATGGGAAGTCTACGTAGATCCTTTCTACAATCTCATGACAAGCATGCACATCCAGTGAAGGACAAAGGTAGGACAACTTATCACTCACAAGATGCCATGGTGGTTTGGGATGGACAAGCATGATTAGTGGTTTGGTCCGTTCTATGGCCTAAATTCCAGTAGTATCTTAAGATACATATTCACAAGAACCTTTTCATTGGTTCCTGCTTAATTGTTGACCAACCTACACCAGCTGCAGAACATATTTTGTCCATGTATCACTAAATCTAACACTGGTTATAAAAAGGGACCAATAGTGGAGACCCACATAGTTCAGAGTGTTGAACTGTTGAGTTTGTGATCTTCACCAACCTTGGCTGTTTTTCAACAGATGTTTCAATACCAGAGGAGAGAGGGAAGAGTTGCTCTGGAGTGTCACCACCCAATAAACCTTCTCCCTTACCCTGCAGATGTTACCTAAACTGGTAATTAAATGTCTACACAAAAACAACCAAGTTCAGAGAACACCAGAACTCACGAAAAGGTTCGATCCTGGTGTCTTAGGTTATTTCTCCATAGAAATACCTTCTTCAAAAATCAGGGAATTGTTCCCCTTAGCAATTAAAACATTTGTCTTCAGATTTCATAACTCAGAGTATTTTAGATAATGTGGAATCTAAAGTTTTAGAAAATTCAGAAAGCAGCTCAAGGTCTGCGTATAAAAATCATATTTCCCAAAAGGAAGATATCTTGAATTTAAGACAACAGCCTTCACAAGAAAAAAGTGTATTAGACAGGAGAACAAAACTCACTTACTTCCATCAATGTGTTTTCTGCAAATCAAAAACGACCTTCACATTTTCAAGGTAAATTATTTGTGGAGTGGGGTGGAATTGCCTTCTTTGCAGCCTGAAGGAGATATATAGTCAGATAAAACATATTTGTACATGCAGGGAGAAGTGGGGGGGGAGACTCTCTGAGCCTCAGGAAATATTTCTCTATGGCCCCCAAATTTGGTGAGACAAGGGACTCCCCTGTTAGATCAGGAGAATAGAAAGTCTCCATATGTAAGCTTTTACATGACTTTAAGCACTTAGAGCATTGAATTCCTATACAAGCTTAAATAGGTAGAGTATAATAATGGGAAAGATTGGATTGACTGAAGATCCTTTAGAGAAAATACAGCAGGTAATTTCATGTAATTATCTGAATCAAAGACTCCCTGGGGGTCTTGGTGAGGAGTCTAACCTGGTGGGCTCAGATATTTCAAGCAAATGGCCATGGCCTCTCCAAGTAAGCGAAGGGAAGCTCAGGATATGACTTTTCCAGCCCTGGAGAGAGAAATCTCTCTGCTTTCCTGCAAGGTTGGGCACTGTCAGAGCCATACGAAAGAAAGCATGTTGTAGAAGATAAAGTACTAATTAGGAATAAGATTCAATATGTTCATGCTTGCTTTGTCAACTTGTCCATAACCTAATCTACCCCATGGCTTGCATGAAAGATCAATCAAAGCTAGTTGTTGATATGCAAAATGCTATGTAAGGCATTTAACCCACAACGTACAGTTTCCCCAAGATTCATGAAGGATGCAGCGGCACTTATTTCTGTATTACATTTGTCCTAGGAATATGCACAGGACTGTAATCTGCAAAATAAACATCGGGTAATTTTTCCATTTGAAGAACCTCTGCTACCAAGAATTTCAATCATCCTTCCTACTGAATGATCAATCCTTCAACCTTCAGCTGATCTGACACTGACAAACATTGAATGAGGGGTTCATTGGCTTCACTATTTCCACACATTTTAAAAAAACCAGCTATTCTTTCTAGCAACTGGTATCTGTAAATATTATCTCCATAACTTCATGGCAATAGGACATATCCTGTTAATTATTAGCCCATAACACCACCACCACCCCGCAAAAAATTAGATGAGAATCACATGGTAGATATCTTTTAGGAACAAGCAGCTTTAGAAAAAATGTATAACCAAATGTGAATATTACAACATATGGTTGAAAGCAGAACAATAAATGGAATTTATAACATTTAAATCTCTCTTTGATTCAATCTGCAAAGATATTTTATGGAAGGTTTCCATCATATACAAAAAATCTGTTCCTACATAGAGAAAAGCTCTGAGTCCATCAGAGCAGTTCATAAATTGTACCCCAATTCAAAAAGACGTTCTATTAGTTTTCTTACTTTTTCACTCTTATATTTACTTCTGGGTCATCTAAGGCAGTTGGGAAAAGTTTATCAATACTACTTTAAGTGGACGATGCTATCTTTTTATCAGAAACATCAATTGGTGCCTCAGGAGAACATGGAAATACTTGGTCAGTACCATATTGATGATAATCATCCTCAGATTATCAGAAGACTAGCATGTTAGTGAAAATAACCAGGATCAGTAATGATATTACATAGATACCACTGAACAGGGTTATATGTTTTAAATATCTGGAGATTGTTTTCTGTGCATGGAGGGGATCCAAGCTGAACATTCAGCGCAAGATTGAGCAAATATCTGAAGCTTCTTTCACTTTGAAAGGAGCGAGGTACCCTCAACCAATTGGGAAAAAATATTTGGCACACCTTTTACATACATGAAGCTCCAATAGGTTTACATCAAATTATTCTCCTGTAGCAATCCTCAAGTCTCACTCCAAAGCTGTCTTCTAGTTGGAAGCTGCTTTATCCAAAATGGTTTATTCAAGATGTGGGGGGTTTTGAGGGGTGAGTCTTAATCATTGGCTAAGAACCAACTTCTGTGAAAATATGTCTGAGTCCGCTACTAATCCTTGGTAACGTTCGTTCAGCATTAAAGATGAGTTTGTTGGATCAACTGCAGAATCTGGGCCTCTGTCTAGAATGCTTGCAGCCTATGGACTATAACAATGATAGAATCCTTCCAAGCATTCCTGAATATTGAACACCAAATTGAGATAAGTCTTTAACAGTTTTAAATGAGAAGGAATCTGAGTTTGCAGCCAGCTATATCTCTGAAGACCATCTCAGAGCCCTTTCTCACCCTCACTTTAATGTCTTCCCTTGTCTTCTTCAGCAAGGCAGGTTTACCAGGAGACCATAAGGGAAGTTTGTGGGTCTTTGTAGCTCAACAGTAGCCAAAACAATGGAGCAAATTCTATTGCACTGTGAATTTTGTGGGTGTTGAGGAAATACGATTAGCATGTCCTTCTAATAAACTTGCCAGGTAACCCAGATTAATCCTTCTCAGCTATTTACTTGCAAAAAAGACTAGTTTCCTGCCTATGAAGTAGCAAAAATTGTTCAGCAGTTTCTGACACAGGCGTTTGAGGTAAGAAACTACCATTTAAAAATCCTCCCATGATCGTCTCATATCCTCTCAACAGGATATCATGGAAACCCCAGACGCAGCTTAGATGGCGACACCATAGTCCTTTACCTTGAAGTCAACTCTGTGAGTTCAATGGGATTTAATTCTGAGCAGGCATCTAGGTGACTTAACATACTTTCCCCAAAAGGACTATTAAATCACTCATTCAGACACATCAAAGCAAGGCCAGGACCAAATGAAAGCGCTACAGATGGCTTCACTGTGGTGGCCCTTTAACAAGTCTGAGTTGGAGCTCAGACGTCACCAGGAGGTAAACACAATCATTCCCCACCCCACTGAATATCAGCTTTAATGGCACCATCCTGGTTAGCAAAACAACCAAGACATCGTCAGTTCTCAAGGAAGACGGGAAAGCTTTCCGCTGTTCCTGGCAGGTGCTTGGAAAATATTAGACAAATAAAATGGATTAAAAGTATGAGTGATATATGCAACCATCTGTTCCTTCCAGAGAGAAAAGTTTGGACGCAGCGTAATATGCTCCAATGAATAACCATGAAACCAACAGTCAAACATCAACATCTCCAGGGGAAAAGAAATGATGAAGTGTCTTATCAATGCAAACTTATTTGGGAGTAAACCCCAATAAAGGCAGAGAAGTTTTGCTTCCGAGCTAGGCAGATGCTGGAATGATTAAACCCCTTAAAAACACATCTCTGAAGATTTCATCTTGCAGGGCAATACACTAAAACCAGCTGAAATTTAAAAAAAGGCATTGGGGTCTTTCATAACCTGAGCAATGTGCTTTTTTAATATTCAACTAGTCCTTGACCCACAATATAACTGAGTCGTTTTTCAGTTATGCCCAAAGACTCCTTGGCATTCTTCAGGAATCTATTAGTGCCTTGCCAAATGAAAACAATAGACCAATATTTCTGGAAGAAATCTTCACCAACGACGATCTGCAGAAGAGTCATAACTGACTTTCTAATACACGTTAAGCATGAGCTAGGTCTAATCATGATTAAGGTAGCCCTCCCAGCAAATGTGCCCCAAACAATCCAAAGCATTTTTAATCAATATCCAAGCTCTCCCTGTTTTACTTTGTTTTTAATATTGATTTACAAAATGAAGCTGATGGGAGGGGGAATTAATTCTTCCCCTGCCTTTGGCTCCTTAAACCCATTCTTCATTCCCCCGCAGGGAAAGAAAAACCAATATAAAAGAAAGCAGGAATAGCTTCTACTAAGGCAGGCCCTGCCTTTTACCTGCTTCTAACTAAAACTTACCAGGTTCCAACCAGTCATAAGATTTAGTTAAGCATTTAGGTAAGCCACTCCGTGTTTACAACCAAAGCAAACCCTGGCTCCAAAGGTAAATGTCCAGGATCTGTTCATAAATGATCATGGTTCTGAGTTCAGAGCATGCAGGAAGGCTCATGACAAGTGAATCAGTGAGTTGAGATTCCAAAGAGCTGGCATGTCAGAACGCATCCAGGATTTCAAGAGTTCAGTAGGAGAAAATCCATACTAATTAACGAATGCTTCATTCATTCTCTCCTCAGTATGGTTTAAGCACGCACACACAGGTTTTTGTCTGTGGGTGCATTTTAAAATGCTTCCTTGGTACTAAAAGGGCTTTGCGACAGAAAGGAGCATTTGTAGGCAAGTCCATTTCTTCAAATGCATAAAGCAGAGAGTGAACGTGATGAATTTTCTGTGTGTTTGCTCTGGACTTCTGGGAGGTGAGAAAGATCATTTGCAGAAAGAGAGAGAGGGAGGGAGGGAGAGGGAGAGGGAGAGGGAGAGGGAGAAAGAGAGAGAGAGAGAGAGAGAGAGAGAGAGAGAGAGAATTGGAGTTCCAAATACAAGCAATGTCAGCTGAACTGAATGACAGCTGAGGTGGGCCTGAAAAAAAGACAGATCTGCAGAACATCCATCCTGAACATAGGACCACCTTTAGCCATGCTGGCTGGATCTTCTGGAACCAACACTATCAGGGTGGTAAGGCCCTACAGCTGGGACACGTCCCAGAACTTCTCCAAAGACATACTACTAGCCGCCCAGAGTTACCATGTAGCAAGATCTACATTTTACAAATAAATCTTCTATATATATATATAAAAATGTGTGTGTGTGTGTTCTGATATAAGTCTGGAACGCCTTCAGCAATTTCAACTAAACTTGGTACACATATGACTTACTCTCTGAAAACAAATACCGTGGACACCTCTCGGGGTGTGTGTGTGCCTTAAAATGGCTTCTACTGTACAGCATGGTGGACTTGCCATGGTAATGGCTTCACAGTACTCCACAAGGGGGCTCCCTCTCAGCCATCCAAGGAAAGTCAGGTGATTGGCCAAGTACAATAAAAAATAAATAAAACACCAGCATAGACAAAAAACTCCAGAGAGGAATAGAAGACTTGCGATGCTGCATGAGAGACAGTACAACAGTGTGAGTCCCGACTACAGGATTTTCCTGTCTAATAAAGGATTGGGATAAATAAATACCCGGGCAACGCCAGGTTATCGACTAGTGAAAGATAAATAAAGAAACCAGGAACCACCAAATCCAAGCAGCCTTCTAGATCAGCTTACGTGCTTCAGAATCAACAATATCAAGCAACAGCAGGGATCTACTGAGGTCTTTCTGGCACTTCCCTAGGCCTGCATAGATCAACTCCACCACTTTTTGTAAATTATCACCCTTCTCTGTTTTCCAAATGGATCCCCTCTCAGCCTAGAGTTAGAAGCCATAGCAGTCCCTAAGCATTAGCATTAACAACTTATGGGAAGAGCCTACATAGAGATATCTACCACGTAAAGAGATACCCATTGAGTTCCATATCACAAATGCTTCCATTATTATGGTCGTGTGGTGTGGTCTGATGTTGCTTAGAAGGGCACCAGGATTTGGGAAGCTAAAGCACCCCTCGGAGGTTTATTACAGGAGCTGAAGCCAAGGACTCCTTTACAAGCTCAGTAGACTTGTGACTACTGCCTCTATTTCTTTTGACAGTTCTTCATTCATTAGAGGAGAAGAACCTCAACACCATTATAAGATAATGGATGGAAAGAATGATAGAACTAGTCTGGTTTGTGATGAATCATGCTGTCAACCTTCTGTACAACAGCAGAAAAGAAACCAGAAGGAAAATGGAAC
Source organism: Notechis scutatus (assembly GCF_049901735.1). NCBI lineage: Eukaryota > Metazoa > Chordata > Lepidosauria > Squamata > Elapidae > Notechis > Notechis scutatus. The sequence goes on from NC_142012.1 coordinate 76,136,627, forward strand.
TGGCAGAGATGGTTGCCTCCCATCCATGGAAAAAGAAACCAGGATAAAGCAACTCTTTGTCCTCTCAACTAAGCACTGGGTTCAAACTTGGATGGTCTTTGGGTCTGCAGAAGATCCTTTCATAGTCCCATCACATATCCTTCTTACCCCACCTACTGTGGAGGAGAGGGAAATAATCCATAAAAAACAGAACCAACTAACGTATGCCCAATACATTTCTTTTCTTTAAAAAGTAGCATTTGCCCAACCTGCCATCTGCCCTCCAGAGTCAAAGCTACCATTCCAGGAGAGTGTCTACATTTAGAGGTCAACCACCCAGGAGCAAACAGTTTAAAACAACACTTAGGAGGGTCCTTGGAAAATTTTTGCAAAACCTAATGTAGTACCCCAGAACAGATTGAGGAGGTGGTCTCAGATCTTTTTTGTAGGCTTTCACAGTCTGCCTCCTCCTCTAGCTGTCTAATAGCTTCTCCCTCTGATGTAGAAAGAAAACAACATAATTAAATGTATATAATTATAAGCCGAAGAGAACACTGAAGCTCCCATGCGTTTGATGCGTGTTCTGCTTATTTTAAATCCCGGGGAAGAAAGAATGGAAGAGGGGCTATGGGAAGGCTGCAGAAAGAAAATAGAGAAGATGCTTCGGGAAATGTTCATTTAACTACCCAAACACTAAATACAGGAACAAATTATGATACAGGCTATGGGGCCTTCTTAGCTGAATGAGCCTCTCTGCAATCCAAGGTTTGGCCAATAATCAACCCTGCTATGCTCACCTACCTCAGTGCAAGGTGAGGCTCTGTTTCCTCCCCTGGCTTTTAACCATCATGCCCAATAGAAAAATAAAAATAAAAACCAAAAATACTTTGTAACACCTTTCTCATCGTTAAAAAAAAATGGATGGTTCTTCCTCTTGGGATTTTTCTTTCTCCCATGCCAAACAAATTCATATTGCTGTTAGTGGGACTCAGGAAACACTGAACTAAACCACCTGTCAGTGAGATCTCACCAAGAAGACCGAAGATCAGGAGGCACCAACAACCAAAGAGATTTCCAGCCCTTATAATATAAAACACGGTGGGAGTCCTGTGGGCACCAGAAAGAAATGTTGGGGTGACATCAGAAGGTCCAGACTGATGTGGGGAATGATCCTGTCTCTTCCTTAGCCAACCCACTCCAAGCGAAAAAATACTGGAATTTTTCCATATTGATCTTTCTCAATAGTTTGCGGTATAAGTAAGGGTTGAATCTACCCAAATTTTTCCACTTTTGTTAATATCTCTTGGCTCCAAAACACAGAGTGAAACCCAAGGAAAATCAAGAATCATACCTCGCATTCCCCATAATGACTGTGTGCTTGGAAGTGGGGGACAAAAGATCCCCAACTTACTATCAAGGTGATTAACTGCAGGAAGCTTTACCTACTAAGAGGCTTCCAAGAATGGTTCAAAGAGTCTTGACCTAAAAAGACTTTATTGGATTGGTACCTGGGGTACTAAAGGTTCACCTGCATCGGGTGAGCCTAACCCATCTGGTAGTTCAGCTCAAGTAAAGTTGTTGAGATCCAAAGGGAAGGAATAACAACAGCATGTTCCTATGTTCTGGCAATCTCCTCCAAAAGCTCAAACGGTCGGTGTTCTGACCATGAACATGGAAGCCGTTGCTTTCTCAGATTTAAATGGAAAAGGATGTAAATTATTCACCTTTATTAAATTAGGTTTCCCCATTTCAACTGAATCAACTTGGTCAACCACTAGAAGGTGCCAGAGGGTTAGGCTTTGGCACCTCTCCCATGCCCTCTAGTGATCACTTCAATTTTTGCAGCTCAGAACTTGTATTCCTATGAATATAGATAAACATGTGAGAACCAATCTGGAAATACTCCACCTTCATTTAAAAAAAAAAAAAAGAATCTTGGCTAAATTGGGCTAAACCAGGAACAATCCATTCAAACAGATGTGAATTTTGACATGGGAGCCTACCTCCACCTCACCTCATATATTTTTTCCAATGCATCATACCTGGATGAATCACTCTTAGGAGAAAATAATAACATTGCCAAGACGTTATAAGTAGTCTTCTTTTTCTACAGTAATTACTTCAGAAATTCACTGCAGCTGGAAGAATGCAGGTGATAATCAATCTTGACTTATTCATCAAACTTTGCTGTAATGAAGAAGCCTCCCATTTGTAAAAGCCAGCCAATTAATTTAGGATTGTTTTCTATTGTAAAAAATCTAATTTGAAACCATTTATCTAGGCAGTGTCTATGCAGCTACTTGTCAGCTCCTGTAAATCTGAGAAGAGTTTGCAACCAATCATTTACGTGGAGTATTTAATCCATTTTAAATCGGCATGGAATTATGGAGCGCATTTGATTAAGTAATAACAGGGACTGGAATGATAAAAAATTGGCGCTTTCTTCAGACATTCTTTCCTTCTTCTTCCCTCTCCTAAGGTTGCCAACTAACCAGGGCTGCTTGTCCTATCATCTCATATCCATTTATGGTCTGGTAGAGGGCAATGATATCTATCATGGGTTATATGTAGAAAAATGTCCGGATTGTCCATATGCATAAGCTCCCAAATCAAGCCCAAGAAAAATAGGTTTGCAACCTGTTTCTTCCTCACTGTCTGCAAACACAGGCGCACACCTCTCTTCCTAAAGCTGCTGCCCCTCTCGTTCATCCCCTGTGCCTTTTTTAAAAAAATCCAAGCACCAGAACATCCTCTTTTAGGTGCCTCTTCCCAGAACAAAGCACCCTGTTCATCCACCCGCATCCGAAGCACATCCGGGGTGGAGAGAATGCAGAAAGAGTGAGCCCTGACACAGTCCCTCCTTTGTATGCCTCCCTTCGCCTTGCCAATAGAAAGACAGATTGACAGAGCCACAAAGCGAGACAGTGATCAGAGGACACAAAGCTGTAGAGGGGGCTCCCCGCCCCACACGCATGGCTTTGCAAATAATATTCCCATTGGCCGTTGAAAATGACACCATGTTTGCCGAAGACACATCAGATGAGGGCGGGCACAAGGGGGTCGAATTCCACAGAGCACAACCGAGACCCCCTTTCCTCACCTTGTTGGACCCTTGTCCAAAACCAGGAACCAATGCAAGAATCACACACAGGAAACCCTTCTGGAGTCAACCAACTAGAACCCTTGCAATGGTTGTTCTCTTGCTCCCTTCGCAGACCAAGTCCCTGTCTCTGCTATCCAGAAGCCAACCACACAGTTCCCACCTGCCAGATCACCCTCAGCTTTAATTGCAAGGAAGCCCCTCTTGGGGAAACGGAGTGCCAAGAGGGACCCCCTTGAACCATCTCAAAACAAGCCCTCCAGAGCAGGTGCAAACCACCTTCTCTCCTCAGAGTCTAAACAAATTTGCGTCCACGTTTCTCCTGGCAAGTTCTCCCCAAACAGGGCCTCTCGTCCGTTCCTTCCTTCCTTCCTTCACCTCCCTCTTTTGGTCCGCCACCCCATCACCTGGGGGATGGAGCATGGGGCATAACCAGGCAGAAAAAGACAAGAGCTGCGGTGCAGCGGGGCATGGCATCGCTGCGAGGATGGGGTCTCCTCTCCCTTCCCCCGGGTGGCAAGCCCACCAAGAGCCCTGCCCACCCCGTAGCTCAGCCATTCCGCCACGCAGAGGATGCGCAATCGCCCAGCGCCGCCGCCGCCCCCCCCCCCGCCCCCAAGCCCAGCTTCTCCGCGATCTCCGCTCTCCTTTCTTGGGCAAACAGCGCCCACCTTCGGCCGAAAAGGAACTTTCCAGGCGCAAAACTCTCGGCCAACATGCCACAGCTCGCGCAAGGCAGGTGACCCGGGCTGGCTTGCCGCAGGAACGACACACACACACACACACACACACACACACACCCCGGAGCGCTAAGTGGCAGTGGCGGGACGACGACCAGGGGTGGGGGGGGTGCGGGGGAGACCCGCCCAGGGCTCCTTGCACGGAGGCGGCGCGCGGGCGGCGCTCTTGGCGCAGCGGCGCTTACCTTCCTGCACGGCGTGAAAGGGGTTGTTGGCTTCGATCAGCTTGATGGTGTAAGTGATCTTCTCGCTCTGCAGGATGTCATCGTTGAGGCTGAGGTCGGCCACCGCCTGCTTGAAGATCTCGTCGTCCTTCGCCGCGTTGCCTTCGAAGATCGCACCTGTTTGGGGCGGGAAAGAGCAAGGTCCTGGTCACTGTGAGCAATTTATCAGGGGAGCCGAGCCACCTGCCCTGCCCGCCCTCCCCCCCCCCCTCAGGTTTCCTTCCCTTCTCTCCTGCTTGGGCGTGGGGTTGGACTAGATGACCTACAAGGTCCCCTCCAACTCTTAATCCGTGAGAGTCTGTGAGACGCAGCTTCCATCCGCTTTTCCTGACCTAAGTGACCTGTTCCACTCGCTCTTCCGTCAGTTGTCCTGCATTGGGACCTTCGATCTGGCTAAGGTCTGACTTTCTGTAGTTGCGACGACTTCGTAGGAACTTGCTAGCCCTGGTTGAGACTAGTGAGCCGTGTGAACCCCGGGCCTGGGTCTTGGTCACACACCGACTTAGCATTTCCAGCCAAGCTTGAGATAACCCTTGTTGGCAAGCGTTTAATTTCCCTCCCTCTCGCCAACTCAGACCTTGAATTGATTCAGCAACCAGGTTAAAAATATTGGGTGATTCCGGCCACCTTTTTGTCAGGATAGACTAAACTCGAGTCAAACAGAAGCCCCGGGACCAGATCACGGCTTGCAAAACTCGAACGGCCCACAGGGTGGCAGCCAACAGCTGCAGCAACACCCAGTGTGTGTCTGCCACCTACCACTTATCCTGGATCTTACAGCTGTGGGCCCGGTTTCCAGGAGTTAGTTTGATTTTCCCCGTGGAAAGCCCGGGTTGGCATCTAATCTTGGGTCCCTCCTGAGGATGGGGCGGGGCGGGGCAGAGCAGAGGTTGGCCGGAAGGGCGGAGAGGTTATTCCCCGCAGGGCGATGCTTTGGATCCCATCTCCCAAAATTCCCAGAAGGCACCCAGGAGGGAGGAAAGCAAGAGCCCGTTGAACGAAAGCGATTCGACCGGGAGACCAGCGGCTCTTTGCGGGAAGGGGATGGGGGGTGGGGTGGGAGTGCAGAGAGCGCTTTTCTCCAAAGTTTCCTGCTCGGGGAGAGGAGGAAGAGGAGGGCGCGCGCCTGAAATTCAGAGCGATTCCCCTCCGCATCCCCGCACAGCCAACCGCAGCTGCAGTCTGAACGCAGCTCTTGGAGTGCGCCTGGTTCGGAGGGATGGGAGCGAGGCGGTGCTTCCCCGGGGATCTTTCGGGACTCGGCCTCTGAGATCCCCGGGGTTTGAGGAACCACCGTTTGCCTCTCTCCAGTTTTATTTCGGGAATGGCCCCCCTCACCCTGAAACGGTGGGAGAGATTCTTCCCTCCTCCTCCTGCCTCTCCCTTCCAGCTTCTTCGGCCTCCGGGAGAAAGCAAGAGAGGCGTGGCGGGGAGGGAAACCTACCAGGCCACCTCCATCCTTCCTCTGAGCCGGGATCGTGCAAAACTCCAGCTCACGGCGACCATTAGGTGGCAGCAAAATCTTTAAAAGGCCCCCCGCGTCTCTCTGCTGCCCCGCACTGGATCGCCGGAGAGCTGCAACCCAAACCAAAAACTGAAGACAAACGCACCACAGTCTCCCACACCCACCCACCTCCGTTCTCCCGGCCCTTAAGGTTGGCCTCCAGCCCTACACCAGGAACTGACCCACCCTCGGAGTGTCGGAGGGGGAAAATCCTCCCTCTGAAGCAAGCAGGCGCGTGCCTGGGCCTCTCCTTGCGCGGAACCGCCAAGGGGAGGTTTTGAGCCACGCCGAGAGTCCGGAGCTGGGACTTTTTCTACCGCTGACCGCCCCCACCCCACGCCTCCCATTTTCCGCTGATGCGGAGAGAAACGTCCGGCGCTCGGGCAGTCCGTTCCTTGGGAGGGGGAGAGCGCATCGATCTTGCGGGGTTTGTTTTACATTTCAAACAATTCGCTTTTTACTCCCTCGGTCTTGGCGCGCCTCCCAGGCCCCTCCAACGCTACGTTTAAGGGACTGGGCTTGTGCCCCCGCCTTTCAAGGCATCTGCCTTCTTCACAACAGCCCTGTGAAGTAGGGGGGTCGAGAGACAACGACGGCCCCAGATCGTCCAGCGCGCTTTCACTGTGGAGGATGGGTTTGGCGCCGCAATTCCTATCCGGCCCCAGCATCCCGCTTATTTTTTTTTGACGGATGCAGGGATATGAAACGCATTTTCCTGAGGGACACGGGGGGGGTCACCACAACCACCCTGGGTGGTAGGCTGGGCTGAGAGAGAGATGGCTGGCCCAACGCCACCCCGGGTACTCCGAGCGCCCACCTGCCTCCCCCTCTGCCTCGGCCAGTCCCTGGGCGCCGGAAGTGGCGTTGGGGGGATCCCCCCACGGCACAGCCGAGCTCTCCCCCCCTCCCCCTCAGCCACACACGAACCTCCCCCTCCCACTTCAGCCCAGGCGGGGGAGGGGGGAGAGGTTCAACTCCAAAGTTGAAGGAAGGCGGTGCAGCGGGCTCGGCGGCGGCGGCGGCGGCGGCAATTCTCCACCCCGGAAAGTCGAGAAGCCAGAGGAGCAGCCACGCGCAAACAGGTCCTTAAGGCGCCCGCGGGCTTTGCAGGAAGGGAAGGGAAGAGACGCGACTAACGGCCGGCAAGATCCGAGCGAGAGTCGTCTCCAGAAGGATGGAGACCCTCCCGCGCGCCCGGCATCTTTCGATCCTCCCCTAACTTTGCCATACGGTCCACTGAGGGAAGCTGTGGTTTGCGGGTGGGGAGGGCAATCTCTCTCTCTCTTTACGCCCCCCCGCATTCAGCGCGGCTATCTTCGCCGCTTTGCACCCTAACCAGATCCGATTAATAAACCACCACCACCACCACCACCCCTGTATCCGCGTCAACCTTTCTTATGAATTGATCCTTCGCTAGCTTGCCTCTCAGCTCACGCACGCACGCCAGCGACGGCTCTTGGGCTTTTTCTTTTCTTTCTTTCTTTCCTCCCTCCCTCCCTTTTTCTTTTCTTTTCTTTTCTTTTTTTTTTTCTCTTACCGATATGGATGATGGAGTCGGCTCGCACGGAAAGACACTGAAAGATCCAAGGGAAAAGCCACACCATCAGGACTTCCATTTCCAAGCTCTGTCGAAGCACATCAGCCCGGATTTGGTCTGGGAAAAGCCAGAGAGATGGAAGGGAGGGAGGAAGACAGGGAGGGTAGGAGAGGAAGAAACGCAAGGTTGGGGTGTTTCTCCCCCACCCCCCCACCCCCCAAAAAAAATTTCAAAAGGAACGCCAACCTCTCCCTTAGCCCTAAGTAATCCCCAAGCGCAGGAGCAGAGAAAAAAGTGGGGAAGGAAGAAAATGGGGGGGCGGAGAGGAATCAGCGAAGAAGCGGCTGTAAACAAGGATAGTAAGATTTGCTTTTTCGTTAAGTGGGAGGGGGCCAAATCAGGCTTGAGAAAACGTGAGCCAATGGTTAAATCCCGGCTTGGTTAGGAGACGACGGCGACCGGCGGTAAAGCCCTTCGACTTCTTCTTCAGCGGCGGCGGCAGCGGCAGCAGCTCTGGAGCACTCGTGTGTCTCCGAGTGTGAGTGTGTGTGTGCGTGTGTCAGAGCGCGCCCCCGAGCGTATGTGCCGGTGCGCGCGCTGCCGCGCGTCTCCGGGCCCCGGCAAACTGCGGAGGCACCCCCATCCTCCTCTGCCCCCCCTCCCCCCCCCTCCCGCGGACCACGTGATTGCAGAGCCTCGCTACTCAATATAGCCTGGGCGCAAAAGCGACGGAGAGGAGAGGAAGAGCTCCCGTAGACAGCGGGGCGGGAGGGGAGGAAGCAGCAAGGAGAGGAGAGCTGGTTTGGGCACTGAGAGCCTCTTATCTCCCGGCTGGAAAGCCACGCAGGTGGGCTGGATGCCAGCGGAGGAGCCCCCGGCAATCCACCCCCTCTCCCGCGCTTCACGCCCCTCTCCGCCCCTTCCCCCCACCCCACCCCACCCCCGAGGGGAAGACGAGAGGAGGGAGAATGGCGTTGGAGCCCAGCCCGGAGCTGCAACGGAGTGGCGCCTCTCCCCGGCGGCAGAGATGTCAACCTGGACTTCCGAGCGGCGGCGGCGGCACCTGAGGATGCCCGACAAGCCTGGCTTGAGGCTGAGCCCTCTTCTTCGTCTCGCCCGCTGAGCTGCGCCCTACACCCCCGGGGGGAAGCGGGGGCGGGCAAAAGGCGAACGGCGGGCCGAAGCGACACTCCATCTCGCCCACCCCATCCTGGGGCAAAAGTTTGGAGCCTTGCCGGGCGGTGCGTTTTCTGCCCGCGTTTCTACCTTCCTGGCCGCGTTTGGGGGGGGTTGACATAAGAGAGGTAGAAGCTGGAGATCCTCGCGGGGCTCTGGGACTAGCTGCCCCCTCCCCGCTTTGGGCCTCGACTTGCGAGACTTTCAGGTCGGCCAGAGCAGAGCGAGCCACTTTGATGGCAGGGGTGGTCCCCGCCACTACGTCGTGTCCCCCTCCCCTTCCTAATCGCCCCTCGGCGGCCTCCACCTTCTTTAGCAAGTTCAATGAGCAGAGACCCAACCCCCACCCACCCTCGCGCGCGCGATTCCCGGGGGGAAAAGGCGATACGTGCAAAAAAGTTGGCGGTGCCGCCGCTTGGGATACCAGCGCCTTCCTAAGACACTCCCAGCCTCCATTGGACGGGCTGAGACTTCAGAAGGCCGATTCATCCCCTTCAAACAAACACTCCAGTGATTGCAGCCCCCTGCCCCCCCGCCCGGAACGTGAGAAGCCTTTAAATAACGCTGCCCGGAGCCCGAGAGAGCAAATTCATTCCGGAGCCGGGAGAGAGGGACGTAATGCGAGGCGAGGGAAATTCGCCACACGAAAACACGCGGGGGGATTGGGGTGGGTGGGCGCGAGCAATCCCGGGGGGTCAGATGCGCAAGTGGGAAGATAAGCCCGGGAAATGCTTATCTTGCCAGCGTGGGAAATGCAGGGCCCGTGGCTGATCCGCGGGAAATAAAAACAACAAAACCGAGCGCGATCCTCTGTAGAGTTTAACCCATGCGCGAAGGGCGCTATGAAACCACTCTTTTGTCGGGAATAATCTAATTGCGTTGGATGCCGTCCAGAAGCGCCTAGCCAGCCTCCTGCTTTTCATTGTCTGGTGTGTGCGGATTCCGGTGTCAAAGAGGAATAAACACAAGGCGGCGGATCTCCGGCTGAAGCATCTACCGTGCAGGTTCGCTGCCACTTAAGAAATGGAAATTACGACCTCTCGCAATCATCTCGCAATCGCGTTGACGCCTCGCTGAGCAATTGGGTAGGAAACAGCCTACAGATTTCCCCCTTCCATCTATCTGAAGAAGAACAGAAAGCAAGCAGAGACGATGTAGCTCAGGGTGTCCAACCTTGCAACTTTAAGACCTGCGGAGTTGTGGCTGGGGAATTCTGGGAGTTGAAGTCCGCAGGTCTCAACCTTGCCAAGGTTGGACATCCCTGGTCTAACTACATAACATTTCAGTGGCAAAGAGCAAAATTCTCCCCCTCCCCAACTGTTAAAATTGATGGGATTTGAGCCTGGCTGCCTCAAGCCTTCTTCCCTTTTAGAATAAAAGTCCTGCTTTCAAATAAGGGTTGTGAACCCCACCCATTAGTTCTCACTTCCGTCCCAAAGTTTCACAGTGACCCTCTCATGCCAATTCCCATTGACTCCAGTTCCTATGGCTTGGATGTTCTTTGAGGATACAGCCCTCCAGTCTCCGGCTGCTCAAACCCAACGCTAGGAAGAGATGCTGGTAAGGGGCCAGTTCAGAAGTCCAAGCACCTACGTATGTTAATCAGATGTGGCACACATCAGCTATGTATTTTTAAATCTATACAGCTAGAAGGGTCTTCATTGGGCCGCACACTTTTTCTCCCCAGTGCTGCTGTCAGAGTCAGGAGTGGTCTTTTTGAAAATTTCAGCTAGAGGGATAAGAATGGCTGATAACCTCAAGCATCCAGGAGGTGCTTAGCCAGATTGATTGGATGGATGGATGGATGGATGGATGGATGGATGGATGGTTGGATGGATGGATGGATGGACGGACGGACAGACAGTGGGCCATCAGGAGAGGAAAGCTGCCAACAAGGTATACAAATTCTCTGATGAGCCAGGCAGCGAATATCTCCTCTGGAAGAAAATTTTACTGTGCACCATTCAGGATGCACACCTGAAACCTGATGAAGTACTTGTACACTTGATAGCGTGGCTAGCGTCTGCCAAAGCAACAAAGGCACTTTATGCCTCCCACTTAGATGACCCAGACGCTGCCCTACGGTTGGCATAGAAAAGACTTGACGAACTGTACGGCACTCCCACAACAGTAGAATCAACGCTCTTGAACAGCCTCAACAGATTTCCTAAAATTCCTATCAACAGGCCTCACCTGGTCGTGGAACTCTCTAATATACTTATACAACTGAAAGCAGCACAATGAGATCCCCGGTTGCCGGGACTCGCTTGTCTTGACCATGTCGACATGCAAGCCAAAATTGTTCAAAAACTCCCGCAGGTGCTAATTGAACAATGGCTCCAGTTGTCTGATGCCTTCATGGCCAAGGGTCATCACAACTATATATCCTTTACCCTTCTCGAAGAATTCGTGGCCCACCAGGCAACAGAGTGCAACACCCCCAGGGCCCGCGGACTCAAAGCTGTTAGTCTTCCCAATGAAAAAAGATACAACAGCAGCTATATACCGTCCACAGGCCCTACGCCCACTGCAAGGGGCAAAGCCTTCATGGTTGTCCATAACACCAATATCAACTCCTCATAAACAGTTCAGGAGAGGACTTATCAGATACAACCCAATTTAGATCTCTGATGCCAAAGAGAAGCCAGTTTTGTCTTTTGCACCACACTCGACATTCGCTGAACAGGTGCCAGGGTTTTGCGGTGAAATCCCTGACCAAAAGGAAAGAGTTGATAAAAGAGCTCCAATTCTGCAACAAGTGTTGCGAATCCAAACACTCGCCCAAATACTGCACAGCCAAAGTGCAATGTCATATCTGCAAAAGTGACACGCACCCGACTGCATTGCATCCGGACGCCAATCCACCACCGCAGACATCTCGTAGCCCCCCCTTTTTTTTGCAAAGGAGCCTCAACGTGCTACAGAAGCACAGCCAGAGCCAGTGGTCAGTGTCAATTGCCCAGCGGTGTGCACACCAGCCTCTCGCTCGTGTCATCAGATCTGCTTAGCCAAAGTCTACCCCGATGGATGCCCAGAAGAAGCAGTGAAGGTGTATGTAATACTGGATCCTCAGAGCGATTGCTCACTAACCAAGTCCGCATGCTTCGACCTCTTTGATTTTCAGAAGGAAGAATTGAACTTCACGATATCAACGTGCACCGCACCAACCCGCATGGCGGGGAGGGAAGCTACTGGACTCTGTATAGAGTCATTCGATGGAAGTTCCCAGTTCCTACTGCCGCCCGTGTTGGAATGGAATGGGGTACCAGATGACTGCAGCCACATTGCAACACCAGAGGTAGCTAGCAACATACCTCACCTGAAGCATATGGCTCATCTATTTCCCACCCTAGATCCTGAAGCCAAGATTTTGCTCTTGCTTGGATTCGATGCCCCTGATGCCTTAGAGCACACTGAAGTAGTCAGAGACCCGAGATACCCACCCTTTGCCTTCAAGACAGACCTGGACTGGGGAATCTCAGGTATTGTCAGTGTCGATTGGATGAAGGCCCCAACCCAGGCACATGTCTTAGCACCATCCATTCCGACAGCCTTCCAACGCCTTTTAGCACCGTCAAAAACAAGAATGCCATTCCATTCTAAAAGGCCGCCAGCGACCAGTACACTTTCACTAGGACACCCTAAACGGCCGCCAGCAACCACCAGACTTCCACTAAGATGCTCTACATGGGCATATGCCTCCACAACACCCTTTCCAACAGCTTCCTGATGCTCTTTGACACTGTGGAAGCAAGAATACCACTCCAACCCTAAAAGGCCACCAGAAGTGACCACCAGACTTTCACCGTTGGCACCAAGAGTACCTGTCCACCCTAAAAGGCCACCAGAGGTGAACAGCAGACTTGCACCAAGAAGCTCTACACCTGACAGGTCACCGACCTAGTATTGCTGCAGAGAAAGGCTGAACTTGAAGATTGAACCTCAAGCTTTGCATGCTTTGCTTTGTTTGATGCTTTATTGCTCTTTACTGTTTCCTTTAGTTATATAGATAACTGTTTATTTTAGTTATATAGTTATCTGCTATTCAGTTAGTATTACTCTTTACTGTTTATCTTAGTTAATTGCTCTTTAGTTAGTGGAATTTACAATTCTAGGCAGGGAGTGTGCTGTCCAGATAGCTTAGAGTTAATGGGATTTGGGATAGTTAGTTAGGAATTGTGAGCTGTCCCCTTAAGGGAATGCACCATGATAAATGTATCCTGGGAAATGTAGTCCATGTCATGTGGCCACATCTGCAACCCTGATTGGTCACTGAATTTACCCTTGGTGGGTTGGGGGAGGTTTCTTCACTCTTGCCTGAAGCCATTACCATGCAGCTGCTTCTATCATCATTATGGGGATTAGAGTTTATTATCTTTCTACACCACAATTCAGATATGCAAAGGATTGGACATTAAGAAGAACCTCGTCATAAATGTGAGTTGACAGGATGCCTGATGAACCAATAAAAAAGACTTTGTATGGATGCTTTGTGGAGTTGATCTGTCTGCTTTATGCCATCCAAATATTAATAAACAGAACAGAGAGTTTAGCGTTATTTGTCGCCATTTCACTCCTCGCAAAAATGATAGAAAAATTGGATGTCTTACCTCCTTAGCGCAATCCTCTTGACCAGATTTTCATTTTCAGAATAAACGTGAAATGAGAAGATCCATCAGTATCAAACAGATTTTGCTTCTGCGTGAGGCAGATTGGCTGAAAAATTCATGCTGTTCAGATTCCTGGATGCTTTTAGAAAAAGTGAACCAAAGGGATTTAAACCTGTGGAGACAGGGAAGACAGTCAGGTATATTAGCACCTGGGACAGCTCCGTTGTATTTTTTTATTTATTTTAATCAGAAGCCGCTCAAAACAGCCTCCACTCATTGGCTTCTACTTTGCACACAATATTTAACTTGGTTGCCATTATAGTTCTATAATATTTATGTGTTGGTCATGACATTTCATAGAATATGAAAAGATGAGAATTGCATGAATTATTGTCCAACTGAACTAGGATTCCCTGGGAAAGAAGAAATTATCACATGGATGAAGAGATCCCCATTCCAACCCAATCAAATTTGGGGAGCTTCTGCCAGCCTGAGGACTTCATATGGTATGCTGAAGTCCTCACCACAAAAGCAGGTGGGCCTTGAGGCAACCTGGGGATGAATTCTCCAGATGTTCCATTTATTTATGACTATCTGGGTCCATGCAGCTGTCAAACTCAAGAAGCAAGAGCACACAGAGTTCAAAGAGCTGTGCGAGATTCAAAACATAATCTTCAAAATGGAAAGAGTAACAACCACCACAGAACATATTAAAAATGGGGGTCAGTTCATTATATAATCTCCAATCTACTCTGCAGATAAAGTTGGTCACTTGATGTGACCAGGCTTCTGCAATCCTTATTCCAATTTTAAGCTAAGGAAAAAAAAATAAAGTATTTTTCCAGGATTCAGATAGGAGTCATAAAAGTCTTATCATGCAGGGATGATGGGAAGTCTCTAATCTTCCATGACATGCTTCATCCATGGAAGCTGCTGCCATGCCATCTTTGTGGACTTGCCTAAATCCAAATCCAATTTGCTATTTTTGTATCAGAGGAAGTTCTCACGCATAGCCCAAACCCTAACCCTTTGGTGCTATCAGGAAAGGAGCAGTTATATGGAGGCCACAAATATCTGAACTGCTAGAAACATGTGCTGATTATGCATGTTTGTTCTTCTCTCGATTGTGGTAATTCAGAAGGGAGTCACTAAAATTACAACGTTTATGACATTCATATATTGTTTGGGGGTTAACACAAACTCTTAAAAATAATTTTTAAATGCTTGGAACAAAGAACCATCAAACATTCTGAAGACGGGGGTTGCTTGGTGGCTAATGAGGGCTCAGTGAACAAGGAAAAATAGAGAGAAAAACAGAAATTAGATTAGAAACAATTTTTTAAGAAGGTAGTATCGCTCAATGTCCATGGAGATTCTCAGTCATCCAGCTCTGGCTGAAGAAGCTTCTTGGATGAGAAGTGAAATGTCTTCAAAGAAAAACCAGAAAGTCCAGTTGCCTCTACCTCTGAGACAAGAAGGTAGCATGTTCATCTGGTTGGCAGACAGAACAACAGCTCTCTACCCTCAAGTCATTCTGTTTCAGGTCTTTCCATTGGGAAATCGCAATTGATGCCCAAGCCACTTGCATTAAAGAGCGCTTGAGTTTCCTCCCTGGCATCATTCATGTCAACAGGTCTTGGGTATCAGGATCTCTATTGTCGGCCTGGTGCCCTGCTGGCATTCTGCCATCAGAGGGGAAGAAGGGGAGAGGCACTTGAGGCAACCCACACCTGTGTATCTAAGGTGGGAAATAGGGAGGGGAAACTGACGTGAGGAAAACCAGAGCTGTTTGTACTGGTTACACTAGATGTCTTCAAGGCTGTTTGTCCTGGGTGTGAAATTCGAGCAGCCTAAACAACCCAGAGTTTCCCACAACATCACGGTGATCCTGGATTGGGTGGCAACAGAGCGGACATTGGGGGGGGGGATGAATGGGGAACGATGGTTTTGGCTATTGGTGAATGAGAACTTTAGATCCCACCTCACCTTCCGGCAACCAACATCTTTAGGAAAAGTTCTTTTCACTTCAGTCAATTGAAGTTGAGAGCCTGCTTTCCTAAATGATTGTTTGGGGGAAGGTCTGACACTTGGATTTATTGTATTTAATCAATCAGGAATTGATAAGATGTGGTATTAATAAACAAAGGTTGAGTGAACTGGAACCAGTTAGAGTTAATTTTGGAGAAGATTTGGGATTGAAACCTTGGTAAATTTTCTACGGGTTGATTACAATAACATTTTATTAACAGAGGGTTTTGGAATTTCAATCTTGTTTATTTTATTATTAATCATCATTCCTACTACTTTTATATTTTTATATAGTTGTTACTGTTTTTCCTGTTAACTATTAAGTTATTAATATAGTATATAGATGACAGGCTAACAATTTGTAAACAAATTTAGAAGTTTGTAGTTTAAAATTCTTTTGGTCTGTTTTGCAAGAGGTGGGAAATTAACACTGTCCTATTACATTAATCAAAATTCAGCTAGGGAGGGTATTATGTGCATATGTGTTAGTTTTTTTTCCTCTTTTTCTTTTTTTTAAAGACACTTTTTAAAATATCTTGTTTGTTGTGTTTTTATTCTGTTTTCTGTTTTTCTTTTAAATATTATGGCGTTTTGTATTTTAATTCTCTTTGAATAAACTAAATATTATACTAAAAAAACAGGTCTTGGTATAAAGCTAAGTTATAATTTGACTCTAGTGGAATAAAAGATTCCTAAAGGCACCTGCATAACTCTGCTGAAGACCCATTCTTCTAATTTTATGGTCCCTTGTGTAGTCATGCTACCATAGAAAAGGAGTCCTGCCTTCCTCAACTCAGGATCTGACTTGGAATAATGTGAACTCTACTTGATCTTCCCATACAATGTCTCAAGAGTTGTGTCTGAGAGTTGTCAAAAGTGACAGGATCCCATCCTTTTTTATCCTCATTCCCATCACAATATGCATCAAGCATTTTTATTTATTAGCCACTCAGCATTTAGCGTACAGTATCCTTTTAAGTCTCTGGCAATTAAAATCAAAATTATTGTGTTTACAACACTTAGATACCTTTTTATTTTTGCAATCAGCAGGAAGTAAAGGCATAATTGCCACAAAAATTACCCTTGTATTAGGCTTTAGAACATGAGATGGGAAGCCTATTTTTAGCTGATGATAACATCATACACTAACAAATGTTTTCACAAAATTCAGAGGAGCCCTTTGAAAAAATGAATTAAAAGAATCAAGTATTTCTGGGAACGATAACCCACATTCTTCACTGATTAAGAAAAATGATATGACCAGCCAACGTAAGCAAATGATTCTGGATGGATAACAATACAAAACCCGAATAAAATAATGACAACACGATTAAAAACAATACATTCAAAAAACCTCCCCATTCAAATTGTGCATATGTGGAACTCCACTGTTATTGTGCAAATGTGGAACTCCACTGTTATTGTGCATATGTGGAACTCCACTTGCTCCCCAGGTGTGGAATAATGTGTGCCTTAATTTAACAACATCTGGAAGGCTCTTGGTGAACAAGATGAGTTCTCAACCCTCCCTTGGATCTTCTTCTCCTAGATCTGCCTTCTGTTTTGAAGCAGCAGCTTGGTTGTTCCTGCAATCATCATCAATCTTCCTAAGGGCAGCTCCGTTGGTGTTCTCCACCTACCCTGATACGTGTCTATTCTTCTCTCGATTGGTAACTCAGAAGAGATGACATTTTGTAATTACCACACTTGGAATACTGTAGCACATCCTGTTTCAGTTGCAACGATGTCAAAAACATGTTGAGACTCTAGAAAGAGTGCAGAGAAGAGCAACAAAGATGATTACGGGACTGGAAGCTAAAACATATGAAGAACCATTGCAAGAATATGTCTATTATAATGAAAAGAAGGACTAAGAGTGACATGATATCAGTCTTCCGAACTCTAAAGGGCTGCCACAATGAAGAGGGGGGTCAACCTGTTTTCCAAAGTACCCAAAGGCAGGAGAAGTAACAGATGGAAATTAATCAAGGAAAGAAGCAATCTAGAACTAAGAAGAAATTTCCTGACAGTGAGAACAATTAATCAATGAAACAACTGGTGTCCAGAAATTGTGGGTGCGCCATCATTGGTGGCTTTTAAAAAGAGACTGGTCAGCCATTTGTCTGAAATGGTTGAGCATGGGGTTAGATTAGAAGACCTCCAAGGTTCCTTCCAAATCTGTTATTTGTGATAGAAATGAGATCATGTTGCCTTTTCAGGGATGAAAAAAAAAGTCAAAAAATGAAAAGTAAAGCATTTTTCTACAGAACTATATCCTGTGTAATGCTTAGCTGCATGGCTAGAGGATTCAGATCTTCTTGTCTCCTCCTCCAAGATTTGGAAAATAGGCCAGTTTCACAAAAGAGAAACAAAATCAAGTTTTACTTTTTTAAATGTGCTATTAAAATGTTTCAGTTTTTCAAAATGCAAACGTTCTGTGCTGAATGTCAATTACAAATTGATTTGGACTATTTTGATTTGGACATCAATCAAACAGAAAAATTCCCAGAAAAGATGTAATGCTCCCAAATATGCCATTAGCTTGCTCCAAATAATTCCTTGCTGCCGTAATGGTCTCCACTGAGAAAACTCTTCAGCACCTCATCTGTGTTCATCATTCTTGCTCTGTTTTCAGACTCCAGGTTTGACCATTCGGAACAACTTGTGGAATTCCCTGACATTCAAATCCCGAACTGATGCAGATCACTCTTAGTTTTTACTGCCGATTCACCTCCTAAAATGATACCTGGGCAATGGGCATGACCTTGACAGATGAGATGCTCCCTAGAGAATTATCAGATAAAAGGAGTGGCAGCCCACCCCTGAATAAGAGGCAAAGGGACTTGGATCTGTTCTATTCATCAGTCAGTAAAAGAAGACAGAGGGATATTTGTACTTTCAGACTTGCAAGATGGATAATCTGTCATGTCTCCTGCCTGATCTTCCTGGGGGCCTGACACCCCCATTTTATCAGTCCTGTACCCAACTACCTACCTCTCTCTTTCTCTTGTGCCTTACAACTGTGACTGTGGATTGGACTACGTGCACCTCTTTCTCTAGAACAGGGGTCACCAACCTTTTGGACCTCAGGGACCACCAGACTCATAATTTTAAATCCTGCAGACCAGAGACCCTGGGAAAATCTCAAAAAAAAAAATCTGCAGGAAAATTCTCCACCCTACTGATCGATTGTTTTTTATTTGGGATTGCAGGATACCGTCTCCAGCTCCATTCTCGGGGGGTGTGGTGTGGAGAGAGAGAGAGAGACTTTTGGCTTCATGCAAGGAAAGCAGCAGAAGCAGCAGAAGTCTTTCTTTCTCTCCCCCAAACTCCACCAGAAATGAGCCTTTGTGAGACTTGTCATACCGGTACAGCCTCTTGGAGTTTGGGGGAGAGAAAGAAAGACTTTTGCTGCTTTCCTTGTGTGCAGCCAAAAGCAGAAGAAAGAAGCTGAAAGAAGCAGCCCGGTGGCCAGGCCAGGTGTGTGGGGCACGTGGGGCATGTGGGGCACGTGAGGCACATGGGACAATTTTCCTCCTCCCCTTACTACCTCGTGCTGTTCACAGTGTGACGCAAGCCTTGTGTTCCCATGGGACATGTGAACAGCGCAGCCTTGTGTTCCCGCACAGCCTGGATTAATTGCTTTGGGGGGGTGCTTTGGGGGGGGGGTGACATTTCTCTGTGGACCACCAAAATTTTCTCTCTGCCCCACTGGTTGGCAACCACTACTCTAGATCACTTGACTCTCAGTTTCAATCTTCATTGGCACTCTCTGAATCCTATCTATCAGGTAAGCTTTCACCTTCCCTGTATTTTTCCTGGCACTTGGGTGCACTGCTCAACCAAGCATTCTACCTGCCTTTTTAGTGCTTTAAAGTATCACTGTCAGCTGCTATTGTGTGATGGCTCAGCCCAGAACAGGACAGTTGTAAGAGTCAGGGAGATGACTTTGGAAAATCCATCCTGAATCCATTCAGAAAGCCACTGGTGCAGAAGCTTGTGTTGTGCCCAGGGAGGCAGCTGGGTATTAGTAAATCTCCCCTCCTCCTCCCCCACCCCATTTCTAGGAGTATCAGAAGGAAAGAAAATCTTGCAAGATTCAGCTGATCTCCATGAAATATTCTTCTAGCCTCCTGCAGTCATTTACCTGATCTATCTCACTGTGTCTACCACAGAGGCTGACTTCAATCTAGACAGTCTGAAACCATCACGTATAATATAGATGCTGCTGTGGGATAAGTAGATTAACCCTACCACACCCGTGCTGCAATCAATCAGGTGACTAGCAAGATTTTTCTGCAGCTTTTGCTACCATCTAGTGACCATCCCCATTTTTGCAGCCTAAAAATGGTAGCCCCAGATATAGATATTTCACATCCAATCAACTGCAAAAAGCAGGACCTGAAACATTCTCCTTCCAAGTCTTACTCTTTCAGTATTTTAGTCACTTAATAAATATATGTCTTAAGGGACTAGCAGATTCCTGCTGATCCAGAAACAGGCTAATCTAAAGTAGCATTTGATGCTTCTAAAAGTGTGTATAGCTATCTATAGACACAGCAACATGGACATGCACAAACAAGCACATACACATACAATACCTAAATATGCACTGTACATTTTGTCACAATGCCTCTTCCCAGCTCAAGAGAAATTAGAGAGGAATTCTATATATGTCTCTCTCAAAAAAAAGTCCCTGTGAATTAATTGGAGTTTACTCTGATATAACGTTGTGGGAGCTTCATCACTGGAGGCTTTCAAGAAGAGATTGGACTGCCATTTGTCAGAAATGGTGTAGGGTCTCCTGCTTGGGTGGGGGTAGGTGGGCTAGATGACCTACAAGGTCCCTTCCAACTCTGTAAATCTGTAAGGAAGTTAGGCTTGCTTTTTCACATATGAGAAAAAGCAGAGGCACCTGCCTTGGTGCACATCCCTTCCAATAGCAATGGAATCACAGAAAACAATGCCTTTTACTCAAAAACTCTTTAAGGCTGTCATATTTAAAGGCATTTACCTGGGAGAAAATCTCATGACATTCAGTATGTTAGTGACCTGGTAGGGAATTGTATCAGATACCAAAACGGCAATAATGAAAAATTGCAGGATTCAAGCCTACTATCAAAAATCTAATGTGGGATGAGAGCAGATTGAGGGAAAAGAGGAAGTGAAGAGATGTTGTCAGAAGGAAATAAACAAACTATCTCTCTTGATGAATTCTTAGCTCTAAAGGAGGCTATCAGCAAAAATTGCAGGCAACACAATGAATTTGGATTGTTGTGAATGCAGGGGGCAAGGAAGCAGCCAGAGAATTTTGCATGTCTGGATGAGGGACAAATGGCATTTAGTTGGACGTGCAAAGGAGTGAAATCTCAGCTGCTCTATCAAAAGAATCTCCCAAGCTGAATTCAGCCTTGGCTCCAAGTCTCATTTTCCTGGGCAGTTTTATAGAGATCATGTCATTTCATCCCAAAGGTGCTGGAATTTGTTGTTGTTTTTCCCTTGAAAATGTTTTGTTTCTCATCCACAAAGCTTCTTCAGTTCAGAACTGAACTGAAGAATCTCCATTGACATAATGTCATTTCCTTTCCATCAACCTAGTCTAAGTCTTTGGAGATCCTGGTAGTCTCCCATCCAAATACGTATTGGGTCCCATCCTGCTTAGCGTTTTGAGATGAGCCAAGGCCAAGAGGTAAAACATGGTTCTGAGAGGGAGTGATCAACAAGCAGAAGGTCAGAAATCGTAGCCCTAAATAATTAAGGGTTGGTAGAAATATTTGAGCTATAATAGAACAATTTATCACTGAGTTGGGTGGGAAAATAAACACGTAGGTTTTGCTCTTAATTCAGTGCACCTTCCCTTGGTGCAACCTCTGGTCACAGAGATACCAAATCACTTCAAACTTTTGCTCTGAAAAAAATGAGCCTTACTTGCTCACAGTTCAGGGAGCCATTGTGGAGGAAGGAAGGAAGGAAGGAAGGAAGGAAGGAAGGAAGGAAGGAAGGAAGGAAGGAAGGAAGGAAGGAAGGAAGGAAGGAAGGAAGGAAGGAAGGAAGAAAGGAAGGAAGGAAGGAAGCCTCTCAAGCTGATTAGCAGCATTTCAGGGATGTAATTGTGTCTAGCGTGCAATTTGTAGTTTGGCCCTGAGCTATTACAGACTACTAACTGAACTTTCACATCACTTCACACTTGAATTGCTTATGATAAATTCTTCCCTAAAGTTTGAACCAGAATCCACTGAAAAATCTATTTTAAAAAGAGACAGCTCCCATAATTCAAAATCTGTCCAATTATTTTAAAAGTTATTTATTACAGCAGTAAATACACATTGCTTATGAAAAACCTGCAAACTATAAGCCTTTCTCTGTAGTTGCTGAGTTCTCTCCACCCATCCTTGAATCAACAGAAAACGCTTCCAGCATGACATTTGTTATAGACTGCATAAATGTTGTAGGAGAAAAAAAGCATTAAAAAGCACAAAATATACTATAGAACTGAACAAATATAATCCAATTTATAAATAATCCCAACTCCCATATTTAAAAACAAATTTCATTTTTTTCTTATTCACTGATAAGGTATTCTTCTCTGGAAATTCAAGGTGATGTTCCATCTATTTCTTGAGCAAGTCAGATAAGCTTAATTGTGTTAGACCACATTATTTGTGTCCCTTCAAGCCAACCCTGGTTCTGAAGATGTACATCAAAGCATTCAAGAAAAGCATTAAATTTTTGGAAGCAAGATGCTGTAGAAAATATCCTTAATATAAAAGCAGCAGCTATATCATTGTGTCCTTATTGTGATCACCATCCATAAATAATAATTTGATTTATATCTGTCAAGATTGCTTGGCTGAATTAAAAACAAAATATGGAATTATTAAAAACTCCGCATTTGTATCAGCACCCTACCCTTCCCTTTGAGAGAATGCCTACTAGATTCAATGGAGCTTATTTTTAAGTTGAAATACAGTATAGAAGGAGGAGCTGTAGGTGAAGAAGGATGAATCAGACAGCACAGCTTCTGACAATAGCGGATTATTTTGGTGGGGTTTGATATTTTTCTGTACTAGGGAAGGGAACATACTCAATCCAAAATACAGTATTTGCTATAGACAAGCATTGCTGTAGACAAGCATTATTTGTGAAGGTTTCCAGTGTCTATAGCCCTGTTTCTCAATGTCATCAACTTTAAGATGTGTGGGTTTCAATTCCCAGAATTCGCCAGTTGGGGAACTCTGAGACTTGAAATCCATGCATCTTAAAGTTGTTGAGAGAGAAAAACAATGCTATAGACACTGGGAATCTTCACAAATAATACCTTTTACACAGCTTGGGGGGGGGGGGAGAATTAATCTCAATTCTCTCCATTTTAATAACAGTACATGTGGCAGATAGAGCCATAAGGTCTGCATACCTTCTGGATTTCAGTAGTTTAGTTTTAGTTTTAGTTTTAGTTTTAGTTTTAGTTTTAGTTTTAGTTTTAGTTTTAGTTTAGTTTAGTTTAGTTTAGTTTAGTTTAGTTTAGTTTAGTTTAGTTTAGTTTAGTTTAGTTTAGTTTAGTTTAGTGTAGTTTAGTTTCATTGCACCTCATACAACGAAATCAAACACCATCTTCAGTGCACATCATGACCCTGAAAATAAACACAAACACACATCCTTCACACTCCACACATTGAACTGAAACCCCCCGACACCACACCAACACTACACTATACAGCAGAATTCAAAAGAGCTGCTGCCTTGGGATAGGAGCTGTTTTTCAGCCTATTTGTCCTTGTTTTTATTGTCCTGTACCATCTGCCAGATGGTAATAGTTCAAAAAAAGGCTGCCCAGGATGAGATGGATCTTTGAGAATGTTTTCAACTTTCTTAAGGCAGCGGGAGCTATAAAGCTCTTCCAAAGAGGGGAGAGGGCAACCCATGATCCTCTGGGCAATGATGTTAACCTCTGGAGTGCTGTCCTATCTGTCACTGTGCAATTGGCAAACCATGCACTAAGTTAAGATAGTGATGTTCAAACTCTCCATCCAGAAGGACCTCAATAAATAAGGCCAAGAGTCACTTGTGTGTGTCTTGAGCAATATAAATGTAATAAATGAATGGTTTACTCTCATCTATTGAAGACTATCTCAAGTTAAAGTTCTACGTGCATATTGTATAGTCAAGTTGCACTGAGTGTTTGTGACTTTATTCTTATGTACATGAACTGAGAATATCCCCCAAATCTTAAGATTTAAAAATTGATAGCAGCATCCGTAGACTGAAGAGGTAAGTCAGAGATCAAAGCAAGAGCATCCACACAGTCAAACATTTAAAAATCAAGAAAGATGCATCATAGTAAAACAGGTTATAGGTGTCAACACAGCAAGAGAATAGGTTGACTCCAGCAACACAGGTCGACTTCTTCTAGAGGCGTGTCTGTTTAAGTATTTCTGTGACCCTTCTTTGTCCTGGCAGATTCTAATTTTAATAATTTCAGGATTTTTTATTTTTATTGAATAATATTCAGGAATGACCTCATTGATGACCCTCATTCTGTCAAGGACCTAGGAGTACTCATGTCTAATGACCTAAGCACCAGAGCTCACTGTAACAGCATTACCAAAAAGGCATTAAGAGTTGTAAACCTAATCTTATGAAGCTTCTCCTCTGGAAATATTGAATTACTAACTAGGGCATACAAAACCTTTGCTAGACCAATACTCGAATACAGCTCATCTGTCTGGAATCCACACTGTATATCAGACATTAATACAATTGAGCGAGTCCAGAAGTATTTCACGAGAAGAGTACTACACTCCTCTGCTCGCAACAGAATACCCTATATCACCAGACTTGAAATTTTGGGCTTGGACAATCTTGAACTACGCTGTGTACGGTTGGACTTAAGCGTAGTACACAAAATTATCTACTACAATGTTGTACCAGTCAAGGACTACTTCAGCTTCAACTGCAACAATACAAGAGCACACAACAGATACAAACTCAATGTTAACCGCTCCAAACTTGATTGCAGAAAGTACGACTTCCGCAACAGAGTGGTCAATGCCTGAAATGCACTACCTGACTCTGTAGTTACATCCTCTAACCTCCACTCCTTTAACCTCAAACTATCCACTATTGACCTCACCCCATTCCTAAGAGGTCTGTAAGGGGCGTGCATAAGTGCGCCATCGTGCCTCCCGTCCCTGTTCTATTGTCCCCAATTAATCGTAACTATTTCCTGTATTCTTACTCATGCTTATACTTATACCTATTATTTTGTAAGCGATTGACAAATCAAATAAATAAAAAATAAATAAATAAATTTTCTGCTGTGGCTTCTTCCCCCCATTAAAATTGAATCCTAAAGTTTTCCATCTGTCAACATGCATATATCTTTAGTCTTGTGGACCCAATGATGTTTCAAATTATTCTCTCTTTGGGTCAACAATCACATTTATGCCAGAGCTGGAAGCTTCTTCTGTATCCTCAGTTTCCTCCCCACCCCGTATGCCAGCTTTTCTGAGCTTCCTGCTCCAGCTCTGGTTTTGAAAAGGCAAAGAAGAAGAACTACTAGTCAGCTTTCATTTTTGAGGGTATGCTTAAGGCCACTCAATTGTTCATTATCTATTCTTTCTGAACATAGAGAGTTGCTTTCTCAAATAATCCATTGATCTATTGCCCAACAGTGGTTTTTCAGGGTTTGAGTTAGACCACCATCCTTCCCAGATTTATCTGCAGACGCCAGGGGTTGAAGCCAGAACTTCTGTTCTCAATGTGGACCTGTGAGAGATTGTGGGAAGGAAGCATTTCAAAGAGGCTTCTCCTTAATTAACTTGCTGTACATCTGGCTGGGAATTTATTC
This sequence comes from Notechis scutatus, assembly GCF_049901735.1. Classification (NCBI taxonomy): domain Eukaryota; kingdom Metazoa; phylum Chordata; class Lepidosauria; order Squamata; family Elapidae; genus Notechis; species Notechis scutatus. The sequence continues at coordinate 76,161,372 of NC_142012.1, forward strand.
TAGAGTTTTCAACACTTGTATTAAAGATTCATTTCTGAAATCTGTGTGGTTCTCACTTCTTTGGCTTGATAGATATGGGGCAGAGGGAGGGGGGAACAGAGATATCACCACCACCAAACTGTCCTGTAATTCCAACATTGTTTGGAATTCCAGTTTTAAAATCATGAATTGTTCCAGTCTTTTGAAAAAAGGAAAGATTCTACAAAATCATTTTTTTTTTCAGAGAAGATTCTGTTGCATTTCATGCATTAACAACAGGGCTCAGGTATAAGTTGAGTATGTGGAGAATATCAAAATCATTCTTCTAATGATTTTTGTTTTCTTCTGGGTAAGCTTGCTCTTTGTCAAACTCACTGTGCACATGTTGCTTTCAATAAAGGATGCAATGAAGACTTGCTAATAAGAAACCTTAATTTCACTAGTTCTTTGTCTCACTTAAGAATATTTCAGAATGAGCAGAATAAAAGCTGTGGGATTTTGTGCTCTCTTTTTTTGGTGAGAAATCTATGCTGCATCTTACCCACATGCTCCCTCTCAAAATTTAAGAAACATACCTAAGTGTAGGTAGGAGATGATCAGGCTGAGACCGAGGGAGGGGTCAAGTGTGTCATCAGTCTTGAATCTCTTTGTGCACACAAGAGATCTCAGTTCAGCCCACCTTGGGTTCCGTTGACATTTACCTATCGCCAATTTGCTTTGACCGTTAGTAGTTCAGACTCTTGCAGAGAATATTAGCATGCAATAAATCCATGTTCATTTTTTTACTGCCTGGACTCCTAGTTTCCTGCACTTAGCACTAGGCCTACTGGTTTTGAAGAGTTTGTTGCCAGATGAGAGTCCTGGTGGTCCAACCCTAAGAATGAGGTTCAGCAAACAACCTCATTGTGTCCTTTTTCATGGGGGTATTAGAGACAAAATGAAAGCATGCGGTATACACCACACGTGAATTTCAGAGGAAAAGATTCAAATGAATAATTAATATTCAGCAGTGGCATCTATCAGGGTGAGCCAATATCAATTGTCATAATGCACCTTACGGCATGAATTATATAGTTCATATTACTAGCATGTTAACATTGTGACACATAAGCTCTTTTCTTGGCTTGTATTGGATATCTACATCATCATATTTTAATGACCGCATAATCCTTTGTGGGGTGAAGTCTGGGCAACTGAATGGAGCTGAGTGTTTACTGGCCAGATGCCCTTCCTGTCACCAATGTGGAGTTTTGTTCAGCAGATATATTCTCATTATGCCCAGATAAATATCTGCCTCTACCTAGGATCAAACTCACAACCTCCTGATTGTGAGGCGAGAGTTCCACCTCTAGGCCATCACAACACTCCTTATACCAGACATCTATGACATGAAAAATCACCCATCCAGTATACTTTGAGATGCACATTCACACTAAATTCACAAGAAACCTTTCCCTTAATTATTTGCTAGTGTGCACCACACTCAGAATTTTTTTTTTAATTCCTGTATCGCTAGATCCAATCCAGTCTGGTTTTAGAAAGGAAAACCCAAGTTTCTTTTCTTATAGAAATGCCCTTTCAAAAGTAATCAGAGATTACTATCTTCCTGCAGGTAGCTTTCATACACCCTTTCAGGAACTGGGATTATTTCAGATGATATGGAACTTTCTCCTCATAGTGATGGTGGGTGCCATGACTCAAGAATGTGATTGGCAATGTACATTGTGTTGCCTGTGCCATCACTGTGATCTCACTGGGTTGTCATAGATGCCACTGATTTCAGCCAAACCACAAGGTGGAAAGGAGATGGTAAGCTCTACAAATCAGTTGCATTTAGAACTATGAGCTTTGACCAGTGTGACCAGCAAATTAAAGCAATCATAGCTTTCACCAATTAAACAATATGAATCCAATTTAAATGATGGGGAACAATTTTTAATTAGCTAGGATGCAAGTTAAGAGGTATTTGTGCTTTCAAATGCCATGCCTTCAATCTGAAAGGCAGCCATTAACTTAAACAAGGGAATGGCCATATTTATCTTAGCGAAGTGACCTCAGTATACAACTAAAATTTGTTGGGCCAGAGAACTTGTACCTAGGTCCCTGTTCTGAAATTGATAGAGGACAACACAGCTCCATCAGCATCCGCAGGAGGGCTAAAAGCTGCAAGATTGCAGGAAGGCACGGTATGGCAATCCAAGCCCTTCTCCGTTGGTATGTGGGTATAAATAGGAAAGGACTTAGATTGTGATGGACACCCATGAGAAGGTCACTCACCAATTCATCCAATTATAGTTGGAAGGAACATTTTGGTCTTGGCATCCAACTCTTTGCTTGGGACAGGAACCCAGATTTCTATGAATTGTGCAAAATGTCAGCATTCAAAGTAACAATCTCCAAATTAAAAGACTCTGATACTTTCATCTTCTCAAAGATCCATTTTATTACAGGTGTCATATTGGCACATCTGGTGAAAACCCAAATCTGAGAGTTCCGGGTTTTCCCTGCCCAAAGAAAATCCAAAATCCAACCCCTGCACCCCGTAGTCCATCACATGGTCCAATCATTACTTCATTCCAACTGGAGACTATCCCCAGTCACTCCCCTCCAGCTGCAGAGTAACATGTCCTTGACTCTCTGAGAAAGGAATGTTGTTGTGGCTAATTTTCCACCAGTCCTTGAAATCCCCCTCCTAAATTCCCAGGCACTGAATGTGGCAGCCCAGAAGCCTCAAAGAAAATGGATTCCAAGCTGACACAGAGTTTTCTTTAGCAAGATTTATTAAGATGATGGAGCAGTGATGCAAGAATTCCAATACACTACATGTGACCTTAAGCAAAAAGATGATGATGATGATGCAAGAATTGATGACGATGAAAGAATTCCAGCAAGAACATTCATTTAGAATTATAGCATAGAACTAATGTCCTCAGTGGAGACTTTAAACCTATTTTTTTCTTGTCCTTCTCCCCTGAGAGGGGAGATAAAGATCATCAGTAATAATTGCACTGCTGAGCAAGGTTGAATAGGAACCTGCTGAACACCCAGTCTTCTCACTTATAACTATTCCATTTCCTCATATAATCTCATACCCTAATTTACACGTAAATCATGCAAGAGGTTCCATGGACAGAAGGCATTCTCGGTTTTACAAGATCATCCTTTTCAACTCACAGAATAAATTATCCCAGGAAAAGATATGTTTGATTGACAGGCAGGTGTGCCCTCTGAGTCACCTTTTGCCTTTGGTTCTGAAGTCTTGCATAGCCTTAGTATATTTCATTCTATCAACCGGAGCACTAGGGATTGCTCTTGTTAATGATCGTTCCTAGGCCATTGTCCAGAATGTGTCTCACCTGCCACGGACTCCCAGTAGAATAATGCAATCCTTGGTGAGGCAGGTAAGTCCATCTAGCCATCTGTCTTCAAAGCTCCTGGGGATCCCACACAAGAAAGAAACTGACTCATCACTCCCCAAAAATGCAAAATGCAGTGATAGATATAAGTGCAAGTGTTTCATGGCGTAGCACGAGCAACCTTCCGTTCTAGTACAGCAATTGCATGGACCTCATTGCTCTCTCCGATACACAGGAGGTTCCACCAAGTGGTTGCGCTGCAGCTTAGAAATGATACCATGCCCCCTTGAAAGCAACAGAAAAGGTAATTAAATGAAATAAACAAGAGGCTCCAATTCCAATGAGGGTAGATCCACGCTGCCAATTCAAACATCCTTGTGATGAGAGACCATTCAAACACTTTTCCATGTTAGCCTCTTTCTGAATAATGGACAGCTAACTCTTGAAACAAGTGCCTTCTATCCCCAGCTTCCAATTCACTGTACATTTTAAATTACGGCAGAATTTAAATTTATTGGCCAAAAACACGGGCTGTTGGTTTACTTGTGAATATCGTATTCTGGCTTTTGTTTGAAGAGCTGGCCACAGTCAGCAGAGTGGCATAATCTTGCAGTGATCCCTGTTCTCCCTCCCGATACAGGAGGTGTGATAAAGTCTCTCTGTATGCTAGCCTAACACTTTGGGTCTCTGCTTAGTTCATTCCTTGCCTGCAAGCCTGAATAGGTTAGATTTTATCGGTTGTTTTGCAACAAATCCTTGTTTTATCAAACCAGTTGTTTGGATCCAGATACAACTTTGTGATCTGCAGTTAATTAGGATGGAGATGGGGTTAGTGTCCAACTTCCTGGATAAGCCACTGATATCAATTAACCAATCAGAATAGAGCTGGGAGGGACCTTGGAGGTCTTCTAATCCAACCCCTTGCTCAAGCAGAAGACCATATACCATTCCAGACAAGTGGCTGTCTAATGTCTTCTTCAAAACCTTCAGTGATGAAGCACCCACAACTTCTGAAGGCAAGTCATTCCACTGATTAATTGTTCTGACTGTTAGGATGCTTCTCCTTAATTTCAGGTTGCTCCTTTCCTTGATTAGTTTCCATCCATTGTTCCTTGACCTGCCCACTGAAGCTTTGGTAAATAAATTGACCTCCACCTCTTTGTGGCAGCTTCTCAAATACTAGAATACTGCTATTATGTCATTATTCTTTTCTCTAGACTAGCCAAACCCAAATCCTGTATCATGAGTATTAGTATATTATGACACTATACATATTTACTTTAGCAAAATGTACAAAAACATATTGGACATTTATTTTTATTTTGGAAGAGAAAAATCTAAAATGAAACATGTTCCTTCATTAAACTGCTAAATTTACAACATGTACTGATCATGGCAAATTGAGTTTTCAAAACATACCATTAATTAATTAATATCATTAATGAAAGCATCACTCCATTGGATAGAACAAGTCAAATTCTGCTACGGGGGTTAGCATTTACTGAACTCAGCTATAAAAGTGATACTTGATCTCCTGGCTAGTCTTCTTCCTAATGTTTAATCTCAAAATATATACTTTTGTAAATCATTCTGTAAATTGGGGTTTTTGTTTCCCCCCCCCAAAAAAGAAAATTTCTAGCCATGTTCCCTTCTCCCCATGTAGATGATTTATCTAAAGCTTCCTCGGGGAGTAAGCTTAGGAAACAGCTGGATAAATAGAAGATAAATAGATAGAAGGATGAGTCAACCTTGAGCCGGTCAGGATCAAACTCCTGGAAGTTAGCAGAGTTAGCCTACAATCCTGTATTTAAACCACTGTGCCACCATTGCTCCTAAAAATAGCCAGGACAGTCAACAGTTTCCAATTTAGCAAGGAAGTTAGTCTAGAATTTATATGTCAGATATTGCAGTGCTGTCCTGCTGGATGAAATAGTCCTCTGTGTTTGGACTAGTTGTGGTTTACAAGCCATTTTCAAGATTTACAACACCTGGCAGTAAATCTGTGCATATATATAGACTGTACGATGTAAGTACCATATGTCCTTTATTTCAGAAAACTGTCTTTTAGTGTTATGCTATTTAATATTTATTTTCTTGGTTTCGCTCTTGAATTCCCTTTTCTACTGCCAAGTTATAAACATTAACAATTAAATTTCTTTTTCTCTTTTGTCTTTATGAGTCTCTTTCAAATTTGCCCCCTTTTTACAGATTTGTCCTTCATTTCCCCCCCCAAGAAAATATGGTCACTGCAGGTAGTCCTCAGCTTACAACAGTTCATTTAGTGACCATTTGTGATGACCTGGGGCATGGTACAAAAATAACAAAGTCACCAAAGTAGATAAATTCCCTTTAATGCCTCCAACTTGGCCCACAATATCCAATTATCCCCGGTGGGAGATCAAACTCTTCCAAAAAGGGAAGAAATGCAGTCCAAACCCAAAATACAGATAAAGTAGAAATTAAAAAACCAACACAAACCACGTTGAAGTAATCAACACAACAGACCAGGATAATAACTTGCAGACTTTCAAAAGATAATGAGGCACACACAGTTGGGAGGACGCCAAAACCCAGATAAACCTCAGCAAAGATAATGCAAGCTTGGCTTCCAGCAACTTTGCTGTGCACAGTTTGCCCTTTTAAAAAGTCTTCCCAGCTGCAGCCCATGAAGGGGATCAGGGCCCTTTCCTCCTCCGTAACCCACATTGCTCCCTTATCTGGTTCTCCCTGCATGCCCTAGGATAAAGAGGGGATGGGCCTGGGTCTACCTCTGAATGTCCAGCTGACCTGTGTTCTTCCCTAGTTTCCTCCGCAACCTCCAGAGTCACACTCCCACTCCCTGTCAGCTGTTCCACCTCTCCTTTGGAATCAGATTCCAACTGGGGCATGACACCATTCGAAGTTACAACATCACTGAAAAAAAGTGACTTGTGACCATTTTTCACATTTATGACCATTGCAGCAATTCCCGTAGTCACGTGATCAAAATTCAGATGCTTGACAACGGACTCATATTTGTGATGGTTGCTGTGTGCCGGGGTCATGCAATCACTTTTTGCAATCTTCTGGCAAGCAAAGTCAATGTGGAAATCCAGATTCACTTAACAACCATGTTACTAAGTGCAGTGATTCACGTAATTGTGGCAAAAAAGGTCGTAAAATGGGGCAGAACTCACCTGTCTTACGGAACAGAAATTTTGGGCTCCATTGTGGTCGTAAGCCGAGGACTACCTGTATATCTATGTGTCACCAGTAAATACAGGTACAACCACAATGGAGCCCAAAATTTCCATTGCTAAGTGAGACAGGTGAGGTTTGCCCCTATTTTATGAACTTTCTTGCCACAATTTAAGTGTTAAGTGGATCACTGAAGCTGTTTAGTTAGTAACACGGTTGTTAAGTGAACTTGGCTTCCCCCATTGACTTTTCTTGTCAGAAGGACACATGATCTTAGCATACTCTAACGGTCATAAACATGAGACAGTTGTCAGTTGAATTTAAATCACGTGACCCTGGGGATGCTGCAGTGGCCATAAGTGTGAAAAACGATCACAACCAGGAGTGGGGGGGTTCACAGGGGTTCAGGAGAGCCCCTAGCTAAGATTCTGTGAAGTTTGGAGATCCCCCAAATCCTACCCCTGGCTGGCCCTGCTCACCCCACCCTGCCCCTCCCAGGAGTCCCCATGTGGCCCATTTTGGGCGCAGGGAAGTGCAAGGCGAGCTTGGAGGCTCGGGGAGGGCGAAAAACAGGCCTCCCAGAAGTTCAGGAAGACCGGAAACATGCCCATTTCCAGCTTCCAGAGAGCCTCCGGAGCCCGGGGAGGCCATTTTCACCCTCCCGGAGGCTCAAGGGAAGCCTCGGGAGCTCGAGAAGGGCAACCCCGCCATGGTGTAGGAGGCTGACTAAGCCGTGCCTACCATGGCCCACCTTGTAACCAGGCAAAGAACTCTCTGCTAAAATATTTGAAGCCCTACCCTGGTCACAAGTCCTTTGTTTTCAGTGCCCTTGTGACTTCAAATAGACACTAAACGAACGATTGTAAGTCAAGGACTATCTATACATAACAAACGCTTTGGACTACCATCTTTAAATAAAACTGTGGTTGGGCTATAAACCATGAAATAATAGGGGAGCTGACTCTATAGGGATTGATAAATAGCGAAAAGGGGCAGGTTACCTATTACTGGTTGCCAAATTAGCTTTCTTTTTATTGTCAGCTCAAATCCTTCTCCTAACACAGAGCTTTAGTAATGCAATTATGGGTGCACACAGGAATGAGAAATGTTTCAGTTCTTTTTTAAAAAAAAGAAACGAAGAAGAGAGGAAAAATGGGACTCTGACTTCTCTTTCAGCCCCAACTCAGGTTTCAAACTTGCAATAATTTTAAAAGAAATCCACATAACAGATTCTAAGTGAAGCCCAGCAAGTAATTCAAGAAATCTCCAACTTTTTTTATATGTCTGTTGTGTAGAAGCTGTTAAACAATTATTTTCTGCAGCCGAGATACATTTCACAACAACAACAAAAAAACAGATCTGTGAAATATTGTCTAATAATGCCCAACATTTCACTTAATTGGAAACAAAGCAAATATTCCAACTTCCAACGGAGTTTCCAAGGCGTTCTGCTTTAGCTCATACACTCTAATTTGACAAGGGATATGAGAGTAAACAATCAAAATTAATAAAGTTAAGCAGAATCGAGGCTGCATTATTTCCAGTGTAACAAGAAAATAGTTTTAGAGTTATTGGTTTCACAGTAGAGAGAGAATGCAATAATATTTAGCATTAACACAACACATTTCCAAAGCTCAGTACATTATAGATTAATCCAAGACTTTTTCCAAGTGTTAAACTGTTATAATTCTGTCCATAATACACATAAGCCCAAGTCTATTTACTGAATTTTTCACACTGTCTTTCCTTCCTAAAAAGTTCATTCATCTGTTTCTCAAACCGGACCAATCTCATCATGGACTTGTATTTTTTATACATTTATTTATTTTATTTACAGCCCGCCTTTATTTATTTATTTATTTTTTAATTTTTATTGGTTTTTAAGATGAACAAACAAAATAAGATTGACAAACAAAACATAAAAACATCAAGCCATCATATATATATATATATATATATATATATATATATATATATATATATATATATGTATATATATATATATATATATGTATATATATATATATATATATATATATATATATGTTTTCTCAGGTTCTCGCAGGTATTTGTATGTGGATCTTTGGTTATTCGGGTTCTCTCCCGCGTAAGATTCAAAGTATCTAGGCAACGTTTCGGCGAGGTCCCACTCGCCATCTTCAGGCTGGTGCTTTCGGCTTAGTGCCAGTGCAAGCAGTGGCACTTGCACTGGCACTAAGCCGAAAGCACCAGCCTGAAGATACATACATACATACATACATACAGTGTGCCGGTTGGTTTACAAATGGTTTTGTGCTTCCATTTCGTAGTTTTCAATTACAATTACATTGTATATATTCTCATATTTTCAATCAATTATTAAATACATTAATATCATTGTTAATCAATCATTTGACTATACTTTTATTCATTCATGTTTTACGAAATAATCATATTTTACTTAAATTGTTTTGTGACAGTTCATATTATTATCTCAAATCTATCCTACAATCATTTTGTAGATATAATAAGAAAAGAATACCGTATATACTCGAGTATAAGTCGACCTGAATATAAGCCGAGGCACCTAATTTTGGCACCACAAAAAACTGGGAAAACTTATTGACTCGAGTATAAGCCGAGGGTGGGAAATGCAGCAGCTACTGGTAAATTTCAAAAATAAAAATAATTAATTTGGGAAACGATCTCACTATCATGAAAGGTTTAATTGATTCACTAACCCAAAAGAAGAAGATGATGATGACAGCGGGAGGCAGGAGTCACTCTCTTCCCCTCCCTCGGAGGCCCCCTGAGTCAGGAGTCGCTACCGCTGGCGCGGCCCCAGTCCCGCGTCGCCTCGGGAAGGGAAAGGCAAAAAGGAAGAGCCGCGGCAGCGTTTTGCAACGGCAGCAGCGGCACCGGAGGCTCAGGCTCAGCGGCTCCTGGTTTTGCCCCACCCTTCCCAAGGCAATGTGAGACCGGAGCCGCACCGGCGGCAGCAACTCCCGACAGCCCCAGCCAGACACCTGAGCGGAGATGTAGGGAGAAGGCAAAAACGACGGAAGATCCTTCAGGGGAAACTGAGGGGGAGACTCACCCTTGGTCCAGATGAGCCCCCTTCCCCGCCCCTAAGGAAGCAGAGGCAGCCAGCAAGGGCAGGCAAGCCCCACTTCGCGGACTCCATCCGTCCTCGCTCCCACCCACCCACCCACCCAAAGCCACGAAGCCCCCCAATCGTGCAGCCCAGAATCGTCCTCCCCTCAGGGGGCAGCAAGGACGCCCGGTTTTTCCCGAGACAAGAAGCTCCGCCGTGCAATGAAAGCGCCCTGGCTCTAGGCTTGCGGGCTCAGAAAACAACGCGAGCCGAGGTCACTTCAGCTCCGCTCGGCTTCTCCAACATCCGGCGCTGCCCTGTTCTATGTGCCGGGCCCGGCAAGTCCGAGCAGCCTGCGTGTTGAGCAGGGCGGCGCCGGAGATCGTTGGCTGCCTCTTTCGCAGCACCTCGGGAAGGGAAAGGCAAAAAGGAAGAGCCGCGGCAGCGCTTTGCAATGGCAGGTTCCTTTTTGCCTTTCCCTTCCCGAGGTGACGCGGGACTGGGGCTGCACCGGCGGCAGCAACTCCTGACAGCCCCAGCCGGACACCTGAGCGGAGCCCGGGCGGAACTGCCTGTTGCCGCCGTGGGCGCCGCTGCGGGCGCCCGGCTGCCCAAGTAAAGAACATGGTGGCGCCGGACCATCGGAGAAGCGGAGCAAAGCCGGAGACCAGCAGCCGCCTCCCTCAGCGCAGAAAGCCTCCCCCAACCAGCCGGCCGGTCTCCTCCTCCTCGGCCACACAGAACAAACAGGCAGAGAAGGAGGAGAGCAGCTGGCCAGCCGGGGGAGGCCTCCCGTGCTGCGAAAGAGGCAGCCAACGATCTCCGGCGCCGCCCTGCTCCACGCGCTGGCTGCTCGGACTTGCCGGGCCCGGCACATAGAACAGGGCGGTGCCGGATGTTGGAGAAGCCGAGCGGAGCCGAAGCCACCTCGGCTCGCGTTGTTTTCTGAGCCCGCGAGCCTAGAGCCAGGGCGCTTTCATTGCACGGCGGAGCTTCTTGTCTCGGGAAAAACCGGGAGTCGTTGCTGCCCCCTGAGGGAGGGCGATTCTGGGCTGCGCAATTGGGGGACTTTGTGGTTTGGGTGGGAGCGAGGACGGACGGAGTCCGTGAAGTGGGGCTTGCCTGCCCTTGCTGGCTGCCTCTGCTTTCTTAGGGGCGGGGAAGGGGGCTCATCTGGACCAAGGGTGAGTCTCACCCTCAGTTTCCCCTGAAGGATCTTCCGTCGCTTTTGCCTTCTCCCTACATCTTCCCTCTGTTAAAATTCCCCCCCACACACACACGCTTATTTTCGGGCAGATAGATTTCGTGTCTGAGCATTCTCACATGACGGTGGGTCTTTCCCCCCCCTAAAAACAGTTAAAAAAAGAAAAAATATATCCTCATGCAAGAACTTTTCTGCTTCCAATTACCCCCATGCTTAAAAGTTGCAAAGGAAACACGGAAGCAGGGAAGCGCCTGCCCAGCTCCGGAGCTCCACACCATTTTTTTTTCAGAGGGTAATCTGACTCGAGTATAAGCCGAGGGGGGTTTTTTCAGCACAAAAAATGGGCTGAAAAACTCAGCTTATACTCGAGTATATATGGTACATCTTTATATATGTATTATTTTCTAAGAATCTACATATTTCATTACCATGTTTTATTTTCTAACCATTGATAGAATAGATCCCAGATTTTATAAAATTGTTTATCATCTTGTTCTCTGATTTCAAATGTCAATCTACTCATTTCAGCACATTCCAGTATTTTCTTAATGATTTCCTCCTGTGATGGTATTTTCTCATTTTTCCAATTTTTAGCAAATACAATCCTAGCCGCTGTTAATACATTTACAATCAAGTATTTCAATTCTTTACTATATATTTCAGGTAAAATTCCCAATAAAAATATCTCTGGTTTCAAATCTATATGCTTTTTTGTCATTTTTTTCCAACCACGTGTGGATTTTAGTCCAATATTTTTTAGCATCCGCACAAGTCTACCACATATGGTAATATGAGCCAGGTGTCTGATGACATTTCCAACATTTTTCCGATTTGTTCTTGAACATTCTTGCTATTCGGGGGAAAATGCCACCTGTAAAACATCTTATACAAATTTTCTTTATATGCTGTTGACATTGTCATTTTATAATTTTGAAACCACAATTTTTGCCATTTCTCAAGATCAATCCCATATCCAAAATTCTTCCCCCAAGCAATCATTGTTTCTTTAACTTCTTCTTCTTCTAGTTTAATTTCTAATAAATATCCATACAATTTTTTAATCACCTTTTCATCAGTACCTGTCAAAATCTTATCTAAATCAGTCAGTTTATCATAGAAACCTTCTGTTTTAGAGTCTTTATCATACCTTGAATGTATTTGCACATATGAAAACCAATTCATCTTTATACCTTGTTCCTCTAGTTTTTGTATAGATTTAAGTTCACCCTTTTCATTCAATATTTCACCATATCTAACTGTTTGTTCCTTTTTGTATATTATAGGATACAAAAATGCTTCAATAGTCGATAACCAGACTGGAATTTTCAAATAACATTGTCTTTAGTCTTCTCCGCCTTTATTGTAAACAACTCGAAGTGGCAACATATCTTAGACTCTTATTTTCCCTACAGCAATCACCATTTTTATTACAGAATACTAAAAAGAAAGAAAGTAATATATTGAAAGAGAAAAGAAAAAAAATCAAAGAGAACTAAAAGCGCAAGAAAGGGGAAAAAGTAAAAGAAAAATAGAAAATAAAGAGAGTAGTATCTGATCTACTTTAAAGCAATGAAAAGTAATTATAAATTTACCTCTTACTCTGTCCTATCCACAAAACTTTCTTCTTTCTATAATCTATCCAGTTTAATCATAAAAATTATAACCATAAATTCATTTTTTTCTGTTTTACGGAAAAAAAAGACCACAAATATTTTCCAGTCAGCAACAAACATAGATATTGCCATTTCTCTGATCAGATAAGTCAATTTAGCCATCCCAGCAAATTCCGTCATCTTCACCAACCATTCCTCCATTGTGGTAATGCTGAATCTTTTCACTTTTGTGCATAAAATAATGTCGCTGCAGTTATCATGTAGAAAAACAAAGTTTCATGACATTTTTCCCAGCTGTTTGCCCATCAATCCCAAGAGAACTGCTTCTAGTTCCAATTGTATATTAGTCTTTAAGATCCTCTGAATCAGTGTTAGTATTTGTATTCAAATGATTCAATTGAATTTGCATTTTCTAGATTTTTTTCCTAGATTTTTTACATGCCCACCAAACATGTAAAATGTCCCTTCTTATTGTTCACATTTCCAACATAAATTTAAAGTGCCTTTATACATTCTAGACAATTTTTGTAGTGATATATACCAACGGCATGTCATTTTATCAAAATTCTCTTAAAGATTATACCACACAATACATTTCAAATCTTTCATATTTGTGTGTTTATATTGATTGAAACAGAATACTAAATCTGCTCAAAATTAATGTGTAGTGTAGATTTGCTAGAAAAACTTCCATTAATTAAATGTACAATGAAAATTCATTGTCAAACAAATGAAACTCTATTTGTCTATGGAAAATGAATGCCAAACTTATTAATGGATATCACTTGAGTTTTACAAGATGGTACATTTTACTGGTATGGATTTCTTTATTAGTTCTTTAATATAATATAAATATTATTACTTGATGAGAAATGATAGACCAAAAATGAGGAGCAGAAGTTGGCCTGGGAAGGAAGGGGAGGAGGAGGAAGAGGAGGAAGAGGAGGAAGAGGAGGAGGAGGGGGAGGAGGGGAGGAGGAGGAGGAGGAGGAAGAGGAGGAAGAAGAAGAAGAAGAAGAAGAAGAAGAAGAAGAAGAAGAAGAAGAAGAAGAAGAAGAAGAAGAAGAAGAAGAAGAAGAAGAAGAAGAAGAAGAAGAAGAAGAAGAAGAAGAAGAAGAAGAAGAAGAAGAAGAAAAACAATGGGAGGGGGAAGGAGGAGAGGTAGAAGGAAGAGGCAGAAGAGGAGGAGGAGGAGGGGAAGAGGAAGAGGAAAAGGAAGAAGAAATAATCATCTTTGGAAAGATTTCTGTTTCTGTCCTCACATCATTTATGGTTAGCATATGGAATTATATTATCTCACAAAAGCTGAGGCACAGTCTTTGCATTCTGATGCATTCTCCTAGTATTGGCCAATTTTTCTTTATTTGTTTTGTCCAGGACACAAATCTCCTTTTTTAATGTCAATTTTATATGGTGTTGGATAGTAATTCAGAACATGGTTTGCTAATATTTGTATAACATAAAATTTTAATTTGATATTTTAGTTCCTATTAAGCTGTAACTTTTTTTTCCTCTTTAATAAAACAAAATGGCTTGTACACTCCAGTAAATCATTGCAATAGCACCTGCAACACAGCTTTGCATATTCTTCCATATTAGCCCAACTGTGGCCTTGGACCAATGCTTCCAAACCATTCAGTGCAGAGAGCGAAATAGGGACCTTAAGCCTAAAATAGAAATAGTCTGCTTGATATAAACAAGTTTTTCTCAATCTCATCAACTTGAAGAGGGGTGGACTTCAAACCCCAGAATTCAGTATGCTATCTGGGAAATTGAGAAGCTGAGATTGAGAAAAACTGATGTAAATGACTTCTGTACTAGCTATGCCTCCAAATAGAGGTGGTTACTCAGCAGGTTCTGACCAGTTCTGGAGAACCAGTAGTGGAAATTTTGAGTAGTTTGGAGAACCGGAAAATACCACCTCAGACTGGAGATTTTGCAGTATCCTTCCCCTGCCACACCCACCAAGCCACACCCACAGAACCGGTAGTAAAAAAAAAGTGGAATCCCACCACTGCTTCCAAACTGTGCACCTTCCAAAAGTGATGGGCTACCATTGCTAGCATCTCCAGCCAAAATGGCTATGCTGGCTAAGGATGATGTAAATTGCAATCCACTGCACTCAGAAGATGCAATTCTGGGAAAGCTTATAATAACAGTATGTAAGGTCCTGTTTCCATGGGATGTGCTGGGAAGTGAGTCTTTTTCAAAACGCACAAGACTTGGTCAAACGCCATCAAAATTCAATCTACAGCTCAACAGTACTTCTTCCTGGTCCAGAAAGAGAGAAGGGCCATGCAGTTGGCTGACATAATTCATGCAGGCAGCACCAAAAGTGATCCAAAAGCATTTTTATTTGTGTCATACACGGCTTTGTGCAAAGACGGTTCTTTCTGAACTGAAGGGGGGTGAATAGACATAGCAGGGATCTACATTACAGGTTCACGCATCCAGGAAGATAATGAGACTTCGAACTCATGTGTGAAAATTGCCGGCATTAACAGCACAAGTGTATGCTGCCTCATTACTCAGGATTATTTATTGTATGCCATGCTTTACAAAAGCAAGGATGACAAAATGCATTCCTGTCCCAGTCTCTCCCACACAAAAGCCTAAACAAGGGACTAAAATTAACCTGTGAGCTATATGTTTCATCTGTTCTTGCCCCAGATCTGAATAGGTTATGCATTGTTTCTTAGCCTTGAACACTTTGGGATGGGTGGATTTCAACTCCCAGAATTTACCAGCCAGCATGCTTAAACCTGGTTTCTTGGGATGCAGAATAGTGGTTTATTTGGATCTTAAACCAGTTTCTTAACATAACATGTTAAACCTAAAACCTGTTTAACAAGCACAACGGCTTTGTTCTCCATACTAGGGGTCACCAACCTTTTGGACCTCAGGGGCCACCAAACTCATAATTTTAAATCCCATGGACCAGAGACCCTAGGAAAATCCCAAAGAAAGTCTGCAGGAAAATTCCCCACCCCATTTTCCTACCAATTGATCATTCTTTATTTGGGATTGCAGGATACCGTCTCCAGCTCCGTTCTCAGGGGGAGAGAGAGAGACTTTTGGCTTCATGCAAGGAAAGCAGCAGAAGCAGCAGAATTCTTTCTTTCTCTCTTCCAAACTCCACCAGAAATGAGTCTTTGTGAGACTTGTCGCACCAGTGCAGCCTCTTGGAGCAGGATGCCTTGCAGGGTCCCAAAGATTCATTTCTGGCAGAGTTTGGGAGGGAGAAAAAGACTTTTGCTGCTTTCCTTGCGTTCAGCCAAAAACAAAAGACGAAAGAAGTCGAAAGAAGCAGCCTGGTGGCCAGGCAAGGTGCATAGGGAGCGTGAGGCAAGTTATCCCCCTCCGCCCTTTCCCCCCTCCCCTCACTACCTCGTGTTGTTCACAATGCAAGTGACGCAAGCCTTGTGTTCCCATGGGCCATGTCGGTGGCACAGCCTTGTGTTCCTGCGCAGCCTGGATTGATTGCTTTGGGGGTGACATTTCTCTGTGGACCACCAAAATTTTCTCGTGGACCACCAGTGGTCCCTGGCCCACTGGTTGGCAACCACTGCTACATACTTTCTACATCCAAACCAGTAAATGAAATTAGGATTTAACCTAAGGCCCTGGTTACCCTAATAGACTGAGGTGCCAGCTTCATTCTCATATCATCCTGATCCACAAACGATCTATGTTTCATAGCCTAATCTAGCATGTTTTATGAATCTCCCTGGACTCCCAAATAGAATAGAATAGAGTTCTTTATTGGCCAAGTATGATTGGACACACAAGGAATTTGCCTTGGTGCAAATGCTCTCAGTTTACATAAAAGAAAAGATACATTCATCAAGAGTCGAGAATCACTAGGTACAACACTTAATAATAGTCATAGGGTACAATGTTTTTTTTTTTTCCAAAAGACAACTGGACCTTCTTGGTGTTTTCTCCTAAAATGTTTCACTTCTCATCCCAGAAGCTTGGGATGAAAATCGGTTAAACATCGGTTTAACCTGAATCAGTGGTTAAATCGACCAAAGACTAGGTATTTATATCTTAGGCCAGGATCTAAGAAGAGATGTTGTACTTGGGAGAAACATTAGAGCTTCATAGGAAGCCAACAAATTCACAGTCCTGAATCCTGCCCCCCCTTTTTTTCCTGCCCCATGTTCTTCACTAAGCCACTGCTTTCAAATCATCTTCTCTGAAGCTACCCCAGTCCCCCACCCCCTGCATTTTTGTGTAGGGAAGTAAGGGAAATATCTTCTTCTTTGAACCCAACAGATGGGCATGGCTTCTCATCAAAAATAATTATTATAATTCACTCGTCTACCAAGAATATCCACATCACTATTTTCCTCTACCATAAAGGCCACTAATACAAACAAACACTGTTTTTAAATCATTTTCCCCATGCAGCCTCCGTAGAGATTAGTGTTATTAATTAACAGAGCTGAAACATAAATCCCAGATTCTTCTCTGCAGCCCATTAACACCCTCATTTATGACAGGGATCAAAACGCAGTCTCACTGGTAACTGAGGTGTTTGGATAATCTATTTCTCACAATGCAGCACCAAAACAAAAGAACCTGTAACGAGAGCGGTTTGCCTGTTTTCCTCCTGGAAAATAAGAAGTTCTATTTTTTTTTATTTTTTTTTTAGTAAACAGGCATTTTAAAATGGAGGGCTGGGAAAAGAACAACAGTGCCATCCCCTGTTCGCAAAGATCATTGATTGTTCCTACGGTTAGGAAATCCTTCCACAGACTTCCTTCCCTCCTTTCCTACAGTTCAGACCTGAAACACACCAACAAAAGGTAATCTCCAAAGCATTTTTTTTCCTCTTTTTCTCCATTTAGACAGTGAAAAGTCATCATGCATTTTAGAGCTGTTCAAAAGCGGGTGGAGGCGTGTTGACAAAGTACAGATTTGCAGCTGCTGTGAACACCAATTCTCTCTGGTTTTCCAAAGGTGTTACCACTCTGCTCCTTGCCTCAGAAGTAGCAATTTAGCTCTGAGTTGGGATCACAGACACCCATGCTTAGACTACCTCAAAGTGCTCTTCCTGGTGCTCCCCTGAATAACAGCCCACTGCTGCAGACTGGAATAGTTAGATTGCTAACTGCAATCTACATGAGTGATATTCCAATACATCACACTGGAGAAGATACATTGTTTGCCAGCCCAGATGTTCAGACTAGATTTGGCCTCCCCCCATCTATTGAGTCCTTTCAGGGACCTGGAATAGGTAGATCTGGATATTGTTGCAGGATGGAAGATATTCTAAGTAAAGCTGCCTTTTGTGATTGACTGATGGTGATTCTGTCAATGCCTAGGGTGTTTAAGTGGTGCTCCAGTTCTTTTTATCAAATTTATTTGCCATGGTTTATTTATTTCACAGTTGGGGCAACTCTTGAAAATTATCTTTTTTTCCTTTTTAGGTGGAGAATAAAGAGGATAAGGAACTTCTGTGTTTGGAGAGATCTGAGCATGTGAATATGACTCAAGTTTCAGTGACAAGGGCACAGTGCAGATTCTGTCAGTTCTGCAGCAACATCTAAACATTTCCCAGGATTACTACAAGAGACTCATAAGCAAACCCTTAAGGAAGTATCTGTCTGCACTTGGTATGTCTCCCTTTGTTCTCAATTAGCAAATTTCAGGAGACCCTCTGAGCAACATGAGAATGGACTGCCCACAAAATCTGACACTTGCAAGGAATGTACCCACAAGAGAACTTTTAAAATAGCAGATCCTTTTCCTCTCCTCACGCATACATTTAACACCCTCCTGTTCCTTGGAATTCATAACAAATTCAAAGAATTCCTTGGAAGAAGGGGGGGATCCTGAAATAGCTTTGGTCTTCTGGAAAGAAAGCTTTGCTGTCCAGCCAGATGCCCATACTCTTCTCCAGGAAGAAACAGCCTGAGAATTTTATTCAATTTATTTAAAAGATTTATATGACCACCTATCTTGTAAAACTCAAGTCTGGGCAGCTCACAACAATATTAAAACCACAACAATTAAATAATCTAAAAAGAAAATAAAAATAAAGTGCCTGATCCATCATTTCCATCCAATTTTCTACACAATCTCTGGTCTCCAAATTTATTATTCCAATGCCTAGGGGGAAAACCATCTCTTTCCCACTTCCTTAAAGGATAAGAGGGATAGAATTGTGCAGGAAGTTCACACACAACTCTTTGGGCTTGACTCAACAGAAGCTCCATCTTTCTACAGGGAAGAAGACAAAGTGGAAGCCTCCTAAAGTTCCTGAGAAATGAATCCTAGTTTCCTAAAAGCCTGGGATAACTCAGTGACTTTCTCCATCAATATAGACCAGCAACTTTGAAGATGTCTATTGATATGGTATCTGTCCTGGGGTTTCCACTGGATAGCTGATTGACAGCTTCCATGACTTCATCTACTCCTAGTAGATCATTCATGGTGCGGTTGATGTCGACCTGGGGAATCCTGGCTACCACCTCATTGTTGATAGATGATTAACTGCTGAGGACAATTTCAAATTATACAGTCCATCTCTAGAGAATCTGAATCTTTTCTGTAATGAGAGTTGTAGCAACTATACTCAGGAGGTGGGGAGGGACTGAAGTGTGTAGAGAGTATTTTTTCAGGTTCTGTCTATCATTTTCAGGTTCTGTCTATCAGCATATCCCTGTATTTCATCTGCTTCGGTGTTCAGTCAGGCATCTTGCATTTTATGCAGTTTATTCTGGACTCTCCTACAAGCACCGGTAAAGGCGTTTTTCTTGGCAGCTGATGATAAGTCATTCTGATGGACACGGTGAAGGCCATGCTTTTCAAGAAGTAAACTCTGTATCTCCTTATCATTCTCATCAAACCAGTCAGGCTGCTTGCGAGCAGAGGGCCCTGGCATCTTCCGTGCAGTTGAATGGACAGCCTCCCTGAAGCATTTCCTCAGCACTGCCAACAATATGTAGGTCAGCAAGCTGAGATTCTAAGCCTTCAGCCAGTGCTGAAGCCAGGATGGGGTTCTTCAGCCTGGCCACATTAATTCTTTGCTTTGCTTCCTTGTGGTCATTTCTGGGATCTGATGTGGAGCTTGGGTTTGGAGACCATGAGCCTGGGGTCTGTCCAATGGTCAGCAACACCACGTAACACCCTGCTTGTCTTTCCTCCTGACAATGACATAGTCCCATGATGGCCAAACTATGGCATGCATGCCACAGGTAGCATGCAGAGCCATTTGTGCCAGCACGCAAGCTGCAGACAAACTTACTTCACAGGTCATATTCGGCCGGTTTGAGACCTTTTTCAGCCTCCCAAGGGCTTGGGGAAGGCTTCTGCAGCTTTTGCAGGCCAAAAACTAGCCCCATTTCATCACTTCCTGTTTTCCCAAAAATACCGGAAGTGACGAAACAGGGCTAGTTTTCGGCCTGCAGAAGCCTTCCTCAAGCTTTTGGGAGGCTGAAAAAGGCCTCAAACCAGCCGAAAATCAGCTGTGAGGCACAGTGCAGATAAAGGATTATGCACACATGCGTAGGGGGCGTGGGAGACGCATTGCCTTCTGGGTGCTGACACATGAGTGCAGGCGTGCAAGTGCACACACATTTTTTGGCACAGGAGCCCAAAAAGGTTAGCCACCACTGACATAGTCCATAAGTTGCCAATGCTTAGATCAGGCTACATCCAGGAGGTCTTGTTATGAAGTAAAAAGCTGCATTGATGAAGAGGACGGCTAAGTGCTGCACAGCTCTTCAGTAAGAAGAGGCTGAAGAGATGTGACATGTTTCCCTGCCAAAAATCTCACCCCTCTCTGACATCCTATACATCCCTGGGTATATTACATTGATGCAAAGATATGAGGATCAACTTGCTGGCATCGTTCCCACCTATTATTTTTAAAAATGCTGGATGACTAAGTATCCAAGGCAACAATTCTCTGTCTGTGCAGAAATACAGCTTCCAAAAACAGAGGGAAAGGAAAGGACTATGTGGGAAGAAGGAACCTTGGAGAAACTCTCTTACAAACCAAGATAACAATGGGTTCTCCCCCAAATTCTCCAAATATTATGAAACTGAAATTAGCAAGACTTCACACATGGCGTTTCAGCATCATGCTTGACACTATGCTGTGGGCATAGGAAAGTGTTCAGTAGAGTTGGCAATGCTGGGAGTAACATTGCATTAGATAATTAATTAAAAAATAATGACTCAGATGTCATGGCCCAACTCTGGGGGTACCATCCAAAGAATCATGATAGCATCTCTCTCTATCTGAAAAAAAAAAATAGTTACTGAGAGAACTCCTCTTCCAGGAGTCCATTACAGGAACTGCAAAGAAGAATAACTCCTTTTCCCATATCTGTCGAAAATGTTTCCATGCCAATGTTCAGTGATATCAAAGAATGTCTAGAAGCTTTAGGCATTGTGTCCATCTTAGAAGGAGCAGAAGGTTAGATCAACCTCACTGGATTAGAAAGTGAAGAGCATTGCCAGGATGAATCTCTTCAAGAGAGATGAAATTTAGGACATATATCTTGCATGGGTGAAGTATTCTAGGTGGACTGATCTCTTGTTTAGGACAAGCTTTCTGCTAGGAAAAGCTGGCCGTTTATGGTTTTTCTCTGCCCAGCTCCATTCACAAAAAGAAACTCCATCACTTTAAAGCACTTAATGTTGGAGTATCAATTGGGTGAGAATTCTATGGGGCAAACTTTGTTCAATCTCTTTGATTCTGCTGGCCTCCGTATCATCATTCTAAAAAGACTACAGAGGAGAGCAACCAAGATGATTAAGGGGACTGGAGGCTAAAACATACGATGAACGGTTGCACAAACTGGGCATGGCTAGTCTAGTGAAGAGAAGGATCTGTCAGAAAAGGTGTAGGGTCTGCTCGGGGCGGGGGAGGGGGTTTGGACTAGATGACCTACAAGGTTTCTTCCAATTCTGTTAATCTGGTTTTTTTTCATGTGAAGGATAATCCTGAGCCCAATCTCCCTTGAGAGAAAATATCTATAACCAGGGGTGGGATTCAAATTTTGTAACCAGTTCTGTGGGTGTGACTGGGTGGGTGTGGCTTTTTTTGCAGCACTCCCTCCCCCTGTTTTTTGGGCCTTCTGGGCCTCAGGGAAGCCTCCTGGGGGGCGGTTTTTCCCCCAGAAGGCTTCCTTGGGGCTCAGGAAGGAAAAAATGGAGCATGGGGGGGCACACAGCACTCCCCTGTGCTCTGTTTTGGGGCCTTCCAGTCCTCAGGAGAGCCTCCAGGGGGGGCATTTTTGCCCCCAGAAGGTTTTCCTGGGGCTCAGGAAGGCAAAAAAATGGAGGGGGGTGGGGAAGCCATTTTTTTGCCTTCCTGGGCCTCAGGGAAGCCTCCTGGGTGAAGCAGTAAGTAAGCGAGGGGAATCCCGGCACAGCTGATCATAGGAACAGCTGATTGTCGGGAGGGGGAAAAAAGAAAGAAATACCTTAAGGAGTGACTGGGCAGGGAAGAACGCAGTCAGCCATGTCAGGAATGCGCACAATGTTGCACATGCACGATAAGGACTGACTGGGAGGAGAGGGGAGGGGCAGGTGGGGAGGAGAGGGGAGGGGGCAGCCAGGGGTACAATTTGCCGGTTCTAGAGGGAACTGCAGAATCATAACAACCAGTTCTATAGAACCGGTCTGAACCGGTAGAGTCCCACCCCCCTGTCTATAACCAGGATATAGCACTGTGTCATTCACGTTTGCGGTGTTTTAAATGATATACTTTCCCCCATGAATAAGGTAAATATAGCGAAGCTCAAAAAGATTCTGGGAAAACAATTATCAAACTACAAAAGCAATTCACCTATTAAGAAAGTTTTGATGTTTGAGCTTTTTTGTCAAGAAAAAAGTAAGTAAGGAACTTATTTATGTATCAGTCCTTATTTATTACTGAATGTTCTGGATATTTAAAAACTATTTCCTCCTCTTTTCTTTTTCTACTGGTTAACGGCCACAACAAAGTTATTTGATTTGAACTGAATTTGTAAGAGATACATCTTGTTATTTGCATAGCAGCTCATGGCAGTATACACCTTGTTTCTTCCCCTTAATTGTCCTCACAACCACAGTTCCCCTGGAGGGAGGGGGAACAGATTGGGATGCTCCTAGTCCAATATTTTCACCACTATCCATACTGTATCTTAGTATCTGCCTCAAGGGTATGTAACTGTGAACAACCTGGATAAAAAGAAAGGCATTTAGGTGCAGCCCAGTGAAATAAAAGAGGGAACTAACAATCAGGGCAATAGAACATCACCTATATTTTTGATCCTAGATAAGTTTTTCAATTCTTAGAAAAGCAGATCTCTGGAATCTAAGTATGGAATATCTCTGGAGATACTCCATACTCAGCCTCCGAGAACTGTGGCTGTGAGGACAAGTTAGAGGAACAAATGAAGTAACCACTGCCATGAGTGCTCTACAAATGACAGGACACGTCTTTAATAAATAAACTCCTTACTTACCTTTTTCTAGACTGAAAAGCTCAAACATTCTCAATGTGAGTTGCCTTTGTGGTTTGATAATTGTTTTCCTATAATTTTTTTTTAGTTTCACTATATTTATTCATGGGAGAAAGTATATCATTTAAAACAGATGTATGTTCTGTGGAAAATTTACATTACTGTGCTTGATGCAAGAGTATTTTACAAGCTGGGAGAAAAGATCAGTACTTTTTGCCATAAACATCTGCAGAACGTGAGCTATGAAGTATTAAAAACATTCGATTAGGAACAGCATCAAAAAAACAACTTACACTGAAAACACTTGAGCTATCTAAAATGGCCAATTCATTTTTTTTTTTTTTTACTTATGTCTAGTCTGAATAAATAATTCAGCTTTAGCCAAAAGCTGAACTAAAAGGGGAGAAATAGAATTAATCGGCAAGAGTCATGTAAGGCTTCAATGAAAGTTGCTATTAAATATGTAATATTTATCCCGAATTTTATCCCAAATGTGTCCTTACAATGCACGTATCTCCTAGATTTCAGGATGTTGGCTTACAAGATTGTCTGTAGATTAAAGGCCTTAGTTTGCATAAAACAGGGTGAGAAAACTTGGTGTGGTACATAAACATAGGAATTCATAATTTGCTGGCGGTTGAAAGTTACACTCCAATGAAAAGTGACAATAGAAAAAGCAGAGAGCTTGAGAGTTTGGGGAAAATGTGCAACATTTTAAATGAATAATAATATCCAGTGGGGAGGAAAGCATCTGATTAGCTGACATGAATGGATGGATGAGAATGAGATTTTAAAAATACAGAAAAAGATTCTGGGACATTCAGAGGCTCAAATTCTGTGAGTCACTGCCTGTAAAATGCCTCTTTTGATGCAGTTTGGTTCTTATCTATTCACACTGACACCTAAAAGAAGGAATGAATCTAAAAGCACAATCGATTTTGATGCCTTATAGGGAGAGCTAGTGAGAAAAACAACAGAATAACAGAATAGAATAACAGAGTTGGAAGGGAGACCCTATACCATTTCAGACAAATGGCTGTCTAATCTCTTCTTAAAAACCTCCAGTGTTGGTGCATCTACAATGTCTGGAGGCAAGTTGTTCCACTGATTGTTTTCACTGTGAGGATATTTCTCCTTAGTGTTAGGTCATATCTTTCCTTGATAAGCTACCACCATTGCTTCTTTTCCTGTCTTCAGGTGCTTTGGAGAATATGTTGACCACCACCCCTCTTCTTTGTGGCTGCCTGTCAAATATTGGAACACTGCTATCATGTCTCCCTTAGTCCTTTTTTTCTTCTCTAGACTAGCTATATCCCAAATCCTGCAACCGTTCTTTGTATCTTTCAGCTTCCAGCCCCCTAATCAGCTCTAATCGGTTCTTTTTTTTTTTTTTTAATTTGGAACAGATCATTTTGTGATCCTGTATTCTAAAAATATTAGAAGAACGGTGAATCTCTCAGCAAAATGAATGGACATAAAAAGAGATGAAGTGTTGCCTCACACCAAATGAAATGACGTGGGGTGAAATTGAATTGAAGGCAGTGCTAGAAGGAGATATTTTCTGGAGATCTATCTAGGAATGATTTGATGTGTGGAAAAGGAGACAGATGCTATAAATATTGCTGCTGGAAAAAGGATGCCATTCATGTAGTCAGATGTTAAAGAAAGATTATTCAGGCCACAGGTGTGGATAGTCTAGCTGGATGAGCATTTCTAAAAGGATGCTTCCAGAGTGGCCACGATGCCTTTCTTCCTCCCTAATGCAGCAAATGCCATTGTTGTGTCCTTATATAAAGAGCAAGGCCACAACAGGAGTGAGTACAGAAACAACCAGAGGGTAGTTTGTTGTTCTGTATGCCTAAAAATAAATTTATTTCCATTTTTTTTCTTTGTTACTTCTCATTCTTCGAAAATTTCAGCAAGACTCTTTGTAAATATAATGTAGGTGAAATTATCCAGGTCACACTCTGGATTTGTTGTTTGTTTATCTCTTTTAATTATTGATTATTAAATTATTAATTATTAAAACATGATCTGGTTTCTTTGATATGTCCAGTGCAACTTCTTTTTCCATGTCATTCTTGTATCCTGTAATTTGTAATCTCGTTTTCAATTCAGACTTGATCTCGTCAGATAAAACTTGTTCTTCTTCCATAACATCTTCTAGACACAGTCCCTCCACAGAGGTAGGTGTCTCTGTTGACATTGCTAATATTAACTTCTGAGTCCGTTTTTCAAAAATGTCAAGTCAAGTTTATACGTTCTTCTCTCTGAATTGTTCTCTTTAGTTCTTTCTAATTCCCTCTAGTGTTCATTTTTTAAAGTCTTATTTTATTATCTTTTTAAAATAAAAATCAAAGCATTTTCCCACAGGAAGGATCCTTATAATTAATTCCAAAATCTTGTTTCAGATTTATCTGGACCCTCCTTTAGTCCATTTGTAACCTTCTAGAACCAAAGTTTTAGTCACCCATTTGCTGTTCATTTCTCTCTCTCTCTCTCCTTCCCTCTCCCTCCCTCTCTCTCACTCCCCCCCCCAGATATAAATGCTCTTAAACTTTTACTTAAAACTTTTTTCACTAAGAATCGAAGGACACTCACTCAGTGCTATAAAACCTGTCAATCCAAAGATTCCTAATAGTTGAAAAGCAGTTAACAAGTCATTTCTGAAAATGGTTATGAAAGGATGTATGCAAACCCAGTGTACTTTCAAAGTGCCAACCATGCAAGATGGCTATTCCCTCACCTCCCAGAGCTCTAACCTCACCAGAGACCTCTATCTTGCAATCTCCTCATGAGGAGCAACTGTCTGGAGGATTTGTGGGTGATCTCAGGTCCTCTCCTTATCCAGAGGGCTTTAAGGAGTCATTCTCCTTGTCAGCTCTTCATTCTTTCCTCTGGTCATCTTCAGTCCACCATTTCTTCCACCAGAAGTCCACAAAGTCCATAGATGTTATTTTGTTAGCTGGTAATCTGACAGATTTGCAATGGATGTTAAATAGTATAAATGCAGCTGAAAACTAATGTATCAAAAACTAAAGTAGTTGACGGGAAAAAAGAGCAAGTAACTGCAAGTAATATATAAACAAAGAAAAAGTAGGGCATTTAGATGAATTTGTGTAGCTTGGTAAAATAATTAGTAAAAAGAAGAAAATGGATGGAAACATTTTAAGATGCATGAATGCTAATAGAAAGTAAGTAGCATATGTGTGCAAGGAATGAATGTTTGTCAAAGTAAGTTTAAATGGTTGTGAATCACAACATGCATTTAGCCACTATGTCTCATTGAAGTGAAACTTGGATATGTCAAAAGAAATATAAAGTGAATGCAGTGGGAATAATTTATTTACTATAGGAAGCAGACATGATAAAAAACACAGTCAGGAAGAAACAGATGCTGAATGAATGTGGACTGATTGAATTCTGAAGTAAATGGTCACTATGAAGGAAGGACACAGTGAGATGGTTTGGTCACACAGAGAGGATAAATGAGTATCGAATTGCAAAACAAATCTGTGGGATAAGGATGAGTGTGGGCGAAGAAAGAAAACACTGAAAAAGTCATGAAATGGATGCAATCCTCAAAAAGAGATTGATGAGAAGTTTAAGGAACAAATCTTGATACTGAAGAAGGGTATCCATATGGTGGATACAAGAATGGTTGACTCAAGCATTCTTATGTTCATTAAGAAAGTCAACTATCTAAGATCTGTGATGGTGCAGTGCTGAGAATGCAGTACGGCAGGCTACTTTTGCTGACTGTCATCTGCCTGCAGTTCGAATATCACCAGGCTCAAGGTTGACTCATCCTTCCATCCTTCCGAGGTTGGTAAAATGAGGAGCCAGATTGTTGGGGGCAAGATACTGACTCTGTATTTGCACCAAGACAAAGTCCTTGTGTGTCCAATCATGCTTAGCCAATAAAGTATTCTATTCTATTCTATTCTATTCTATTCTATTCTATTCTATTCTATTCTATTCTATTCTATTCTAAGTGCTATTACTAACGCTATCTATAGCAAGTGTCTAGACAATTTTAAAATAAAAATGGTTTACCCTGACCTTCTATCTTAGTGTTTCTCAACCATGGCAACTTTAAGATGTGTGGACTGTGACTCCCAGAATTCCTCAACCAGCAAACATTAGTCCTTCTGTAACTGCTTTTGAAACTAATACAATACCCAATTTTCAGTCCTCATGTTAGAAATGTTTGCTAATGCTTCAAAAGACACACATACAGAGAAAGAATTTTATCATCAACAAACTGTAGAATGATCCAGTTGTATAATTGCTTCACAGTCTTGTTGGTAATATGAACATTTATGTCCTCTTGAAAATAGAGGTGCCATCTTGCAGTTATATTTTTATAATTTTTTCTTTTACAGAAAGAAAAATACCTAGGATGATTATTAACACAATAACTGTCAAACCAAGTGAATGGGATTTAGGGGCAGCTCTTCAAATGCTGCTTTAAAAGAATACTTTTCTTTCTTTTGACTTTCTCTTTATAATTGCAATTTATACACATTCACACAATTCAAGGTTAATCGCTTGAACACAACAGCTACCAATTATTGTTACAGCAAACCAGTGTATTGGTAAGACAACCAAAAAAAGGATAATGGAAACTCCTCTTTGATAAACTGAAAGAAATATTCTTGAAAGCCATTTTGTTCTTAATCCCTTTTGGTGGGTACGAGATTCAGAAACTCTGATAAAACTCCAAAAAGTTGTGTATTTGACAAACTACATCTATTTTTGCAAACTAGACAATTTTGCAAAAGGTTACGTGGGTTTGATATTCAAATATATATATATATATATATATATATATATATATATATATATATATATATATATATATATATATATATATATATATATATATATATATATATATATATATAGGTTCATATAAGTCCACACATGAGGTGATGAGGGCATGAATGGCTGCCTGAAAAACCTCCCAGACCATGAATCAGTTCAACTAGTGCTCAAAAATGGACATGGCCATTTTCTTGTTGGCCACAGCTGTCATCTGCTTTTGAAGCAGGAGCTGTGAGTCCAGAAAGATGCCCAAATTGGGCACCAAAATGGGAAATGCAACCCCATCAGGACTAAAGATGGAATATTTCAGGAATTGAAGGTCCCAAATACCAGCAAGTATTCAAACTTGCCAAGACTGAGCCTGAGTCTGTTCCTCCTCCAGATACCAGGACAAAACTTCAGACACCAGGACAAGAATCATCATTGGAACAAGTAGGGTTGAGATGTACAACTGGATATCAGCAACATGCTGATGGATTCTTGACCTGAACCAACCAATGATCTCATGTAAATGCTAAACAAAAGGGATGATAGCACTGAGCTCTGAAGGACCTTATAAGTTAGGGATTTTGTCCTCAAACTCTCCCATTCTGCTCATATCAACCACAAAGAAAGGATAGCCACCACAACCTGGTGTCCCCCCACTACCAGTCTTGTAGCTGTTCTCAGCTTTTCCAACATTTCCACAAAACTTCTTACTTCCTCCACTGACATCAAAGAGAACCAGCAAGAGAGTACGACCTGTCCCAGGTCCGCCAGAAGCCACCCACTAGTATGACTACAATGCTGTCTCACTGCTATGTACTGGTCTCCAACACAGCTAAAAGGGATGAACTTTAATTCCTTTTCTGCAGGGCTTCCTGGAACAGCATCCCATCCACCTTTTCAAAAAATTTTCCCTAAAAAGAGAAACTTGGAGAGTGAATGAAATTAGTCAGGACTGTTGGGACCAGCAATGACTTTTTGTGAAGGGGTTACATCAAAGGTGGTATTCAGCAGGTTCTGACCAGTTCTGGAGAACCAGTAGCAGAAATTTTGAGTAATTTGGAGAACCAGCAAACACCACCTCTGACTGGCCCCTCCCCCATCTCTTCTCTGCCTCCCATCGAGTCCCAGCTGATTGGCTGGGTCTTCTTTGGTTGCCATGCATAGAAGAATGGAGCTGGAAAGCAGGTTAGTGGGGTGGGGAGAGAATGGAGATTTTACAGTATCCTTCCCCTGCCACGCCCAACAAGCCACACCCAACAAGCCAAGCCAAGCCCACAGAACAGTTAGTAAAAACTTTTGAATTCCACCGCATCATACATCTTTCAAGATTGGTGAAACTCTCAAGGAGGCATGTACCACCACATGGATCCCACATGTCACCTCTCACCAGCAATGGCCTGCATATTGTCCATTTTTTCTCCCAGACCCCTCTTGCTTTCTTGCCCTCCCTCCCCCTCTTACAGTCCACTCCCAACATTTCTTAGAGCCATCTTCCTCTTATTTTCTGCCCTCTAAATTTCCCCACAAAAACCACAATCACAAGTCTGATTCCTTCACCAATAGATCCCAAATCAACAAAGTACAAGCGATTAGAGAAACTATCCAAGTCAGGAACCTGGGAACTGATTCAGGAACACTAATTTACATTTTTAAGACTTTGTACAAAAGCAGAACAGGCATTTGGAGTTTCTTGGTTATTTTAGGCAATATAGATGTTAGGACAAAGTTCCATGAAGAAGCTCACCGGTTGATGGATAGATCTGACCTTAAAATCTTTCCAAATATAGGAACCTCAAGCCACAATTGTGTGACTTGCTCAATATATTTCATTTGGGCAATGTCTGGAAAAGGCAGCAACTTAACAAATGTAATCACATATTTCTCCTTCCAACACCACGCCATCTCTAACTATATTACTCTCACAATAACATTTTTCAAATAGAGGTCTGCGAGGGCAGACAAAGTTCTGTCTGTAAAAAAATTGGGTAATACAGAGAATAGGAGGAAAACATCAGATTGGAGAAAGCTGGTGTAGAATAAGCAGGAACCATGAAAGCATGTGGGTGAGGATCTCGAGGGAAAGAGCATTACTGGAGAGGAAATAGCAGGAAAAACAGAAGAAAAACTATATTATTGTCATACTTTCATACACTAGAACTTAAGCATAAAATTTGTGATGGCTACAAATTCTTTATGATAAATTGGATAATAGCTGTGGAAGATTCAATTTAATGAAAGAAAAATAGTATGAGCACTGTCGGTCAAAACAAAACATGGCACAGGAATCTGGGCTTAGTGTGGGTTTTTAAGGGCAGTGGGACCAGTGGTGGGATTCAATTTTTTTTTACTACTGGTTCTGTGGGCATTGCTTGGTGGGCGTGGTGTTGCTTGGTGGGTGTGGCAGGGGAAGGATACTGCAAAATCTCCATTCCCTCTCCACTTCTAGGGGAAGGTTATTGCAAAATTCCCATTCCCTCCCCACCCCACTAACCTGCTTTCCAGCTCCGTTCTCCTGTGCAGGCCAACAAAAGAAGACCCAGCCGATCAGCTGGGACTCAATGGGAGACAGAGAATAGATGAGGGTGGGGCCAGTCAGATGTGGGATTGGCCGGTTCTCTGAACTACTCAAAATTTCTGCTACCGGTTCTCCAGAACTGGTCAGAACCTGCTGAATACCACCTCTGAGTAGGACTCTGCATTTTGAAGGGTGTAGAGCGATACCAAACACATTACCAAATATTGTTGGGTTATATATATCAGAAAGACCTCTCAGATAAAAGAAATGCATTTCTTAAATTGAGCATGTATTGAGCCTTATCAGATGAGAATACAGAAGGGAGAGAATGTCTCTTCAGAAAGGGACAGATTTCTAATGCAGGGGTCGCCAACCTTTTGGACCTCAGGGACCACCAAACTCATAATTTTAAATCCCAGGGACCACTCACCAGTTCTGTGGGCATGGCCTAATTTGTAGGTGTGGCTTGGTGGTCATGTGACTGACTGGGCATGGCTTGTATGTAAATATTATAAATATTTATATAAATATTGAATTTTTTATTTTAAAAAAGAGCAACTTTTACCCAAAATCAGGCAAAGCAGGCAGGCAAATTGAGTTGCTCACAGAATCATTCAGTGATCTTTCTATCTGCCATCGGCGAGCTCAGTCTGTCACATAAAATTTGCTTGAGTCTGCTCTGAATAATAGAACCTTCAGTCCTAAGGGAGGTTCAGCTGTGCTTAAAAGCAGAGCCAAAGATCTAAACACTAGCTAGAAAGCAAGAAATCCAACCATTTTCTGCTTCCTAGCTAATCTAAATCTCCCGACACAGCAGAACAGCTGATGGTCAGAAAAAGGTTCCCATGGGCCATGTGTGTGGCACAGTCTTGTGTTTCTGCACAGCCTGGATTAATTGCTTTCAGGAGTGCTCTGGGGGTGAGATTTCTCTGCAGCCCACCAAAATTTTCTCACAGCCCACCAGTGGGCCACGGCCCACCAGTTGGTGACCACTGTTCTAGTGGACATGATGCTTGTTGAGAAGTAGCTGAAAGACTGACATACACGCTTTCACAGGATTAGTTCCTTCCATTAGGAAAGAGGAGCCAACAGCCTTAAAATGTCTGGTGAGGACAATGCAGGTTTTATGGACCTTGATATAGTAGACTTTGATAAAATTGGCCTCACCAAGAAAGCATGAGCAAATCCTTATTTTCAAAATACAATTTCTTGATTGGTTTAAAAGCCAGCAACATATTTAAAAGATCCAAAACCAAGTCAAGATTCAAGTTGCAACTCTGGTATCTACTGAGATAAACAAAAAGAGGAATTTGACCTATTAAACCTAGCAAAAAGGATTATATTTTCCCCAAACTAAATCAACACTAACTTTTCTGGTGTATCACAATATCTCCCACTTTTTATAAGTTCATTTTCCCATGGCAACAATTTTCTCTAGCTTTTCATGCCAAGCATCTAGTGATAGAGCTTATGGGTTTTACTATAAATTATGGTTTGCAAACTACAATAGATGGTTCATTCAACAATCAGAGATAAACCACTGAATGATTGAGCACAATCTATATACTCAGAATCTAGCCTATATAAGAGGAATTATGAACATCATTGGACTATTGAAGTCTAGGCAAGTCCTGGTGGCTTGAAAGTAAGAGGATTAGGAATGACTGGGCACATTTTTATAACCTACCTGGTCAGTTTTGGGACTTCGGAGTTTTCGAATTTGTCATGAATCAAAGTTGTCTCAATTTTGTTCCCTAAAGAGGTTGTCCTCTGGCGTTTTGACTCATCTGTTCAACCTTGTTCAAAGGCATTTGATAGATTTGTGTCATCACACAGATGTGGCAAACTACACAGTTCACATTATTTGCACAATGTCAGTGAGGTGCCATCACATGTTTTCTCCTACAGACACTTAACACAGAAAGGCAGGGAAGCCAATGCAGTCCTAGGCGGCATTAACAGAGGGATAGAATCAAGATCACGTGAAGTGTTAGTACCACTTTATAATGCCTTGGTGAGACCACACTTGGAAAACTGCATCCAGTTTTAGTCACCACAATATAAAAAAGATCCTGAGACTCTAGAAAGAGTACAGAGTGCAGAGAAGAGCAACAAAGATGATTAGGAGACTGGAGACTAAAACACATGAAGAACCGTTGCTGGAATTGGGTATGTCTAGTTTAATGATAAGGAGTGGGGGGTGACATGATAGCTGTATTCTAATATCTAAAAGGCTGCCAACAAAGAAGAGAGGAACAATCTATTCTCTAAAGCACCTGAAGGAGAGAAGCAACCTAGAACTACAGAGAAATTTCCTGAACGTTAGAATAATTAATCAATTTGCCTCCAGAAGTTGTGGGTGTCCTGTGCCACAACTGGAGATTTTTATGAAAAGATTGAACAACAATTTATCAGAAATGGTGCAGGGTCTCTCCTGCTTGAGCAGGGGGTTGGACTAGAAGATCTCTAAGGTACTTTCTAACTCTGTTATTCTGGAAGTACCAAGGAAAGATTGATGCCAACAATTCTGTTGAAAGAGTTAATGGCACAGTCTGATTTTTTTTTAATCTAAATGTCACCGAATAAGTGAGGGCATCAGTCAATCTTGCTTCGAGGGCACCATTAAACCCAAATACCAGGAGAAAAAAGATAAGCGTGGAACCACCTAAGCAACTGTGTGGCTTCAAACGGTGTTTACTTCCGAGGATACAATCCTATTCACTTAATTGATTCTGTAAGGCAGAGCAAAAGGGATGGGGGGGGGAAACAGAACTTAATGGGCCTTGTGTGAATCCATGCATTTAAAATGGCAGCACTGCCAAAATTTCTGTTTGATTTTCAATCTGCAGCCGTGATGATTCCCTAAGAAATCAATTAGGAATTAGCCAAAGCTTGTGAATGACTTCTGAGGGGGAGGAAAGAGAAGAGTCTGAGATGAATGTATCAGAATGGTCAAACAAATGGCAACTTCAAATCTCAACAAATAAATGCTCTGTCCTACATATTGGCAAAAAAAATCAGAAAATAAAATACAGGCTGTATAGTCAAGACCTTGTTGATGATCCAAACTCTGTAAAGGACCTTGGAGTACTCATCTCTAATGATCTAAGTGCTAGAGCCCACTGTAACTACATAGCCAAAAAGTCGTTAAGAATTGTTAATCTAATCTTACGTAGCTTTTTCTCTGGTAATATCACACTACTAACTAGAGCATACAAAACATTTGCTAGACCAATACTTGAATACAGATCATCAGTCTGGAACCAATATTACGTATCTGATATTAACACAGTTGAGAAAGTCCAGAAATATTTCACAAGAAGAGTTCTCCACTCCTCTATTCGTTGCAGAATACCTTATACCACCAGACTCGAAATTCTAGACCTAGAAAAACTAGAACTACGCCGCCTTCGGTCTGATCTAAGTATGGTATATAAAATCATACATTGCAATGTCCTACCTGTCAATGAATACTTCAGCTTCAACCATAACAATACAAGAGCAAACAATAGATACAAATTCAAAGTTAATCACACCAAACTTGATTGCAGGAAATAACGACTTCAGCAACAGAGTGGTCAATGTCTGGAATCCTCTACCTGACTCTGTGGTTTCTTCCCCAAACCCCAAAAACTTTAACCTTAGACTGTCTACAATTGACCTCACCCCTTTCCCAAGAGGCCTGTTGGGGCCGTACATAAGCGCACCAACGTGCCTACCATCCCTGTCCTATTGTTTCTTTTAACTTTTTTTATTTTTCTTATATGTATCCATGTATTCATAACTATGTTTTTACTTATACCTATTATCTTGTAAGCAATTGACAAACCAAATAAATAAAAATAAAAATAAAAAAATGAATCAGATACACCTGGAAGACTGAGGCGATTGAGGGGAGGGTTCAAGACGTAGTCCAGCTACCTATGAATCATTTACAACAGGGTGAGTGACAGGTGACAGAAATGAGGCTGCTTTGAGGTGAGAGGAGGACTCATCGTGTGTTTGTGTGGGAATTTCTGCTTTGCAATTTTGGAAGTCTGTGGAATTCAGACTCTTTCCCCACATCCACCTTCTTTTTCTCCTCCTCCTCCTCCTCCTCCTCCTCCTCCTCCTCCTCCTCCTCCTCCTCCTCCTCTTCCTCCTCCTCCTCCTCCTGTCTCCTTTGCTGGCATGGTGCCATGGGATCCTGGCATCGTCCTTTAGTAGAGCACAGGGTCTGCTCAGCAGCTAATGACCTGCTGTTTATGTCGCCATAAAGACAAATGAGGCAGAGAAAAGAGGGAAGTAAGGGTGGGGGGCATTGGAAGGGCTTCCTCCCTCAATCTGCTGGAGGCCATGGGCATGTGGTACAGTTGCAATGAGAACAATTGAGGGTTTTGGTGAGAATCAGTCTGAGGTCTGGGGCAGGGATGGGATCCGACCGGTATAACTACCGGTTCTGTCGCTCTGCATCACGCGTACATGCACGAGTCATGCGAGTGCAATTTACAACTTGCTGAGCTGCCCGGACAGCTGAGCAGCGCTGCGTGCAAGTGCGCAGCGGTTGGAAAAGCCCTTTTTTCCTGCTTTTTCAACCGCAGCTGTGTCGTGCAAAGCAGCTGCGATTGAAAAATCAGGAAATAAAGGTCAGGTAAGAGCCCGGCGGGTGGGTGGGCCAAAACAGCAGCAGACATAAACCCGTTCTGTGTATGCTCTCTGTTTGCTGCTTTTCAGAGCCACCGGTTCTACAGAAGTGGACAGAACCAGTAGAATTCCCACCCCTGGTTTGGGGGATTTTCTTCCCTGGAGGTGGGGTAAGTCATGATGGCCTTCACTGAGAAAATACTTCTGCTTTTTGGCATGTTCCTCCTGCATTCACAGAATTGTTGTTAGTTGCAAAGTCATGTACGACCCATTGTGACCCCATGGACAATGTTCCTCCAGGCCTTCCTGTTCTCTACCATCTCCCGGAGTCCATTTAAGCTCACGCCGACTGCTTCAGGGACTCCATCCAGCCACCTCATTCTCTGTCATTCCCTTCTTCTTTTGCCCTCAGTCATTCCCAGCATTAGGCTCTTCTCCTAGGATACCAATAATTAATAAGCATTAATTCATCCTAGTCAACTGTGCCAAGACTTTCATGTAGGTAAGAAAGGGTTCTCACCCTGTTTTTAGGTTTGGAGGGTCCTTGAAGTTGGGTGCCACTCTTAGAAGACTGCAGCAATGGTGGGATTCAATTTTTTTTACTACCGGTTCTGTGGGTGTGGCTTAGTGGGCGTGGCAGGGGAAGGATACTGTAAAATCTCCAGTCAGAGGTGGTATTTGCCAGTTCTCTGAACTACTCAAAATTTCTGCTACCGAGAACCAATCAGAATCTGCTGAATACCACCTCTGGACTACAGGCCTTTAAACTCAATACTTACTACATTTGTATCGGAAGCACCAACCAAGATACTTCTGGGTTGAAAGGATTAGCCTGTGACATCACCATTGCCCAGTGGATGCCTGAGGGGGGTCCTTTTATGCCCCTGGTATTTTCCAACCAAAGTGGTACCTATTTATCTAATTGCATTTGCATACTTTTGAACTGCTGAGCTGGCAGGAACTAGGGCAAATTGACAGGAGCTCATTCCATCACTCTCAGGTTTTGAATTGTTGAGCTTTTGATCTCCCAATCGACTTCTGACTCAATTCATAACCTGTGAGCCACTGCAGCCCCTAACTCAACACTGAGGGCCAAACTATCAACTACATCTCTCAAATGGCAAGTTGGCCAATGGATTCGGTCCTCAGCAATTGCTCAGCCTTATCAATCCCTACCCCCAGTGAGAAGAAAGGCCTTGGAAAATCAACAGCGACTCTCTCAGCTGTCACTCCCATAGATTTTTTTTAAAAAAAACTAATTGTTTTCGAACAGTACAGCTCCAAGGAAACAGCACTGTCATGCAAGTACAAAACAACAAACTTGCAAGGAAAGAAGATGGTACAAATCAGAAAAAGAAAAGAAATTGCTGAGTGCAACCAATCAGTTCCCATCAACATCCATAAACAATCTTAAGTGAATTCATCTAGGGAACAGGCATTCATAATTTAAAAATATGACAAATGCATGCATGTGTCCTCTACCAACTTGATATTAATTGTGTTTGAGATGTTGTCAATATGTCAAGAGACTATTGTCCTATTAATTGCATCTAAGAGACTATTGTCCTATTAATTGTAAGACCAGTGATGCAATACTTTTACTAATTCAGACAGAAATGAGTGTTGAAAGAAAGACTTTCAGTACTTAGAATCAGACCCAGGAATGCTTCTGAAGGTCTTCAACCCACAACTCATTTTGTGTGGTCAGAAGTTTCAGAGATCTCAACCAACAATCCTCACTTGCCTTTTCTAAGTTCTGGGAAGAAGACAGTTATTTTCAACCTTAGACTGCAACCTTTAGTGTACTACCAATTTTTAATTAACTACGTTGGTCAGATTCTGAGAAATACCGTATTTATCGGCGTATAACACGCACAGGCGTATAACACGCATCTTCATTTTAAGAGGGAAATTTCAGGAAAAAAAATTAAATTTCTAAATAAAAACTTTGAAGCAAAATAAGGGTAGCTCAGAACTTTTTTTTAATTAATATTATTACCACTTATAAGGTAAATCAGTGGTCCCCAACCTTTTTGTACCAGGGACCGGTTTCAAGCAGAAAATTTTTGCAAGGACGGGGGGAAGAGAAGAGAAGGAGGCTTCGCTCTCTCGCTGCTCCACCATCCAAGGAAGAAACTGCTTCAAAGAAGCGGGGGGCTTTTCCTGTCGCTGCAGCTATTCCGAGCGCCCGTTTCACCCCCACTCCCACCCAGCGCGCTTCAATCCACAGTGTCCCATTCTGCCTGCCTGCCTGCCTGCCTTAGTTTCTGGTTGTTTGGGAGCAGCTTCGGCTGAGAATAATAACTATTCGCCTCTTTTACTCAGCCGAAGCTGTTCCGATTCAACCATTAACGAAGGCAGGCAGGCAGGCAGAACGGAGCACTGCGGGCGGGCGGGCGGGCGGGCGGACGGGGTGGGGGTGGGGAGAAACGGGCGCTTCAGGGAAGCTGCGGCGACAGAAAAGCCCCCGCTTCTTTGAAGCAGTTTCTTCCTGTGCTGGTGGAGGAGCGAGAGAGCGACTGAGAGAGCTGACCCAGAGAGAAGGACAGGCTTCGGTTGCTTCCTCCCTCCCCTTCTTTCATTTGTGTCCTTGATCCCCGATCCCAGCAGCATTCACCGAAGGCTTCTTAACATTATATCGGCGTATAACACGCATACATCATTTGCCCCCTATTTTCAGGGGGGAAAAAGTGCGTGTTATACGCCGATAAATACGGTACTTGCAATGATTGTTCTTTCTAAATCGCCTGAAGCCAAGAAACATACCCAACAGCTTCACAAATCCCTGCTTGTGAAAAAGAACTTTATTCTGAAGCTTTAATGAACACAACAAGACCTTAGGGGCCATGATTCAGCAAGCATGACCACCACTTCAGTTTTTGAGGTCTTCCCTCTACTCGGGGGATGCAACTTCTAACATCGGTGCCCTTGTTAAGCTGATTTTGAGAACGTTCATCATATCTTTCAACTGAACGAACTTCAACGCATCTCGCTGCAAAGGTAACAAACAAACAAAAAATTCAGTTTCCCTTTGATGGATAGCACCTTTGCAATCCCAGGATCTTTTTAAACAGACAGGAAAAGTAAGATAGTTTATGAAAGTCAAGAAAGATTTTGTCTTGGAAGGAAACACAGAGGTCTAGTGCTCTCTCATGTTGCAATGACTACTCTGTGTGGAGTTAGAATGGGGACACAGGCAGAAACAGTAAGGCTTGAATCTGGAGATGGATTCATTTATTTCTATATTTTTAATTATATGTAATAAAACTAGCTTAGCAAAAAGTCCTGTCCAAGAACTTCTTGCTGCTAGCTTCTCAGTTCAGGTTGCCCTCCATTAAACAAATGTGATGATTATGTTATCTATTCAGTTGAGTCCAACTCTTGGCAATTCTATGGGCCTGGTCTCTCTACATCTTCTCATCTTTCACTACATCTTTGAGTTGAGTTCTAAACTTTGGCTGGTGTCAGCTTTGATGGT
Organism: Notechis scutatus; assembly: GCF_049901735.1. NCBI lineage: Eukaryota > Metazoa > Chordata > Lepidosauria > Squamata > Elapidae > Notechis > Notechis scutatus. Next base: position 76,199,671 of record NC_142012.1, read on the forward strand.
GTTCAGCCACCATGTTCTTTGCTGGTCTAGTTTCCTTTTACCGCTAACTCTTCCAAACATAGTTGCTTTTTCCATTCCCTCCATTGAATTCCTATGCATGACATGGCCAAAGTAAATGAGAAATGGTTTTGTGACTTTGTCTTCTAGAGACATGTCTGATGTTATGCATGCCTGTACTTGCTTGCTAGCCACCTGTCATGCCCCTTTTGGAGCCTGAATCTGTGGGGGAAGATGAACTGGGACATAAGCCGACAGAGATTGAGGGGGTGGTTCCATTGGCTGTGGAGGAAACTGGGGAAGGGCAGAGCCAGTCCAGGCAAGGCTTTTCAGGATTAGAAAGACTTGCAGACAGGAAGGAGCAGGAGAGGCAGAGCTCAGGCAATGAGCAAGGACCACCCCCTCCTGATCCAAGAGCACGGAGAGAAGAGAGAAGGCGAGAACAGCACAGACTGACCCAACTACTCAGAATGAGAGCGCCCCATTTCTCTTCACACCTGGGGACTGAGATGTAAGGAGATGCCAGTGGGGGTGGCATTTGTCAGGAACAAGCATTGAATCTGTGGAGCCTCATGTGCACTTGCCAACTCCTGGAGATTGCTGTGCTCTGTCTTATTGGGCTTGCTTGGTTTGCCTGATTCACTGAACTTCTGGCCCTGGTTACTGCTTTGCTCACCTGGCTTACTGGACTACTCACAGCCAGAGGCTGCGGAAGGTGCATGTGAGAGCTTTGCTCCAGGGCTTGTAGTAAAGGTGGGGATGTTTGGGGGCAAAGTTGGAGCTGTACAGGGGAGTTAGGCCTCTTCTCTGGCTGTGTTGCTTCCATGCCACACCCATCCTACCATCTTTGCTGTCCACAAATAAACAAATGTAGCTTGAAGGTATTTCTTGGCTCCTTCACTATCACTGAAGGTCCAAGTACTCTTGTTGCGAAGACAATGTAAAGATTTTTAGAGGATCTGGTTGAGTGAGAATTCATCTAGGAAATATTTATTAAATTTATATGAACTATCTTGCAAATATTTCCACATGTTTGTTGATAGAGTCTAACACTGCATCTCCATCACTCTTTTCCTGAGGTACAACATCATGTTTAAAATTATTCTGGAGTCTTTCCTGCAGATCAATGTTCATACACTTTCATGCTGACCACGAGTTTTGTCACTAGCAAAAACATGTCATCCACATGGAAAAAAAACCCACAGTTTTTACTTGCCAGGCCTTGAGGGAACAACTTTTAGATAAATGCATGACAAAGAGGCTAAAACAGATTGCTCCTGAGTATTTGGCATGTTAAATCCTTAAGCATTAATTATTCATAGCAAAAGAGCCCACACAATTTATCACAACTCAAGCATCCTCCTCCTTGAAATTCAGTGCAACCAATATATAACACAACAGGAGGAAAGTGTTGTGTGGTCTATAGCTTCTTCATTAAAACGGCAATGGAAAAACAAAATGATTTGTGATGATTACGATATTTCTCACCCTATCTTTTACTGTATTTTATAACTTATACAATTTCAAGTGGAAAGCCCTGTTTTATCACAAGTATCTTCAGAGAGGCAAGGAACTTTAATCTCTTAGAAATCTGTGTTTGTTATATTGTGTTTGTTATGTTGTCAGAAAAAATGAGATGACCAGGCACAGAATTAGACTAACTCAGAATTTCACTGTACTTATACTTGAAACTGTTAAAAAGATCTGAAGCTGATTCTTTGTAACCTTTCCACTTATTTTTTACCTTTCTTTACTTTAATAAACTTATTAAATTTATATGTCGGCCATCTCACTATCACATGTCTCTGAGAGGCTTAACTTGATAAAAACAAGATTATGAAACCTCAAAACAATAAATACATTAGAATTAACATAAACTGTTTTTTAAACTTTCATTACTTTTTTCTTTCAAAATTTGTATTTTTTGAAAACTTCTTTAAAAAATTATATAGGAGAAGACCAGGCAGAGACTGAGGGTGGAATCAAGAGAGGAATCAGCCTAGAGCCATTATGTTCCCACAAGTAGTCTAAGTCCAACTCTTCTTGAATTCTGTTGATTCTTATCTGATGCTAATTTAATGCTGATTGTTAGTTGACCAGATTCTTGTGTATAGGTATGAACAATAAATCATATGAATTGGAATTCATATGGTCTTGATTTTTTGCACCAATATATCAAGATTTATGAAACAATAAAGAGGGAAAGAGAAAGAAAAGGGAAAAGAGAAAGAGAGAGACAGAAGACAGCTGAAAGGAATGCTATTCTGTTATTATGATGAATCCTGTAATCTGTTTGAACCCAAGCTATCAACCCCACAATGCATTGGTTGATGTAGTGAGGTCATCCTTGCCAAGAAGATAGAATATCTGATCTTATGGTGGTCTGGTGTCTTATTTTACTGAAGACCATCATGCCCTGAAGGACTGCCCAGCCTATCCATGGTTTTAGGATATCTTAAGAAAGGCAGAACCTTGAACTTTCCACCAGTAGTTATCAAAATGAGGTGATATACCTTGTGGCCTTCCCCACTCTCTGGAGTATTTAGTGACATTTTAGCACCTTTTCAAGATAAGCTCCTGTAAAAATAAATTAGCATGTGTAAATGTGATCAAACCTGTTCTCTCTTTTTTTAGGTGATGTGTCAATGGCCATTCCCATCTGTGGCTATTTTCTCTATCTCCCTCATGTGTGGCTAATTAGTCATTTAATTCAATCAGACTGTGCTCATGCATGAAGAAATTGAGATTAAGGTTTTACTTAAAAAAAAACCCACCCTGTTTAATTTCCAGCCAGATTTTTCCTTTTGATACAATGTCTTGTTCACTTCCTTTGTTATATTTTAATTGGTCCTAATACAGCTATTAAATTACTGTGGCTTCTTGGGTTTTTTCCTGTCATCTTGTGGTCCTATCTCTGCTAACCTTGAAATACACTGATTTTCTGGGCCAAGAAAAACACTCTCAAATTTGATAAAGGAGCAAACGCCAGGAGAATTGTAGTTGGAAAATCTGGTACAAAATCCAAATCGATCGCCTTATTGATGCCACAGGGCTCAGGTTGAAATTAGAGATTTTCATTTTTCTATGTAGACCTCTGCCACTGGTGAGCTAACCAAGAAGTTCATTCTATGGTTTGCCCATCCTGAATTTCACATGCATGTATTTACTATGTAGTAGAGGTGCTGAAAAATTTGCTACTGCTACCAGCAAGAGGCAAACAGCATCACAGAATCCTTGCTTGATTGTTGCGCTTCTAAGAAACAGGATAATTGTGACTTATTTGTATTCCAAAAATGAAAAAATACCATTTTCCTTTCAGTTGACTGAAAAAGACTCCATTATTCATGGCAACTCTGTGCATCCCGAATCTATTTAATTAACTAAACAATTCAAGCTTAATTTAGTATTTTGGTGCACTGCCAACAGATAGCTTAGGCCTCAGGCTCATAAGGCCTTGAACAGTGAAGTGAACATCTTGATTGGGACTTTGAGACCAACTGGAAATCAGTATAGTTGTTTCTGCAAAGGAAGAACGTGCTACGTGTCAAGCTCTTGGCAGCTGCTTGCAACCAAAGAGCCAATATGTTCACAGAGTCTTCTTTAACCAGGTTTGTTGAAATAAAAAGGGTAATGGGTATCTTGGCAGCTGTTTGTTTACTGTAGCCCAGTTCAGAGGCATAGATTTATTGATCCACTTCATAACCAGTTAGTTCATGCACTGGGGAGGTAGCTACCCATTTTCTTGATAATGGAAGAATGTGCAGAGTTTCTGAGCTTGTAGTATTTGTAAACCACCATCCTTTTCCCCGGACTCTGAAAACCCGCTCAATAATTGTGCTACTGAATTCTAAGCTAGGTCTGGATCCTCTTATAAAGAATGCATTTCACTAATCCAATCCTGAGATCATCAATACGTGTATCATGAATACCAAATCGTACAAGAAGAGGAACAACCAAAACTAATAGAAACACCCACCCCCTGTCACAGGGTTAGTGCCACATTCAGAAACACGCCCCCCCTCACCCTTTAAGTTTAGAAAATGTGCAATCTCTTCCAGGATTCTAGCAGGATTGCAAGTGTCTCTCAAACTTTGGAGTGTGTTACCTAGGACCAACAACAACTCTGTAAGAGATCTTGGGGAGGAGGCTGAGGAAATAATGGAAGGAAAATTAGACTTGAGTGTTCGAGGAGCGCAAATCTACCGACTGTTCATCTTATAAACTGCAACTCAGTCCATGTCACCAGAAATCTAAGAATTTCACAGCATTCAAAGAGTCGGCATCTCGGGGCTTCCGGTTTTGCGCGGCTTCGGTAGCGGCAGGAATTCGCGCCTCTGCGATCCCTGCCGCGTTCGCCGCCAAGGTGCCCCCGATCTAAATAGGTCTGGGGGCTATGGCTGCCTTGTAGAGGCAGCCGAAGAGAGAGGGATCCGGACAGAGGTTTGGGGGTAACGCAGACCCCCTTTCCAGCGGAATAACCCCTTTTTCCTGAGGTGGATGAGCGGCGTTCAGTAATGGCCGCCTCAAAAGAAGCCAGCAGCCGGGTAAGATTTGTGCTGGAGGAAGAGGGAAGAGCTGTGGAAGTTGCTTCTGACTGGGATAAAGTTAAGAGAGAGAGTTCCTGTAACCTCGAAGGCTGCTAAGGATACTTTGTTTCTAGAAAGAGATACAAGCGGCGAACATTTCAAAAGAGTAAGTTTTTTTTTCTTGCCTTTCACTCTCCTCCCTAACGTGACAGCAGTGGAACCATAAGAGAAATCCGGGAATCTGTTCTGGAGGTAAATGAATATTGAAGGAGCAAGGATTTCTGAATATTCAAAGGGGAAAAAAAAAAGAATAATTTTTTTTTTTGGCTGTGAGTGGGAAGGGAGAGGAAAAAAAAAATTGGAGCAACCTGAAAATAAGAAGACTGCCTAAAACTTTAAAGAGCTAATTTTAAAGAGTTATTAAACAGCAATAAGACTTCCTAAAGATATATTTTAAAGAGAACTTTGTGATCAAACTTTATCCCAAAAAGAGAAAGTGGAAAAGAGAAAGTATTTAAAAGAATCAGCTGATTGGACTGTTTGATGACTTTGGATTTTATGAGAATTATCTCAGACTAAAAGCACTCGGGTGGTTGTTTTGAAAAAAAAATTTCTCTGTACAATGGCATCAGTTGTGGATGAACTAGAACTTATACACCAAAAATATGAAAGAGAAAAGCAAGAAGGGAAAGTTGTCTTTGGCACTCTTTTTCAGTTTATAGAAATGGCGGTCTGTGCTTATGTAAAATCGTATGAGCAGGATAAAGAAGAAGCCATTTTTGAAGAACAAGTGACTTTGGTTGGGGAAGAAAAGAAGGAGGAGAAAAAGGAGAAGAAGACTTTAAGACCTGGGAAAACAATCCAAAAAGAGAAGAATAAAGTGAAAAGGGGATATCATGTTAGGAAACAACAGAAAGGGGGAAAACAGGATAAAAGGGAGGTGGAGAGACAAGGGGGTGAAGAGGATAAGGAGAAGAAGAAGCAAGGGAGAAAGGAAGGGATGAGAAGCTTTAATGGTGGGGAGCAAAATGCAAAAAAACAAAAGTTTTTAGAGATAATGGATAGATTTTATTGGAAAAGGGATTCTAGAAGGGTACATAAGATTGCATTTTTATATTTGTATTTAGAAATAATTATAGAAGACTGGAAATAATATGCAATTTAAAATGTGATAAAATGTTTAGTATAATTCAGTGAAATTTTTGTTAAGAGAGGGGAGTACTTTAATGAAATAATGATTTAAGATCGGTGATGTGGGGGGGGGGGGAAATAATTTTGGAAAGTATAAGAAGTGTTCCCATAAAGGTATGATAATTAATTGAAATGGGTAAAATGTCTAAAGATATAAATGATTGTTAATACCAATGATTAGGCCATGTTATACTAGTGAAACTATTCGTGAAATGAGAGGTTTGAAGAAGGAGAGGGGAACATGTAATGTAATAATGATTTATAATATGTGATGTGGGGGGCGGAATTAATATGGCAAATAGGTGCTCCCATAGAAATATGTGACCTAATTGATAAGAAATGTGCTAGATGTTTAAGATATGAATGAATATTAATATTAATGAATAGATTTGTATTGGTTTTGATGATATTGTATAATGTCAGAATGTACCAGACAGAATCCCAACGTAAGTTATGTACTTTAAATCAAGTATTATAAATATAGGGGAAAGAGACATAGGCGTCATACTCCAATCAGTGTACAGGAGAAGGTTTTTCTTTTTTTTCTTTTAAGAAGAAAGATAAACGGATAGTTGGAAATAGAACAGACAAAGAATAATAAATATTATGATTTGAATTGAGAGGAGATAAATAAAATAAAATTGAGAAAATTTAAAAGAAAGGAGAAGCTATATAGAAAAATGAAAATGTAATAAGATATGGAATGGTATGTAAAATGAATATGAATTTGAATGTGTGTCTGTACCAAGAGTTTTGACCCGGGATTAAGCAACTTTCAGAAAAGAGATCTTTTATGTTTTTATGTCTTGTATTTTTGTATGTTTTGTATGTTTTTAAAAATTAATAAAAATTTGTTCAAAAAAAAAAAAGAGTCGGCATCTCAATGAACTCACTATAAATGAGGACTGAAAAGTCCCCCTGCAATTTCTGTATTTATACCAAGAGTAGCATAACAGATAACAGATAATCAAAGTTGGAAGGGACCTTATAGGTCATCTAGTCCAACCCCCCGCCCAAGCAGGAGACCCTACACCATTTCTGAGAGATGGCAGTCCAGTCTCTTTTTGAAAGCCTCCAGGGATGAAGCTCCCACAATTTCTGAAGGCAACTTCTGTTCCATTGGTTGATTGTTTCCACTGTCAGAAAATTTCTCCTTACTTCCAGGTTGAATCTCTCCTTGTTCAGTTTCTATAATTGCATTAAAGATCCCTTTCTAAAGTCTGTGTCCATCTTACTTCCTTGTTCCTGTATGGGACTTAATAATACAGATGGTCCTTGACTTACAACAGTTCATTTAGTTCAAAGTTACAACAGCATTGAAAAAAGTGACATGAACATTTTTCACACATATGACCATTGCAACATCCCCATGGTCATTTGATTTACATTTGGGTGCTTGACCACTGGTTCATATTTACGATGGTTGCAGTGTCCCAGGGTCACATGATCCCCTTTTGCGACCTTCTGACAAGCAAAGTAAATGGGGAAGCCAGATTCACTTAAAAACTGGGCTACTAACTTAACAACTGCAGTGATTTGCTTAACAAATGTGGTAGGAAAAGTCATAAAATTGGGCAAAACTCACTTAACAAATTTCTCACTTAGCAAAATAAATTTTGGGCAATCAATTGTGGTTGTAAGTCGAGGACCACCTGTATGTCTTGTCAGAATTCAGTTTCAGTTCTGTTTCCTAAACCCAATCAAGACAAAAAAAAAAAGCTACAACTTTAAAAGCACAACTATAATGACATGGGAAAATACCCGAACAAAGCTGAATACCATACATATATATATATATATATTTACCTATAGTCTATCAATATAATCATTGTTTATATTTACAGGTATAATATATATAGATGTATGTTTATTAAATTTATGAACAGAATCACAAAAAGCAAGTGTACACAAAAAGCAAAGGGTAAATCAGGTTTACAAGCCATGTAAAATTGATGAGGGAAAAATTTGAAATAAGAATGATGTAAAGCTACATATTGAAACATCCTGCCCCGATTTGAAAGATGGAATCAGTTTTCAAACAAATTAATATCACAATCAGATTATTGTATAGCAATTGGAAGCTTTAACTTAGTACAATTTGATTTATAAATTACAAATGGAGGACAGAAAAGAAAAGAAAAAAAGCATTTTGGTCTGAACTATTTAATTTAGCAAATCAGAAAAAAAAATGAAAATGTTCTAATATTAGGAGAAATACATACTGTGCAGATGAAATGAACCTCTCAACATTTCAAAAGCTATTTCAAATGGCTATGTCAACTTTCCTGAGTACAATTTGCATCTAAATTCAAATCTCATGGATGTGGTGCAGAGCCAAAGATTCGTTATGCAATTACTTATTAAACATTCTTAGCCAACTGCTTAACATCCATAATTAAATGGCAAGACTACATAAGAGTTTAAAATTCCCTCTTTCAGAACCAGATAAAAAAATGTCTGCACTCTTTAAGAATAAGGCACATGGAAATACTAAAATCTTGACTGCTTTCTAAGAACTACATCATCACTATTACACAGTTAACAATTCTGCAGTTCAACTGAAGATAAAGTGTTCTGGTCAATGAATCCAATTTGCCACCATGTAATTAATCAAGTTTTCTTAAAGACTCGATGGACAATATAAATTATGATTCTGAAACAGAAATGCTTATATCTCAGTATTTGCAAATAGCACCGGCAAATTTGAAATCGGAATGGGAAACTGATTAGCCAAGCATCCTGAACTGTTTTTCATTCCTGACAGAAAGCTTCATTTCTCCCAGTAGAAAGCTGCAGGAATCAGTTCCTGCCCCAGGGCAGAGTATTCAATCAGCATTTTGCAAACTTGGCAACATTCAGAGATGTGGACTTCAAAAAAAATTCTGGAGGTGAAAATCCACATCTCTTAACGTTGCCAAGTTTGCAAAACACTGATCTCTGCTTCCAGCCCTGACATTCCAAATTTCCATGAGTTTATTTGTCACCCATCTTCCTATGGTAGCATCTCCACCATAACATGATCTACTGGCTTTCCCCTGACTTCACAGACTTGTTCGAGATCCAGAAAACAAGGGAAACTTTGCACCAGCAAAGTTAAAGAGGACTCGTTCCTCAAGAGCAACAGCTCCACCTAATCCCCCAGGCCTCTTGTCAGCAAGAAATGTGCTTTACAAGAACAGGGCACAGGGAAATGGGATCATTTTTATTTATTTATTTTATTTATTTTGATTTGTCAATCGCTTATAAGATAATAGGTATAAGTATATACATAGTTATGAACACATGAAATGGGTACATATAAGAAAAATAAAAAACAATAGAATAAAAGAAATAAAAATAAAAGAAACAATAAAAGAAACAATAGGACAGGGATGGTAGGCACTTTGGTGCGCTTATGCACGCCCCCAACAGGCCTCTTAGGAAGTGGGTGAGGTCAATAGTAGACAGTCTAAGGTTAAAGTTTTTGGGGTTTAGTGAGAAACCACAGAGTCAGGTAGAGGATTCCAGACATTGACCACTCTGTTGCTGAAGTCGTTATTTCCTGCAATCAAGTTTGGTGTGATTAACTTTGAGTTTGTATCTATTGTTTGCTCTTGTATTGTTATGGTTGAAGCTGAAGTATTCATTGACACGTAGGACATTGCAATGTATGATTTTATATACCATACTTAGATCAGACCAAAGGTGGCGTAGTTCTAGTTTTTCTAGGTCTAGAATTTCAAGTCTGGTGGTATAAGGTATTCTGCAACAAACAGAGGAGTGGAGAACTCTTCTTGTGAAATATTTCTGGACTTTCTCAACTGTGTTAATATCAGATACGTAATATTGGTTCCAGACTGATGATCTGTATTCAAGTATTGGTCTAGCAAATGTTTTGTATGCTCTAATTAGTAGTGTGATATTACCAGAGAAAAAGCTATGTAGGATTAGGTTAACAACTCTTAATGCCTTTTTGGCTATGTAGTTACAGTGGGCTCTAGCACTTAGATCATTAGAGATGAGTATTCCAAGGTCCTTTACAGAGCTTGGATCATCAACAAGGTCTTGACTATTCAGCCTGTATTTTATTTTCTGATTATTATTATTTTTGCCAATATGTAGGACAGAGCATTTATTTGTAGAGATTTGAAGTTGCCATTTGTTTGACCATTCTGATACATTCATCTCAGACTCTTCTCTTTCCTCCCCCTCAGAAGTCATTCACGAGCTTTGGCTAATTCCTAATTGATTTCTTAGGGAATCATCACGGCTGCAGATTGAAAATCAAACAGAAATTTTGGCAGTGCTGCCATTTTAAATGCATGGATTCACACAAGGCCCATTAAGTTCTGTTTCCCCCCCCATCCCTTTTGCTCTGCCTTACAGAATCAATTAAGTGAATAGGATTGTATCCTCGGAAGTAAACACCGTTTGATGCCACACAGTTGCTTAGGTGGTTCCACGCTTATCTTTTTTCTCCTGGTATTTGGGTTTAATGGTGCCCTCGAAGCAAGATTGACTGATGCCCTCACTTATTCGGTGACATTTAGATTTTAAAAAAATCAGACTGTGCCATTAACTCTTTCAACAGAATTGTTGGCGTCAATCTTTCCTTGGTACTTCCAGAATAACAGAGTTAGAAAGTACCTTAAAATACCTGCACTCACAAACAAAAAAATCTCCACACCACTAGCCAGGCAAACACCTGGGCACAAACAGATTCCCCCTGATACCTCCAGCTCAAACACACTCCAACCAGGCACCCAGATGAAACCTAGCTTCCTAACAAATGATAGCCGTCCATTTACTCAGAGCCAAGCTGCACTAAAAGCCTCCAATACATAAAACACAATGTTGCCAGCCAATCAAGACACAAAAAAAGCCACAAAACAGACAGAAGATATCAGAAACACCAATCAAGCATAACACAGCAAACTCCAAGACCAATAAACACAGACCAAGACTCCCAACCAATCAGGATGAAGAAAAAACCATTCTGGCACAGCAGTAGGCTAACCCCAAATTTAAAATTGAAACAACTGTAAAAGTCTGACTCACAGACGAACACAATACAGAAGCCTGATGATAGCAGATGAGATTCTGCCGAAACGCCGCTACAACTTTAAAAGCACAACTATAATGACGTGGGAAAATACCCGAACAAAGCTGAATACCATACATATAAACACTCGCGAAAACTTAAGAAAACAAATATCAGACCTCTACGGGGAGGAAATAAACAGCCAGACCAAAACCTATGAGAAGCTAGAACTTAAAAGAGCAGGAATACTATGTGACCTCAAATTCCTACACAGCTGCAGAGACAATAATGCAACACCAACCTGCTTCAAATTAACATTTCATCACAGCACAGCAGCTACTAAACGTATCCTGAAAAGAATTGAAATGGCTCTACTCAGGAACGAGCTCCACAGAAAGAGATTCCAGTTGGATCAGTTAAACAAAGATTTGCTAGCACTACTGGAATTGAGCAGCAAAATCCACCCTCTATTTTGGGACAAGATAAAACAACTTACAACTTGGAGAGCTGAAACTGAAACCACTTACAAAAAAGACAAATTCTTGAAGAAACTAAAGAAATTAGAACATGACAAGAAAGCCTCCAACAACTCACAACAACACCTGAAACAATTAGTATATAACGTTTCCAACAGAGAACTCACCAAAACAGAAACAGATGTCCTAACCAAAGGATTCAATTATGCTATAGCACCCAAAAAAATCCCCACAGAATCCATCATATGTGGAGTGGAATCCAGCCTAACTAAATTAAATATAGATGAAGCTGATAGAATAAGACACCAAGTTACTAACATCCTATGCACAAGCAAACCACCCAAAAGCAACTTGCACAAAGAAGAACTAAAAGCGCTGCAAGCCCTAAAAAAGGATAGCAGTATAATCATACTTCCAGCAGACAAAGGGAATGCCACAGTAGTCAAGATCTAAAGCAGTCAAGATCTAAAGTAGTCAAGATCTAAAGCAAGCAAGCGATGAAGCTGATGAGCTTTTTTCGGTGACTCCCGCCCAGGTCTTCTGGTAAGATGGCGACCAAGGCAGCTGCATAGTCACGCCGCTGGGAGCCCGTAGGAGAGAAAAGCACCAGTATCAACAGGAATATAAGTTACAAAAGTAACAAAAATACATAGATGCAGGAATAGAAGTAACAAAGTAACAAAATTCACAGATTAGGTCCTCGGGATCCACAAGTAGCAGCGTAAGGACTCGGACAAAGGCAGCCAGCCGATCTGGAATAAGAAGATCCTGCCAGGGTCCAGGAATCCCGTTCTGAGCAACCTTCCTTTGTCGGGTAAGGAGATCGAGAGATCTGCTGGAAAACGACAGGCAGCAAGAGAAGGAAAAAGACGGAGGAGACGCCGCTGCCGCTGCCGCCGCTTCGCTCCGGTCCCCGCTTAAGCTGCCGTCTTCGACTCTTGTGACCGCCGCTTTCCTTTGTCGGGTAAGGAGATCGAGCGATCTGCTGAAAAACTTGAGGGAGACGACGGGCAGCGAGGGAAGAAAAAAGACGGAGGAGACGCCGCTGCCGCTGCTGCCGCTTCGCTCCGGTCCCCACTAAAGTTGCCGTCTCCGACTCTTGTGTCCGCCGCTGCAACTCGCCGTGAGCTCCCGGGGACTGGAGAGAGAAGGAAGAAAATCCAAGAAGCGCCGGCCGGGAGGATCGCTGGGTGAGAGCGCTCCAACTTTCTCTCCCAATTCGGTCTCCTGTTGTGGGTCGCTCCGGAGAGGTTTCCTCCTAGTTCTAAGTCCCCGTGTGAATCCAGAGAAAGGACGATTCGGTAGCCACGTTCTCCATCCCTTGAAGAAATTGAAGAGCTCTGAGGACGGTAATCCCTTCCTCACGATCTAAAAGCCCTAAATAAGAGTGGAGGGGGTACGCCATTTTAACTAGGACGAGCCCCGCAGACAAAGAAGACTCCTAATACTACCTCATCACCTCAAAACTTACAACTTTTCTACCTCATCACCTATATCAACGATTAGATAATCAATTTCTATAAAATATTTTATTAATGGTTTAATTGATTTATTGTTTTTTAACTGATTAGTGTGATTAGAGTGTTTAGTACAAATAGTATGATTACTGACTAGTTTAAAAGACCAAAATTCATGCAATTTAATTGAATAGTAAAATCTTTGATTTAGTGGATTTAAATGAACAGTGTGAGTAATGATTAGTGTAAATAATTGACTAGTGATTAGAGTAATTAATTGACCAGGCTGATTGTTGCTTAAGAATATTATCTGACTTGAGAGATTACTACAATAGATTGTTTGATATTGTTTGATGTAATATTGACTATATAGATTACCCTAAATTGTTCATTTAATTAATTCAATCAACGTACTATTTTACCAATATTACCATGCCAAAAAGAAAATCCTACCTCAAACCACAACTCAATGAGAAGACAATCCCCACCAATGAACTACAAGACTCCTGCACCAATGAACTTCAAGACTCCTGCACATGCCTTAAATGCTGCAAAAATCTAAAAGATAATAAATACTCCATCATATGTTCTCTGTGTAAAAAATACACCCACCATGACTGCTTGGGATTACCTGAGCAAATGATTCGATACCTAGAATCATCCAATGAGTTTCCATATTTCTGCAAATTATGCATATCCAAACTAGATCTGTGTAAAAGAGATGATACACTGAAACCATCAAAACATCCCCAAACATTGAAACCATTGAAACATCCTCAACCATGAAACCATTAAAACATCCCTCAACACCATATTAGCATCCCTGGACGCCGTAAAAGAAAGAATAACCAACCTTGAAAAAAAGACACAACACAAAAACCTGAACATCAAATAGCCACAAACCACATCTCCACCCAACAACCACAATCCAATCCAAAACCCAATCCACAAATAAACGCAACCCAGACAAATATTGATATCCCAATCCTCATCAGAGAAGCTGTTGAGCGTGAACGGAAACGTCCAAACGCCATCTTATTTGGACTAGAAGACAGCATTGTCAATGATGACATCACAACTGTCCGAAACATCATCAGAGATTACCAAGCATCAACCATCTCCGGTGATGAAATACTTGACATTTCCGCATTGACCGAGAGCTCAAAAATAGAGACGGCTCTGTGGCCCACGCTTGTGCAGGATCATTTGCAAAAATGAATCAAGCAAACGTAAACTCATTACACTATAAACTCACTCGCCAAAACCAACAACAACCACAAAAACCTCCGTTGCCGCCCTGACTTAACCATACAGCAACGTGCCCGCTCCCGTGCACTCCGCATCGAACTCAAAACCCGTCTAGACAATGGAGAGAAGGACCTGTACATTGACTACCATGCTGACTGTATCAAAAGTAAGACACGTAACCCAATACCCAACTTTTACCCTCAACCACCACCCTACCTCAACCACCTACCACCACCCACCATCACCCAAAACTACCCACCACCCACCATCACCCAAGACTAGGCACGCACGCCCCCAACTACCTCAATCCCAACTGCTGCCGGACTTAAATGCAAACTACTCAATGCAAGAAGCCTCGTGAATAAAATACCTGAATTTCTCATCCTCTTAAATATGGCTAACTTCGACATTATATTTGTCTGTGAAACATGGCTCAATGCATCTCTCCCGACTCCATTACCACAGTAAGAGACTATCATGTTTACCGATCAGATCGTGAAAATCGTCGAGGAGGTGGTGTTGCTATATTCTATAAAAATCCTTACATCTAAAAAATATCCAAGTTACCCAGGAGCTTGCCCTTCCTGAAACCATCATCTGTGAACTATCCTTAAATATCACAATTCGATTCTTACTATGTTACAGAGCACCTGATTATGACATCGAACATGTAAACAAGCTAAATACACTACTAACATGGGCTACATCCTGCCCATACCCTTTTATCTTTCTTGGAGATTTCAATCTACCTCATATTGACTGGACCCTAAATAATTGTACAACTGAAATCATACACACAACCTTCTACAATGCTATTACAAATCTAGGTCTTGAACAACTAGTAACCAACAACACTAGACTGAACAACTGCCTCGATCTCATCTTCTGCAATAGTTTGAATTTAATTTACCGAATACAAACCAAAGAACCCTTTTCCAGTAGTGACCACAATATGATTGACTTTTGCCTCAACATACGTCCACACAAAAATCACCACAATGATGTCATCCCTAATTGTAACTTCAAAAAAGGCAACTATGATCTTATAGATAACGATCTCTCATCCCTCGATTGGCAATCTCTATTCACTGGATGCAATACTGTTGAAGACCATTACAACATATTTTTACTTGAAGTCAAAAGAGTCACCAAACTATATGTTCCAACAACAACTCCAAAAACAAAACAAAAAAGCAGATTACCCATATCAATAAGGAAACTTCAATCCAAAAAGAGATCACTCTGGCGGAAAAACAAATCTGGTCACGTTGCTAATTTCAAAAACCGATACAAAAATTTATGCCACCAGATAAAGACCGAATGCACCAATTACCACATTAAACAAGAGGAAAACCTTCTAAGCACCAATTCCACCCGTGCTTTTTACAATTTTGTAAACAACAAACTAAAAGACTCAAGGTCCATCCCTCCCTTGATAGGACCTGATGGTAAAGACTGCAGCGACGACACCATTAAAGCCAACATCTTTAACACATTCTTCGGCTCAGTGTTTGTAAACAGTAATGGATCATGCCCAATGTTTCCTAGCCGTACCACAGATATCAATAATGATCTAATACATATCGATTTTACAGTAGACAACGTTGAAAAAGCACTACGCAACCTAAAACCATCTCTATCTATTGGACCGGATGGAATATGTGCCTACTTCTTAAGAAAGCTATCCACTGCCATAGCCAAACCTCTAAGCATAATCTTTGAAAAATCTTTCAGAACCAGCTCCTTGCCCAACCTATGGTTACAAGCCACAGTCATCCCCATCTTCAAAAAGGGAGACCCAAGCCTAGTTGAAAATTACAGACCAATCTCCTTATGCTGCGTCACCTGTAAAGTCATGGAATCAATTATTAACCAATCCATCATCCTCCATTTAGAGACAAACAACCTACTCTCCAATAAACAATTTGGTTTCAGAAAAAAACTATCCTGTAATCTGCAACTCTTACACTGCAAAAACATATGGACTACACAACTCGACCAGGGCAAAGCAATAGATGCAATCTACATAGACTTCTGCAAAGCCTTTGATTCAGTGGTACACGACAAACTACTCCTAAAAATAAAATCTTATGGTATCTCTGGACAACTGAATAACTGGATAGAAGCATTCCTGTCAAACAGACAACAAATGGTCAAAATTGGGAACGCCCTATCAAATCCAGTACCTGTCAATAGTGGTGTTCCCCAAGGCAGTGTTCTAGGACCAACTCTCTTCATAATCTACATAAACGACCTTTGTGATCATATCAAGAGCAATTGCGTTCTCTTCGCTGATGATGTAAAGCTGTTCAATACCACAGACAATACTACTACCCTACAAAAAGATCTAGACTATGTATCTGAATGGTCTAACATATGGCAACTTCAAATCTCAACAAATAAATGCTCTGTCTTACATATTGGTAAAAAAATCAGAAAATAAAATACAAGCTGAATAGTCAAGATCTTGTTGATGACCCAAGCTCTGTAAAGGACCTGGGAATACTCACCTCTAATGATCTAAGTGCTAGAGCCCACTGCAACTACATAGCCAAAAAGGCATTAAGAGTTGTTAACCTAATCCTACGTTGCTTTTTCTCTGGTAATATCTCACTACTAACCAGAGCATACAAAACATTTGCTAGACCAATACTCGAATACAGTTCATCAGTCTGGAATCCTTACCACGTATGTGATATTAACACAATTGAGAAAGTCCAGAAGTATTTCACAAGAAGAGTTCTCCACTCTTCTACCCGTTGTAGAATACCTTATGCCACCAGACTCGAAATTCTAAAACTAGAAAACCTCGAATTACGCCATCTTCGGTCCGACTTAAGCATGGTATATAAAATCATACATTGCAATGTCCTACCTGTCAATGAATACTTCAGCTTTAACCATAACAACACAAGAGCACACAACAGATACAAACTCAAAGTAAACCGCACCAAACTTGATTGCAGGAAATACGACTTCAGCAATAGAGTGGTCAATGTCTGGAATACTCTACCCGACTCTGTAGTCTCTTCCCCAAACCCCAAAAACTTTAACCTTAGACTGTCTACTATTGACCTCACCCCTTTCCTAAGAGGTCTGTAGGGGGCGTGCATAAGCGCACCAACGTGCCTACCGTCCCTGTCCTATTGTTTCTCTTATTCTTTTATTTTTCTTATATGTACCCATTTCATATATTCACAACTATGTATACACTTGTACTTATTATCTTGTAAACAATTGACAAATCAAATAAATAAATAAATAAATAAATAAATCTTTTTGAAGGGTAGCAGTATTATCTCTGGTATTGAACAGCTTTACATCATCAGCGAAGAGAACACAGTTGCTCTTAATATGATCACAGAGGTTATTTATGTAGAATATGAAGAGAGTTGGTCCTAGAACACTGCCTTGGGGGACACCACTATTGACAGGTACAGTATATGATAGGACACTCCTAATTTTGACCATTTGTTGTTTGTTTGACAGGAATGCTTCTATCCAGTTATATAGGTGTCCAGAGATACCATAAGGATTTTATTTTTAGGAGTAGTTTGTTGTGTACCACTGAATCAAAGGCTTTACAGAAGTCTATGTAGATTGCATCTATTGTTTTACCCTGATCGAATTGTGTAGTCCATATGTTTTTGCAGTGTAAGAGTTGTAGATTACAGGGTAGTTTTTTTCTGAAACCAAATTGTTTATTGGAGAGTAGGTTGTTTGTTTCTAAGTGGAGGATAATGGATTGGTTAATAATTGATTCCATGACTTTACAGGTGACGCAGCATAAGGAGATTGGTCTGTAATTTTCAACTAGGCTGGGGTCTCCCTTTTTGAAGATGGGGATGACTGTGGCTTGTGACCATAGGTTAGGCAAGGAGCTGGTCCTGAAAGATTTTTCAAAGATTATGCTTAGAGGTTCTGCTATGGCAGTGGATAGCTTTTTTAAGAAGTAGGCACATATTCTGTCTGGTCCAATAGATATTGATGGTTTTAGATTACGCAGTGCTTTTTCAACAATGTCTTCTGTAAAATCGATATGTATTAGATCATGGTAGGTTTTTTTGGTTCGGCTAGGAAATACTGGGCATGATCCATTGCTGTTTACAAATACTGAGCCAAAGAATGTGTTAAAGAGGTTGGCTTTAATGGTGTCGTCGTTGCAGTCTTTACCTATCAGGGGTGGGATGAACCTTGAGTCTTTTAGTTTGTTGTTTACAAAGTTGTAGAAAGCGTGGATGGGATTGGTGCATAGAAGGTTTTCCTCTTGTTTAATGTGATAATTGGTGCATTCAGTCTTTATCTGGTGGCATAAATTTTTGTATCGGCTTTTGAAATTGGCAACGTGACCAGATTTGTTTTTCCAGAGTGATCTCTTTTTGGATTGAAGTTTCCTTATTCTTATGGGTAATCTGTTTTTTGTTTTTTGTTTTGTTTTTTTGGGTAATCTGTTTTTTGTTTTTTTGTTTTGGGAGTTGTTATTGGTACACATAGTTTGATGACTCTTTTGACTTCAAGTAAAAATATGTTGTAATGGTCTTCAACAGTATTGCATCCAGTGAATAGTGATTGCCAATCAAGGGATGAGAGATCCTTGTCTATAAGATCATAGTTGCCTTTTTTGAAGTTATAATTGGGGATTACATCATTGTGATGATTTTTGTGTGGGCGTATGTTGAGACAAAAGTCAATCATATTGTGGTCACTGTTGGAAAAGGGTTCTTTAGTTTATATTCCGTAAATTAAATTCAAACTATTGCAGAAGATGAGATTGAGGCAGTTGTTAAGTCTAGTATTGTTGGTTACTAGTTGTTCCAGTCCCAGATTTGTAACAGTATTGTACAAGTTTGCATGTATGGGTTGAGTTGTACATTCATTTAGGGTCCAGTTAATATGAGGTAGATTGAAGTCACCAAGAAAGATAAAAGCGTGTGGGCAGGATGTTGCCCATGTTAGTAGTGAATTTAGTTTGTTTACATGTTCGATGCTCTGTAACATAGTAAGAATCGAAATGTAATATTTAAGGTTAGTTCACAGATGATGGTCTCAGGAAGAGCAAGCTCCTGGGTAACTTGGATGTTTTTTAGATATAAGGACTTTTTATAGAAGATAGCAACACCACCTCCTCTATGAATTTCACGATCTGATCAGTAAACATGATAGTCTCTTACTGTGGTAATGGAGTCAGGGAGAGATGCATTGAGCCATGTTTCACAGGCAAATATGATGTCGAATATGATGTCGATATTTAGTAAGAGGAGAAATTCAGGTATTTTATTCACAAGGCTTCTTGCATTGAGTAGCTTGCATTTAAGGCCAGCTGTAGTTGGAATTGAGGTAGTTAGGGGTGTGCGTGCCTAGTCTTGGGTGATGGTGGATTGGTTGAAGTAGGGTTGTGGTTGAAGGTTAAAGCTGAGTTGCGGGTTGTGTGACTTACTTTTGATACAGTCAGCACGGTAGTAAATGTACAGATCCTTCTCTCCATTGTTTAGACATTTTTTGAGTTCTGTGCGGAGTACACAGGAGCGGGCACATTGCTGTATGGTTAGGTCAGGGCGAGAACGGAGGTTCTTATGGTTGGTGTTGCTTTTGGCAAGTGAATTTATAGTATAAATGAATTTATATTTGCTTGATTCATTTTTGCAAATGACCCTGCAGGAGCACGGGCCACACAGCCGTCTCTGTTTTTGAGCTCTCGGCCAATGCGGGAAATGTCAAGTATTTCATCAGGGGAGATGGTTGATGCTTGATAATCACTGATGATGATGACTTAATGTTTTATTCCACATCTCCAAATCTACCAGTCAGAGTTTGGGGGCCATACATAGGCACTGAGAGGCAAACTTCTTGAATGAAAAATGGGATCAAACCCAAACAAGGAGATGAAAGTGCACTCCCAAAAGACAAAACACAGGAAAGCATTCCCCAGATTGCCGATTCCTACTCTCTGATTATAACAATCACACTAAGTCTAGGGAGAGAGAGAAATAAGAGAATACAACTGAATTTAAAAGGATGTGACTTCAAGAGGAGAAATAGTTTAGAAGCAACGTTGTTCATATGTTTCTTCTTTCACTCTTCATTGTCAAAATCCTAGAAGCCTTAAGTTTATAATATTTTACAGGGAAACATAAGAACAAAGATAATCATATAGATTTTGCTCAAGGCAAAGCATGATAAATTGGCCTATCAGCTGACGACGCTGTGGCAGAATATTATTTCAAAGAAAAGCACCACCGAGATGAAAAAATTGGAAGAAATATAGAGGGTGGCAGAAGGGAAAATTTAATGAACAGCGCTGAAGTCAATCCAGCCATCATTCCTTGTTTGAAAAGAAGGACCACAAAGATGTGAGAGTCAAAGCTTTCTAATATTTTAAATAAATGTGCCTTTATTTTTAATCACACATTTTTAGATCTAGGTGATAAGTAGCTATGCCATATCAAAGAAACCATGTTGAATTAAACCCATATTGGGTTTAATGAAATTACATTTCAATAATGCTGGACAAAGTTAAAGCCCCATTTTTAATTTAAAGCCCCATTAAAGATGGGAGGGAACTGTTAACCAGGGTGTCCTCAATGTATAGACAAAATAGTTGATTCGACAGTTGAGATGATGCCTTTGAAGATCAACCTGTTTTTCCATGCAAGTTGAAACATAGTTCATACCTTTTTTGATAGTGTCTTGCAGATCCTAGATCCGTGATGGCGAACCTATGGCATGCGTGCCACAGGTGGCACGCAGAGCCATTTGTGCAGGCAAGCGAGCCCCAGCGAAACGTACCTGCACTGTGCATGCGCACACCTCCCAGCTGATTTTCAGCCCATTTGAGGCCGTTTTCGTCCTCCTGGAGGCTCAAGGGAAGCCTCTGCAGCCTCGGTGTCAGATCTGTGTATCTGTCATTTCTTCAATGGAAGAAGAAAAAGGGGGGAGACTTGTTAGGGATATACACCCTAGCAGAACGTGCAACGGCAGTCTAGCAGGCAGGCAGATATGTGAGACAAAACGTTGTAGTAGCTTACAATCAGTAAGACAGATACACTGTGCAAATTAAATAGTTTTTATTCCAGCAAGAGTTATAGCATAGTCAAAACAGTCCATATATCATACACTAAGTTCAGTCCATCTGGGGTTAATCAGTTTGCAAAGTCCAGTGTCGAAAAAGAGGTCAGTAAACTTACAATCAATCAGTCCAGTGATATATCTCTTTTGCAGTCAGAGATATGAAGAAAAATCAAACCCCTTTTCTTCTTTCAGCAAACACGCAGTTTATCACCATCAATCCTTCATTGTCAGCATTCCAGTATAAGCCAGGGAAAACAGTGAGCTCTCTTGCTCCCTCTTATGGTGATTTTACAACCGCACCCAAAAACTTGGTTTACAGTTTAAAGTGATACATACACTTAAACTCACTAACATAGTTTATATATTATTTTTTATCCAAACTAAGTTAGGTAAACAATGTTATCCCTAACAAGACTGATAAAGAAATCCTTTTTGATGTAACCTGAATATATTTAATCTTATATCGAATTTGTATAACTACAATGGAACTCAGATGAAACCCAGATGGCCGGAACCTATCACCTCTGAGAGAGACAGCCAGGAGATGAAGAGACCATAAACATTCCACAGTGAGATGTGTCCTGGGAAACTCTGAAAAAGATCGTTCTAAAAAGGGGGTGGGGGGAATTAACATGTTGGCCCTTTGTTTTACTAAATACACATCAGTATAAGGGGAGGGGTTTTAAACTCCCTTATCTAACTCTGTATGCCTGAGAGACTTTAGACGCTGCTTTTGACCCCTACATGAATTGACTCATCTCAATAAAGGATTCCTTTGTGATACGTTTTGATACGTTTTCAGAAGTTCATTCTAGTTGATTGAATGGGAAAAGTTCTGTAGCCTGACACTTGGGAGGCCAAAATACGGGCCTTCCAGAAATACCGAAAGTGCCGAAACAGACCCATTTTCAACCTTCTGAGGCTGCAGAGGCTTCCCTCGTGCTTCCGGGAGGGCGAAAACAGCCTCAAATGGGCCAAAAATCAGCTGGGAGGTACGTGCATGCACAGTGGGGGGCACATTGCATTGTGGGTGCTGGAACATGCGCGCGTGCACTATCGCACATGTGTGTGCTTTCAGCACACCATAACAAAAAGGTTCGCCATCACTGTCCTAGATTATAAACACAGTAGGGACCAGAACTGTAATGTCTTTTTCTCCTAAAGCTGAAACCCTGGCAGGTTCCTATCAACATAGACTACAAAACCTTTGCCAGACCAATTCTCAAATAAAAGCTCATCCATCTGGAACCCGCACTTTATATTGGACATTAACACAATTGAGCGGGTTCAGAGGTATTTCAGTACTCCACTCCTCCACTCACAATAGAATTCCCTATGCCTCCAGGCTTGAAATTTAGGGCCTGGACAATCTAAAACTGTGCTGCCTGTGGTCCAATCTAAGCATAGTACACAAAATTGTCTGTTTCAATATCTTACCTGTCAACGACTTCTTCAGCCTCAATCACAATAATACATGAGCAAACAACGGATACAAACTCAAGGTAAACCACTCCAAACTCGATTGCAGAAAGTACAACTTCAGCAACAGAGTGGTCAACGCCTGGAATGCCCTACCAGACTCCGTTGTTACAGCCTCAACAACCCCTCACAGCTTCAACCTCAAACTGTCTACCATGGACCATTCCTAAGAGGTCCTTAAAGGAGACATGCATAAGCGCACCAGTGTGCCTACCATTACTCTCCCCATTTACCTGTATTTACTCCCTTTGTTCTTGTTTATGTTCATACTTATACTTGTTATCTTGTACATGTTTGACAAACAAGTAAAATAAATAAATAGACTATATGGGCCTGATCCACTCAATCTTGTTAGGGACAACCTCCTCCTAGTTTATATCTTCTGAAAAGTGAGGAGAGTTGAAGCTAGAAGATGCTGCCTTTGGGATGCAATGCCAAAACCTTGGAATAGTGTCTGGGCAGAGTCCAAACTAGGTTCCTCCTTACTGGTCTTTGGGAAAATATTAAACAGAAGAATTATTTCAGAAGACCTTTTCTTAAGCTTGAGCTCTTCGCCGGTTTTCCGTTCATTGTTTTTGTTTTTCACTAGTTGTTTGTGTTGATCTTCTAGTTGGTCGGTTTAATAATGTTATTTATTGTCATTTTAACTATATTTCAGATGTTTCAATCTCTGTTATGTACTAGGCACAGATAGATACATGATAGATAGATACAAGATGGATGGATGGATGGATGAGGAAGAGAGAGAGAAAAACAGAGAGATTTATCTCAGCCTGATTGAGCATCAGCCCTTGAAATATCCTAGTGCATTTCTTTCAAACTGTGTATTTTGATGCCTAGGCAGAGAATCTGTGGACATTTAAAAAGATGAAGCAAAGTGTAGCTTGTCCTACCCAAATTTGCTGACTAATAGCCTTGCTTGTGCAACTCTGGTCACCATAACTAATACCCCAGCAACTAGGAAGAAATGGCAAATCATCTCTCCGACCTTTCTGAAACAACTTGTCTGTAATTAAGCTTTTATGTGCACTGGTTCACTAAGAAAACATCCAGGGAGACCAGACACTTTCCAAAAGAACAGTAATGAACCAGAGATGCCACAAAATAGAAAATATTAGCCGTGATGGCAGGTAGATAGTGGAGGACAGAGAGGTAGATATCAAACCCATAAAAACTACCATCAGCCCTGGGAGCTGAAAGGTAAACATTTTTTCCAGACTTAGTCAACCTGGCACTTCAACAGATGATGGGCATCCCCAGCCACAATTCTTAGCTGGTGCTCAGGGTCTGTAGCTGTTGAAATTTTATATATCTCTTGACGGTCTCAGACAGCAAAAAGAGGTAGATGCTGCTGCAATCAGTTGTATTTTCATTCAGAAGATGTGATGTCACCACACTATAAAAAAGATGTTGAGACTCTAGAAAAAGTGCAGAGAAGAGCAACCAGGATGATGAGGGGACTGGAGGCTAAAACATACAATGAATGGTTGCAGGAACTGGGCTTGGCTAGTCTAGTGAAGAGAAGGACCAGGGGAGACAGGAGAGCAGAGTTCCTGTATTTGAGGGATTGCCACAGAGAGGAAGGGGTCAAGCTATTTTCCAAAGCACCCGAAGGCCAGACAAGGAATAATGGATGGAAACTGAACAATGAGAGATTCAACCTGGAAATAAGGAGACATTTTCTGACAGTGAGAACAATCAACCGATGGAACAGAAGTTGCCTTGAGAAGTTGTGGAGGTTTCACCACTGGAAACTTTCAAGTAAAGACTGGACTGCCATCTGTCAGAAATGGTGTAGGGTCTCCTGCTTGGGCATGGGGTTGGACTAGATGACCTACTAGGTCCCTTCCAACTCTGTTAATTTGTAATCTGTCTTTCTGCCCTCTTAAAAAAGATACAGTGTGAATCTTGAGCATCCTTAGTTTCCTGAGGGTGATGCTGGGTCCTTCCCTTAGTTTTTTTGCCTACAACTTTTATCACTTGTACCGCTCCGTTGTGTGAAGATCACTCTCTCTGGAGAAGGCTCTGATGCTGGGAGTGATGGAAGAAAAGAGAAGATGAGCTAGGTAGATGGTCTCCATTATAATGGCAAGGAATACACCATTGGGAGACCTAAAAAAAACAGGTAAGGGACAGATTATCATGGAGACAATCAAACTACTTGGTTACTAAGAATACATAGTGATTTGATAGCACATAATCAATCAATCAAGGAATGCATAGCTAAGGATAGAAGATCAGGCCAGGTGCAGCTGACTTTGGCAACTTGTTTCTTCTATTATGGGTATCTTCAGGATATGGGTAAAATAGTCAAGATGGCAACCACAAAGGTGTGATCAAAGCTTTGTTTTTTATATGTAACCCCTTCCCCATATTTAGAGATTACTAGTTGATGGTTGCTATGAGAAGATTCATTCACTCCTGTTGAGGAACCCTGAAGCAGCATTAGCCGCTTGGAATATATCAGCTTAATAAGGGAGTCTGAAGACAGGGTGAGTTTTTTGTAGGAAAACCAGTGAAAGCTCAGAACTGGGAGAAGATTCAACACACACACACACCCAGATCTGAGCAAAATCTGCTAGAGGTTGAAGTTGACAGTAAACTGTATAACAAAAACAGTGAACCCCAAAGTATGCAGAAGGCTCAGTAACCTAAGCACATATGACTAAGAAATGGCTTTGTAGAAAAGAAAGTGAACCCCCTTAGAAACTGTCGAAAACAAAGTATTTTATCACATTTTGTTCTGACCGGGTGCGTGGGACTGAGCAAGATCTGGATTTGATGCCATTTGTGACAGTTTTGTAGTTGCAAGAGGTATTCAGGTTTTGAGATGGATGGATGGATGGATGGATGGATGGATGGATGGATAGATAGATAGATAGATAGATAGATAGATAGATAGATAGATAGATAGATAGATAGATAGATAGATAGATAGATGATAGATAGAGACAGAGAGAGACAGAGAGAGACAGAGAGACAGAGAGAGAGAGACAGAGAGAGAGAGAGAGAGAGAGAGAGAGAGAGAGAGATGGTATTCAGCTTTGTTCGGGTATTTTTCCCACGTCATTATAGTTGTGCTTTTAAAGTTGTAGCGACGTTTCGGCAGAATCTCACCTAATTTGGTATTACAGACACTGACCAATGGCATCGTACACATTTTCCACAACATGGAGGGTGAGTTTTGCAAGGTTCTTGTAATACAAATCCACTGAGAATGCTACTAGTTTTCCATTATTCATGGGAACTCATGTGAAATTCTCAGCATGAACTGTCAGGGCAGACCAGTAGGTACGTCAGGATAACAAGAGGCCAGGTAGACTTCAGTCCTGCTACACTTTGGGAAACACTTGATATTAAGGTTGAGATACTCCATTCTAGATCTTACTTTTAATATTTACCCTTCCACTACTTTGGCTCACCCCATGATCTGGAAACTAACTCTTTTTTTCCATATAACACCCAGTCTAATCTAGGCTCCTTGGCATAGAGACAGTTTGGTCTAGTGGTGAAGGCACCAGGCTAAAAAGTGGGGGTCATGAGTTCAAGTTCCATCTTAGCCATGAAAGTGGCTGGGTAATTTTGGGACAAAATCACCAGGAGACTGAGAGTTGTAGCTCCACCTTCAGCATGAAAGCCAGCTGGATGACTTTCAGACAGTTCCTCTATCTCACAGGGTTGTTGCTGTGAGGAAAATAGGAAGAGGAAGTCTATTGCAGTATTCCCCAACCTTTTCAGCTTTGCAGACAGAGGCGATGGTTCCATGTAAGAGACAGGCACATGAGCCTGCCGCTTGCAAAAATGGAGCACATGTGAATGCGCTCGTTGGATGCCTGGGTAAGTGTAGATGTGTACGCATACACACATGCTCCCCCATCCCTTCTGCGATGTCTCTGAAAGTTTCAAGGCTGGATAGTGGATCACATCCCAAGGGTTGGGGTCCCCTCATCTATTGGATGTTTGCCACCTTGAGTTATTTGTAAAAACAATAAAGGTGAAATACAAATAAATAAATAAGGTCCTTTAGTTTTACTGCGATCCACTTTTCTATAAAAGCACTGAGAAGGCGGAGCTGTTAGAATGCATCTGGTATGTCCCACGTCTTGTCACATAATAAGCAATGCTTCAAAATTTTAATTGTTGCTCTTCCTTCATATTTATTCCTTTTTTGACATTGCTTGAATTCAAAAGGATTTCACAAACAACCCTTGCCTGGAATTTATTTCCGGCTACTTATGATAATTGCCTGTTTTGAAAAGGACCTATTATTTTGTGGCAAAATTGGTTACGCTCTCCAAAGGCCATTCATTCCTTTCCCTGCTTTAATTACCAACAAGGGCCAATTGTGCCTTCTGATCTGCTAATTTAAACCTCATCCACCCAAATGAGCAACAATGGACTGGAGGAAATTATATTTAAACTGATAAAAATTAACCAGGGGGAAAAGCCGCTTCTTCTTGATCGGCTATACTCAAGATCAAAGAACGGCTGGCTCAGTTGGGAGGTCATTAAAGGACAACTGAAAACACAATAGCTATCGATGTCAAAGAAAAGAAGTAATTGGCTGTTTCAACAGAATTGCTGTTGAAGTGAGAAGCAACCCCAGACCTGGCGGTCAGCTGACGTTCAAATCTCTATGGCTGATTGACTGCTTTTTGGTTTGGCAAGTTTCAAATGGCTGCTCACTTCCTAATTGATCCCACTGGGACCACAGCTGTATTTAATGCTAATCAATTATTGAATATTTCATTGTGGCATTCACTTGCCATTTCTGGGTTGACGGCGTGCCGAATGGCAGAGTTTCAGCAAGTCAGAGGAAGAGATCATAGCCTTAGTCTTGCTAACAAAGTCATATGCCAAGTTAGAAAAGAAGCTGGAAGCCCATGAGCTTCCTTGCATGGCCAAAAGTCTTCAGCACAGGTGCAAAGATCTGTTTGATTCCTGGCTATCACTTTTGAACTGCAAATGACTTTTGAAATTCTCGTCCTATCAAAATGTTAGCCCATGTGGGCTTGCGGTACTCATGGAGCAGATCCAACAGATCTTACTTAGGCAGATAGCATGAGTCCAATTATTTTATGGCTCCGTGCCAGTTCATTTGAAAATATTTAGATGCGTAAATTTCAGTGTTATATGATCACACTGTTATTAACTGGGCTTGGGTAGGTGCTTCAAACTGGAAGGAAGACAAATGGTTCATTTCTTAGGATTACATCCCTTCCCCAGCTGCAGTGTGATCCTGGGAAATGGCATGGTTGGTATACTATAAAGAGTTGTAGGCAGGTACAACAGGTAAACTCACGCACCTCATGTGCTTCAAAATATGCCTTTGAATCTGAAGGCTAACTGCTTTTTTTTTTTTTAAAGCAAAGTGCTTTTGGCTTGCTGAGTTCCTAGGCTCATCTTCAGGGTTGATCACCAGAACGAGGCAAACTGGTGCCCTATTCCTGTTCATCCCAACCAGCATGGCGAAGGCAAAAAGATGTAAAGACTGTAGTGCAAATCATTTTAAAGGCACCCGTTTTTTTGCATGGGGTTTAAACATTAGCCACTGCATGTATTGAACGACAGATAACATGCATGCAAGGATGGATAGCATGCAAGGAAAAAGTCATCACACACACACACACACACACACACACACACACGGATGGGATTCAGCTGGTTCGGGCTGGTTCGGGGTAACCGGATGTTAAATTGAACCGACCGGCTGGCCCCTCCCACCCCTCCTGTTAGATCTGGAGGTGTGGGCGCAGTAACGGAGACAAGGCATCGGGTAGTGACTCAACTCTTTAATAGTGACTTCAGAACAGAGCAAAACACTTGGGCAGCAGCAGCTCTTTTATAGAGCTGGCTGCTGCCGCAATAACCAATGGGAACGAGTTTAACCGCACTTAGTCTTTCAATTAGGGATGGCCGCTGTCAGCCAATCAGGTTAGCCAAAGGCAGCCAATCATGATCGCTTACTTGCGGACCAATCAGAACTGCAGGATTACGAGCCTGCAGTTGGAGCGAAGCTCGAAGAGTTTTTAATAATGAGTTTATTTAGTTAGTTCGTAACACCTCCCCTCCCTGGAGTCTCCGCGTGGCCCATTTTGGATGCAGGTAAGTGCAGGGTCTGTGCGGAGGCTCTGGGAGAGCGAAAAATGGCCCTCTTGGAAATTCTGGAAGTCTGGAAACGGGGCTGCTTCCAGCTTCCGGAGGGCCTCCAGAGCCCAGGGGAGGCTGTTTTCGCCCTCCCAGAGACCGGAGGGAAGCCTCCGGACTCTGGGAAAGGCAAAAAATGGCTCTCCCGGAAGTTCCGGTAGGCCCCACCCACTACGGCCATACCCACCCAGCAACCAGGCAGAGAACCAGTTGTTGGGATTTTTGAATCCCACCCCTGCACACACACACACACACACACAGAGCAAAGACTCTCCTGTCCTAATTATCTCAGCTACATTAGGATTCCTGATCAGGGAAAGCAAACAGCTCCATGGATCAGCCCTGGCCAAGAGTGACGGGGTCGCTTCTCCTCTGAAAAAGTGAGGAAAATTGTCTTGTTCTCCAGAATCCAGCTGCCTCCCTCCCTCTGTCTTTCTTTTCTCTCTCTCTCAATTTCTCTCAAATGACTTTTGATGCTGTAAAAGCAATGCTGAAAAGGTCATTTTTCCAAAGCTGCGACAAAACATGAGCAAGAAGAACATGGTTTCTCTGCCTGAAGAGAAAGCAGAAGGTTGTGAATTCTAGTTTCACCTTAGGCATGGAAGCCATCTAGGTGACTTTGGACCTGTCAGAGTCTCAGTCTCAGTCTCTGTCTCTTTCTCCCTCTCTCTCTCTCTCTCTTTCACCCCACCCCACATGTTTCGGGCACCAGATTGCCTGTTCTGGTGATCAACCCTGAAGCACTTGGGACTCCCACCAAGAGGGTTTCCTGTAGCATGAAAGGGTCTGGAGATGGCACCGAGTCAAACATGCTTTGCCATGTTCCTCCAGTGCAAACACAGGGTTATCTTTCCCTGGGACTAATACTCACCCAAACGCTGTTCCGTTAATTATTTCCTACTTATTCAGGCAAAGGAGAAGCCCAAGGCAACATGAGATTTCACTCCCTTTGGAAGAGATGATACTGGCGTCTTTGTAGTGCTTGCTTTTCCCCAGTGACACAAACAAAGCAGAGCAGCAGCAAATAACATAAACAAGAAGATGGAGCTGGCATCAGATGGTCTCCAAAGAAGCACTGTAGATCTCTATAGCCATGCAGATGACACATTCATTCCAATTAAGAACTCTAACCCCTGGCTTCTTTTCTCTATCTACATTCAAACTGTCAGTTCTTCCTCAGCCCTTCAAATTCTGATGGATGCCATCTTCCCAATCCTAGAGAGATTCTGATTCCCTAAGGACTGCTAGAATTTCTCTCTTGATAATCTGCATTGGTAAGAAAAGGGTCTAAATTAAAGCCCACTCAGGAAGGGTGGGCTCTTTCTGTTCAAGAAAACCAGTTCCAAACCACCTATCTCTTGACAGGGTTCCCTTACCTGCTACATCATACATCCCTGAAAGCTGTGAGGCATCGTCCTCAGCAACTCTACCATTCACAGAGCTGTAATCTAAGATACTGGAAACCATTTGGGTTAGAATAGAGTAGAGTAGAGTAGAGTAGAGTAGAGTAGAGTAGAGTAGAGTAGAGTAGAATAGAATAGAATAGAATAGAATAGAATAGAATAGAATAGAATAGAATAGAATAGAATAGAATAGAATTCTTTATTGACCAAGTGTGATTGGACACAGAAGGAATTTGTCTTGGAGCAATTTCTCTCAGTGTACATAAGAGAAAAGAGTCAAGAGTCAAGAATCATAAGATAGAACACTTAATGATAGTCACGGGGTATAATAAGCAATCAAATCGTACTAGGAAACAATCAATATAAATCATAAGGATACAAGCGACAAAGTTACAGTCATACAATCACAAGTGGGAGGGGATGGGCGATAAGGAGTGATGAGAAGATTAATAGTAATAGTAATGCAGACTTTGTAAATAGTTGGACAGTGTTGAGGGAATTGTTTAGCAGTGATGGCGTTCGGGGAACAACTATCCTTAAGTCTAGTTGTTCTGGTGTGCAGTGCTCTATAGCGTCGTTCTGAGGGAAGGAGTTGAAACGGTTTATGTCTGGGATCGGAGAGGTCTGTTAGAAAAAAGGAAAGCTTAGCAGTTTCAGGAGCAATGAGACCGAGGTTGTATTTTATTGCTGGAATTGTGTTAGGAAGCACAATTGTGATTCTGCACACACACACACCAATGTATGGAATCAGCAGTATTTCCACACTCTACTTTTCTGCCTCCATGGGAAGCATTTGACACAGGATGGTCATTCACCCCGATTCAATTTTTTTTACTACCAGTTCTGTGGGCGTGGCTTGGTAGGCATAGCATGGCTTGGTGGGCATGGCAGGGGAAGGATACTGCAAAATCCCATTCCCTCCCCACCCCGCTAACCTGCTTTCCATCTCCATTCTCCTGTGCAGGGCAACAAAAGAAGACCCAGCCGGTCAGCTGGGACTCGGGAGGCAGAGAAGAGATGGGGGAGCGGCCATTCAGAGATGGTATTTGCTGGTTCTCTGAACTACTCAAAATTTCCGCTCCCAGTTTTCCAGAACTGGTCAGAACCTGCTGAATACCACCTCTGCCCTGGCTCCCTTGTTCAGTTCTAAAACTTCTATTCTGAAGGCAAAGGGAGCTACTGTTGTGAATCAATAAAAGTTACTAGCATAAATGCAAATCAGGGTTTGGAAAACCCGCACACTTGATTGGCCCTTATACAACAACTAGGGATTGGTCCATAAGTAGTCCCTGATTGGCCACTATTTTGACACTTCTCATTGGTTATAAGTTTGAACTTGTTGCACATGTCATTGGTTAATAGGGTAGCAGATAACCCTATAAAAGGGTTGCTGTTGCCCATAGCCTTGCTCTGTTCTGTTCTATTTACGATTATTAAAGAGTTGAAGTCACTGGTCAGATGTCTGGTCTCCATTATTCCCCAAACTTAACACTGACGACGAGGATGGGATACGGAGACCGAAGAGCTGACTGAATTACAGAGCAACTAACAGAGCACGTGGTCGAACACGCACCATCAACGGCAACATGGCCAGCGGTGCCGTACCACCCGCTCCATTCAACCCAGAAACCGAAGACTGGGAGGCATACATGGATCGATTCCAGATGTTTCTGGAGACCAACAATTTGAAAGATGCAACAACCGGCAAAAAAAGAGCTATCTTTCTAACTCACTGCGGGCCTACCGTGTTTAAAATGGCAAAATCACCTGCCAAGCCAGCAGAGGTAAAAGAGATGGACTGGGACGTCCTCGAGCCTTTACTACGGGCTCACTACGCGCCCACCGTGCCAACCTTAGTCAGAAGACACGAATATTACCAGAGGGACCAACGGAAGGGCGAAAGCCTTGCCAATTACATCGCGGACCTCCGCAACCTTGGAGGCCTCTGCGGATTCGCCGACTTAGAAGAAGCCCTCCAGGACCGCCTGGTTCTGGGCCTAGAAGACGGCACGAACCAGAGCAAAATTATGGCTAAGGGGACATCAGCCTCACCGATGCCCTTAAAGAAGCCTCGGCAGCGGAGGCGACCAAGAAGTCGGCAGCCCGAATGCGCCGCACCAACGCACCGCTACGTAAACTCGCCAATGATACCTCGCCTCACTCAGAGAGACACCCGGTATCGACTCACCACGAAGACCTAGAATCCCCATCAGAAAGCGATGAGGAAGAGGTCAACCGACTCCGAATGGAACGAGACCAGTTCACACAACCCTCATTCCGACCGTGTGCAGGATGTGGGGCGAATCACCCACGATCCAGCTGCAAATTCCTCGACGCACTCTGCCGCAATTGCGGGAGACGAGGTCACATCGCAAAGGTTTGCAGAAGCAAACAAAACTCCAAACCCGACAGGCCGAATGCCAATCTTCAGGATTCTTCGGCACACACTGAGAAAAACTGAACCACCAATGGGGAAACCACTCCTACAGAAACAAGCCGTCCACCACTTCCACCAGGCGTGAAGAAACCAGGCGGGAAGAAACCCACCAAACAATCACCATAGGCCACGCTACATCCCTTGATGCCGGGAAAATCCGAGTAAAGGTCGCCATCGAAAACAAACCTTGCGTGATGGAGGTAGACTCGGGATCTTCCCTCTCGATGGTGTCGTGGAAAACGCTCCAACAGCTCATTCCAACGATTCGCGCCAAGACCTTAACCCTCAAAGGGTTATACTCAAAGACTATCAGGGCAACCAATTCCCGTTGTCGGGTCCCGCAGATTCAGATCTCTTTCAAGGACCGTACCGTCGCTCTACCACTGACTGTCATGGACCGCGACAGGCCTAATCTTTTAGGCCTTCAATGGTTCAGGCCGCTCGGAATTACTGTAGCCGGAGTCCACCGAGCCGAGAGCAACGATTGGGAGGAGGCACTCATGCAAGAATTCCAAGATGTTTTCGCGAACGGACTAGGCAAGTACAAGGGGACCCCGATCTCGTTTAACTTGAACCCTGAGATAGCACCCATCCGCCTTAAGCCACGTCGGGTGCCATTCGCCTTGAAGCCTAAAATCGACGAACAACTCGATAAACTAATAGCGCAGGGCATGCTGGAACCCACCGACCACGCCTGCTGGGA
Source organism: Notechis scutatus (assembly GCF_049901735.1). Lineage (NCBI taxonomy): Eukaryota > Metazoa > Chordata > Lepidosauria > Squamata > Elapidae > Notechis > Notechis scutatus. The sequence goes on from NC_142012.1 coordinate 76,232,823, forward strand.
AACCCCTATAGTGACGCCTATCAAGCCTGATGGGTCACTAAGAATTTGCGGAGACTACCGGGCCACCTTAAACCACGCACTACAGCAAAGTGCATATCCAGTGCCGGTAGTGCAACACTTGCTCCATTCCCTGGGTGGCGGGAAAGTTTTCGCTAAACTAGATCTAGCCCAGGCATATCAGCAATTGCCTGTAGATCCGACCACGGCAGAGGCGCAAACTATCGTAACGCATAGGGGCACATTTAAATGCAACGGCTCCAGTTCGGGTAGCGTTGCCCCGGAATCTTTCAGAGCTTAATGGAAAGGTTGTTACAAGGGATCAGAGGGTCGTACCATATTTCGACGATGTAGTCATCGCCGCCCCTAACAAAGACATCCTAGAAAAAGCGACTCAGAGAGGTTTACGAAGATTCCAAAACGCAGGCCTCAGAGTTAAAAAGATAAATGCCAGTTATGTACCGAAAAAGTAGAATTTTGGGATACCTCCTGGACAGCCAAGGAATCCATCCCACGAAGACAAATTAAGGGCGATTAAAAAGGCCCCCACTCCAAGGAACAAGGCAGACCTACAGGCATTCCTTGGATTTATCAATTTCTATAATGTCTTTTTACCCCACAAAGCAACGGTAGCAGAACCATTGCATAGACTATTAGACAAAAAGCAACGTGGCTTTGGGGACAACGGGAACAATGTGCTTTCCAACAAGTAAAGAAATTGCTAACTTCTGATTCTGTACTTATGCAGTACAACGAGACTCTTCCGCTCACTATCACGTGTGACGCATCACCTTTTGGGGTTGGGGCAATTCTGGCCCACGTATTACCAAATGGAGCGGAAGCCCCATCGCGTTTTTTGCTGAACCTTAGCTAAAGCTGAAAGAAATTATAGTCAGCTGGACAAAGAAGCTTTAGCTATTGTGGCTGCAGTTAAAAGATTTCATGAATATGTTTATGGCCGTGCGTTTACGATAATTACTGATCATAAACCGCTACTGGGGATCATTGCGGGTAATAAACCAACCCCGTATATATTGTCCCCCAGAATGACCCGTTGGTCTGAATTCTTGGCGGCCTACAACTACACCTTGCAACATCGCCCGGGAAATCAATTCTCCACGCTGATGCATTGAGCAGAACACCGCTCCCAGACTCTGTTGTAGATCCAGCCCCAACCATCTCAACACTACAGATCGAAGCTCTACATGCACCACCCTTGACGGCTAGAGACATTGCCTTTGAAACGAAACGTGACCCAGTTCTGCAACACATCCTACGCTGGGTTGAACGGGGTGGCCGACGCACCAAATAGCACCGGAATGGGCGCCTTTCAAAGCCCGCCAAACCGAACTGTTTTCCCAAAAGGCTGTATCTTGTGGGGCGATCAGTCGTAATCCCTGGCAAATTGCAACAAACTGTTTTGGCGGTATTGCATGAAGGACATCCGGGTATCGTGCGGATGAAAGCACTCGCACGCAGCTACGCTTGGTGGCCGGGAATCGACAAGAGAATCGAGGCCTGGGTCGCTACTTGTCAACGTTGCCAGGACGTCAGCAACGCCCCGCCTAAAGCAAGCCCAACCGAATGGGAAACTCCGAGGGGACCTTGGTCCCGTATTCATATTGACTTTGCGGGGCCTACCAAAGGACACACTTTCCTTATTACTGTCGACGCCTATTCAAACTGGCTCGAGATTCATCGAATGAACACAACTACAACGGACTCAGTTATCAATAAATTAAACAGACTATTTGCCACACACGGGTTTCCGGACGTGTTGGTCTCGGACAACGCCCACAGTTTACTGCATTACCCTTTGAACAATATCTTGCTGATCGGGGCATCCGCCATGCGCTAACCTCGCCCGCGCACCCTGCGGCGAATGGACGTGCAGAACGCATGGTACAATTTGTAAAAAAGACCCTTCACAAAATGGAATTTGGCAACATCGACGAGAAAATCAATCGAATTCTCTTGTTGCAGCACATCACGCCCCACAGCTTGACCAACAAAACGCCCACTGAACTTCTTATGGGGCGGAAACTACGATCGCACCTTGACCGGCTCCACCCCGCATTCGCACCGGAAAAGCCTTTCGGCTCCAGCAGCAAATGCCGGGAATTTAAGGTAGGCGATTTAATCTTTGCCAAAAACTTTTCCGGCGACCCGTTATGGATACCCGCAACCGTTACCCACCTTACTGGGCCTAGATCTTACCGCCTGCTAACGGACGATGGGAGGGTGTGGAAACGCCACATAGACCAACTCTGATCGAGATTACCACCCAGCAACCATGACTCCCCGGGTTCACCAACTCAAGGGGGAGGAAATATTGAGGAAATTGACTTTGATATGACAAATAGCAGGCCAACGGAAACCCTACGGCCCAGCGAAACACCGGAACTTGAAGCGGGGAGGGAGTTGAATTTTTCAGGGAACTTTAATACGGGGGAAACCGAACTGCAAAACCCCGAAGAAACACGGAGTAGCAGAGACAACCACAGTGAAAGCAGCACGGAATCACCGTGCAGCGAAACTGAAGTTAATAAAGATCATCCAAACGCTCCACCGGAACCGGACCTTAGACCAAAACCAGTGGAGCCACGGAAATCTTCCAGACAGACCAAACGGCCTGTCTATCTTGAGGATTTTATTACAGCTCCCCTCAAACGGAACCCAAGGGGGAGAGGTGTTGTGAATCAATAAAAGTTACTAGCATAAATGCAAATCAGGGTTTGGAAAACCCGCACACTTGATTGGCCCTTATACAACAACTAGGGATTGGTCCATAAGTAGTCCCTGATTGGCCACTATTTTGACACTTCTCATTGGTTATAAGTTTGAACTTGTTGCACATGTCATTGGTTAATAGGGTAGCAGATAACCCTATAAAAGGGTTGCTGTTGCCCATAGCCTTGCTCTGTTCTGTTCTATTTACGATTATTAAAGAGTTGAAGTCACTGGTCAGATGTCTGGTCTCCATTATTCCCCAAACTTAACAGCTACAGTAATTATAAACATCTAAGTTGGAGTTAAGTTGGCAGAAGCTCATGGCAGAAGATGGGAAAGAAACAGGAGCTCCTATGAAGTATTTCCATCTACCTATCTAACAAACACCCCCATCTAATCTCCATTGGAGAACCATAAAAGAGGAACTGAAATGTGTAGGTTAAGAAATAGGCAACTTGAGGACTTCCTAAAACATTGGAAATATTTCCAGATATTTGTAGGAAGAGATGTGTAGGCAAACTGTCAAATAATTCTCTGTTTTTATAAACCATCAAATGTAGATCTTTCTTTTTCAACGAGAGGTCCGTATAAATAGGGACTGTCACTTCAGGATGTGGAAACAGTGAGGAGAACAAAATTGGAAGAATAATTCCTTTCTCACTTCAAATTAAATTGGCAGGTCTAACTGGGCTGTAAAACAGTTCATGAAAAGAGGGGTGGGGGAAGAAGCATACAAATCCCAAAACATTTAATGAAATGAACCTTGTTTCTTAAAACAATGACATCACATTGAACTGAATTTTAGCTATTTCGATCAGCTATCATTATGAATCTGAAATGGTCTCTATTGGGTTTTCTTCATCGATCTCACTTTCATTTCATATGGAGGGGAAGCAGGGTAGAGAGTGGAAAGGAGTTACATAATCAAGATGAGCTTCAAATTACCTCATTATCCACCTGATTGCACAGAGAAAAAGAGACCTAAACTGTTGCCGTCTTCTGTCAAATTGGTGACATAAAGAACAGAAAACAAATATAAATGCAACCGATCCATTTGTTCTGGAAAACTCTCTCCTGAAAGTCTCTATCCCAGTTCAATTACCAGAGGCAGACAGAATTGATGAGAGACTGTGAAATACAATTTATTGGTTAATTTATCAGGGCTTGTTTGCTTTCTAGCAGAAATGCCTATCAGAGCAAATGTTACCTAGTAGTTTTGATTTAAATTGTGTTTCTGGTGTGATTCATAATGTGTAAAAATGAAAGCTGGAACAGAGGTTTGTTGCGGTGATATCTGAGGTGCAGGGAAGATTTAAAAAGCTGTATTTTGGTGCTCTTTCAGTAAGATATTAGAACATTGTAATGCAGATATTGTAACAGACCAACCATCCTTTCCCAAGCTAACCATTTTGGAAATTATGAAAATAACCTGAATGCATCTGATTGTCATCTTTTGTGCACCACACTGATTGATGGACAGATATGCCATTTTATAATTTTGTTTTTTTGCTATCTTTCAGTTCATTTCTATTGCAAAATATCATTCATATTGGTCTGTGCATCGCCATATAGGAGTGGAAAAAAATACACTGCTCAAAAAAATAAAGGGCACCCTTAAACAACACAATGCAACTCCAAGTCAATCACACTTCTGTGAAATCAAACTGTCCACTTAGTTAGCAACACTGATTGACAATCAATTTCACATGCTGTTGTGCAAATGGAATAGACAACAGGTGGAAAGCAGAGGCAGTTAGCAAGACATCCCCAATAAAGGAGTGGTTCTGCAGGTGGTGACCACAGACCACTTCTCAGTTCCTATGCTTTCTGGCTGATGGTTTGGTCACTTTTGTATGCTGGCAGTGCTTTCACTCTAGTGGTAGCATGAGACGGAGTCTACAACCCACATAAGTGGCTCAGGTAGTGCAGCTCATCCAGGATGGCACATCAATGCGAGTTGTGGCAAGAAGGTTTGCTGTGTCTGTCAGCGTAGTATCCAGAGCATGGAGGCGCAAACAGGAGACAGGCCAGTACATCAGGAGATGTGGAGGACGCCACAGGAGGGCAACAACCCAGCATCAGGACCGCTACCTCCACCTTTGTTCAAGGAGGCACAGGAGGAGCACTGCCAGAGCCCTGCAAAATGACCTCCAGTGGGCCACAAAAGTGCATGTGGCTGCTCAAACGGTCAGAAACAGACTCCATGAGGGTGGTATGAGGGCCCGATGTCCACAGGTGGGGGTTGTGTTTACAGCCCAACACCATGCAGGACATTTGATATTTGCCAGAGAACACCAAGATTGGCAAATTCGCCACTGGTGCCCTGTGCTCTTCACAGATGAAAGCAGGTTCACATTGAGCACATGTGACAGACATGACAGGGTCTGGAGACGTCGTGGAGAACGTTCTGCTGCCTGCAACATCCTCCAGCATGACCGTTTTGGCAGTGGGTCAGTAATGGTGTGGGGTGGCATTTCTTTAGGGGGCTACAGAGCCCTCCATGTGCTCGCCAGAGGTAGCCTGACTGCCATTAGGTACCGAGATGAGATCCTCAGACCCCTTGTGAGACCATATGCTGGTGTGGTTGGCCCTGGGTTCCTCCTAATGCATGACAATGCTAGACCTCATGTGGCTGGAGTGTGTCAGCAGTTCCTGCAAGATGAAGGCATTGATGCTATGGACTGGCCCGCCCGTTCCCCACACCTGAATCCAATTGAGCACATCTGGGACATCATGTCTCGCTCCATCCACCAACGCCACTTTGCACCACAGACTCTCCAGGAGTTGGGGGATGCTTTAGTCCAGGTATGGGAGGAGATCCCTCAGGAGACCATCTGCCACCTCATCAGGAGCATGCCCAGGCATTGTAGGGAGGTCATACAGGCACGTGGAGGCCACACACACTACTGAGCCTCATTTTGACTTGTTTTAAGGACATTACATCAAAGTTGGGTCAGCCTGTAGTGTTTTTTCCACTTTAATTTTGTGTATAACTCCAAATCCAGACCTCCATGGGTTGCTAAATTTGATTTCCATTGATAATTTTTGTGTGATTTTGTTGTCAGCACATTCAATTATGTAATGAACAAAGTATTTAATAAGAATATTTCATTCATTCAGATCTAGGATGTCTTATTTTTGTGTTCCCTTTATTTTTTTGAGCAGTGTATTATCATAAAGAATTGGGGCACTTTTGCTCGGAAACACCTATAACCTCTTTCCTGTATCTATTTAACCAACCAGTCTTCCCTTCCATTTCCCCCCTACTCCCATTTAAATTCTATACTAATATTGTCTCTCCATACATAGCAATAGCACTTAGACTTATATACTGCTTCACAGTGCTTTACAGCCCTCTCTAAGCAGTTTACAAAGTCAGCCTCTTGCCTCCAAGAAACTGGGTCCTCGTTTTACCCACCTCGGAAGGATGGAAGGATGAGTGAACCTTGAGCCGGTCAGGATTGAACTGCCAAACTGCAGCCAGCAGTCAGCAGCAGTAGCTTGCAGTACTGCATTGTAACCACAGCGCCACCATGGCTCATCAGATCAGATTTGATATGAGCCTGCTGGTCTAAGACTTGGTTTTGTCATCAAGCCTGGGTCCCTCATATTAGCAATGTGTATTGTAAATTACTATTTTATGCTATTACAATTGCAGGCAGCTAGCAGTCAGCAGAAGTAGCCTGCAGTACTGCACTTTAACCACTGTGCCACCGTGGCTCATGGCACATCCCATGAAGTGATGCAGCTACAGATGATGAAGCAAAATACAGCTTCTGAAAGCTTCTGCGGTGATGGAAAATGCACCACCAGACTGCTTTCTGGTTGTTTTTTTTAAACTAATCCCACAGCTCTGCATATCTGAGCCTGTAAACATTAGGCCAAGAGAAAGGTGATTTTCTGAAAAGGTAGAACCCCCCCCCCCTAAAAACACACACCCTGAAACGGAAGTGGGAGTGACCCACCCAAAATAAGAAACAGGGTGACACAAGTCCTACACCCACCATTCCAAACTCTTGTCCCTGACACATTCTCCAAACATGGGTTGAATGCCATTTCATGCAAGTCTGCAACAGAGATAGAGGAGGAAACCAAATTTTGGGGTTAGGAAGAGGAAGGAGCTGAAATATGGAACGGTGTTTGAATTGAAAGTGACCAGGAAATAAATAGCAATAGACTACTTCCAATTTTCACAGGCTGCACTCCCGAGGATCATCTGTCTTTCTAGAAGGAGAAATTACAGCTAGTCATTTTCCTTCTTTAAAAGGATGGGGTGCTAAAGATGATTCAGGGTCAATATCTATTTATCTACATACCTGCCTGGCCCCTGAATGACACATTTTATTAGCCTATTCTCCTAATGATGCCACATGATGGATTGCATTATTTCCCTTGGTTTATTCCTCCTGCTGTAGCAAGGATAGCAGTGTGCACGATGGTTTAAATCTGGTCTAAATATAAAAGCCTAGTATCTAAACAGAAACTAAAGCTGGTTAAAAGCATCTACAAGAAAAAAAAAGTGGGCCAAATAAGAGATTCAACCATTTCCTTCTTAAATCTATTTCTGAAGCAGGGTTGTTTTTATTCCACATTACTGTGATTGATGAACTGTATAAACACATAATAAATACTTAAATGATTTTTTTTTTTTAAAAAAAAAAAATGTGGTTCTATTTTACTGTCAGGGGTATTTTGACTTCACATTTGTTATGGCTTAAATTTGTTGAGCCATGAAGAGTAGATTGTAATCTTAACAACGTTTCAGAGGCTATTAAAATAAAGCTAGACAAGTAGAAGCTCAATGCCTTGGTTTCAGATTATTAGGCAACGAAGTTTTGTGACATTTGTGTTTTTAATTCCTTCACATGACTGACCTTGTCTTCATTTGTAAACTAAACAATGTAAAATCCTAGTCAGCATTTGGCTAGGTAATCAGGAAATCCCAGGACTGTGGGCTGTTAAGAAGTTCAAAAACATGCCAGTGCCAAACATTTGTGGTTTAAGGGGAAAAATAACAACCCATGTTTCCATGACAGTCACCAGAATTCTAGCTCAGTTTGAATGAGATGTTACTTTCATGATTAATTCAGGATCGCAGTAACATGTATAATCAAGAGCCATGCTGTTGAGAATTGTTCCTTGAGGGACACATGACATAGGCTTTGTAATTTGTTAACTAACTCAGTTCCTTTGCATTTTAATTTGACTTATTTTCTCTCTTTTAAAATAGTGTTAAGGCTCATTACAGACCGGAATGTAGGAAAACTTTTTATCTTTCATCTATAATTTCCTCCTGTGATGGTATTTTCTCATTTTTCCAGTTTTTAGCAAATACAATCCTAGCTGCTGTTACTACATTTACAATCAGGTATTTCAAGTCTTTACTATATATTTCAGGTAAAATTCCCAATAAAAATATTTCTGGTTTCAAATCTATATGCTTTTTTGTCATTTTTTCCAACCACGTGTGTTTGGAAAAGTATTTTTTAGCATCCGCACAAGTCTACCACATATGGTAATATGAGCCAGGTATCTGATGACATTTCCAACATTTTTTGGATTTATTCTTGAACATTCTTGCTATTCTTGTTGGGGGAAAGTGCCACCTGTAAAACATCTTATACAAATTTTCTTTATATGCTGTTGACATTGTCATTTTATAATTTTGAAACCACAATTTTTGCCATTTCTCTAGATCAATCCCATATCCAAAATTCTTCCCCCAAGCAATCATAGTTTCTTTAACTTGTTCTTCTTCTAGTTTAATTTCTAATAAATATCCATACAATTTTTTAATCACCTTTTCATCAGTACCTGTCAAGATCTTATCTAAGTCAGTCAGTTTATCATAGAAACCTTCTGTTTTAGAAGCTTTATCATACCTTGAATGTATTTGCGCATATGAAAACCAATTCATCTTTATACCTTGTTCCTCTGTATAGATTTGTATAGATTTAAGTTCACCCTTCTCATTCAATATTTCACCATATCTAACTGTTTGTTCCTTTTTGTATATTATAGGATAAGAAAATTCTTCAATAGTCGATAGCCAGACTGGAATTTTCAAATAACACTGTCTTTTAATCTTCTCCCAATTTAACCACAGAGACTCCCGTATATAATGTCTTCTAAAGTACCCCTGTGTTTTAGTTCCTTTATACCATAAAAAAGCATGCCACCCCAACAACAGATCATGTCCTTCTAATGTCAACAATCTAGTATTTCTTAATGTTATCCATTCCTTAACCCACATCAAATTTGTAGCTTGGTAATACAACTCCCAATTAGGCAAACCAAATCCTCCTCTTATTCTAGCATCTTGCAAAAGTTTTAACTTTATTCTTGCTTTCTTACCTTGCCATATATATTTCAACACAATTTTATTTAAATCTTCAAAGTAGTCTTTTCCAAGCCTAATTGGAATTGTTTGAAACAAATATAAAATTCTGGGTAATATATTCATCTTGATTGTTGATATTCTCCCTATTAATGATAGTTGTAAATTTTCCCATTTCGCCAAATCTAGCGCTATCTGCTGTTTAAGTTTAATATAATTATTCTCTTTTAGTGTACTGCATCTTGCTGTCAAGTATATCTCCAAGTACTTGATCTTATTTGTGACCTGAATTTTCAATAGGTCTGCCAATTCTTCCTTTTGTCTTGATAGCATATTCTTTGTCAAGATCTTTGTCTTATCTTTATTTATTTTCAAACCAGCCACCTTTCCATATGTGTCTATTTTTTCTATTCTTTTTTGATGCTGTTTCTAGTGGGTCTTCTAAGATAAAAACCAGATCCTCTGCAAATGCTTGCAACTTAAATTCTTCCTTTTTAATTTTAATCCCTTTTATATTCTTTTCATCTCTAATATTTCTGTTTAGCACTTCCAAAGTTAACACAAACAACAGAGGTGATAGTGGGCACCCTTGTCTTGTTCCTTTTCTTATATCGATAGATTCTGTCAGTTCTCCCTCTATCATTACCTTTGCCGTCTGCTTATGATATATAGCTTTTATTGCTTGAATAAATTTTCTAGCAAAGCCCATCTGTTCCAGCAGTAATAACATGAATCTCCAATCCACATTATCAAATGCCTTCTGTGCATCTAGAAATATCAGAGCCATTTGTTTTTCAGGATGTGCCTCGTAGTATTCCAAAGTGTCCAAGATTACTCTCATATTGTCTTTGATTTGTCTCTTTAGCAGAAATCCATTTTGGTCAGGATGGATAAAATTATTTAAATATTTTTTAAGTCTTTCTGCCAATATTGAAGAAAAGATTTTATAATCTGCGTTTAGAAGGGAGATAGGTCTATAATTCTTGATTTGTAATGGATCGGTCTCCTCTTTTGGAACAAGTGTGATATAAGCTTCTGACCATGATTTAGGTATCCTCTTCTTTAACATAACTTCATTCATAACTTCTAGCAATGGAAAATTCAATGATTCTTGTAATGTTTTGTAAAATTCTGCCGGAAGTCCATCTGGGCCTGGTGCCTTTCCATTGTTTTGCTTCTTAAGTGCTTCAGTTAACTCCATCATCGTTATATTGCTTTCTAACATTGTTTCAATCTCTTTAGGTATCTGGGGTAAATTAGCATTCTGTAAATACTGTTTAACTCTTTCCTCATCAATATTCTCTTGTGTGTATAGTTTCCCATAATAATCTCGAATAATTTCCTTCTTCTCTTTACTACCATAGCAAACTTGGCCTTGGTCATCTATTAATTGCAATATTTTCCTTGATTCTTTCTCCTTTCTCAATTTATATGCTAACCATCTACCTGGTTTATTTGCATCTTCAAAATAGTTCTGTTTGGCACCTCTAATTTTTTGTGCTAATTCTTCTTTTTCTATTAGACCCATTTTATGTTTGGTTATATACATTTTTAACTTAGTCCTTTCTCTGTGGCATTTTCTGTAGCTCTTTTTCGAGTCCTTTATACTCATCTTCTAATGCCTTAGAGCAGGGGTCCCCAACCACCGGGCCCCGGACCGGTACTGGTCCATGGATCATTTTGTACCGGGCCGCCTATTTTGCTTGGGCGCCACCATCTTGTTTCGACGGCGCTTGAGAAAGTGCTTCCAGGTGAGCTTGTTGGTCGTCGGTTGGAAAGCGGCGTTTGGGTGCTGAAGGAATCCTCGTGCCTTAGTTTCGTTGAAGGGGGGACGGCTTCGAACGAAGAGCCATCCTGATGGCGGTGGAGTCTCGCGTTACTCAGGAGGAGATTAAGAAAGAGCCCGAAAAGCCCATCGACTGCGAGAAGGTACAAAGGAGGAGTTGAAGGTGGCGGGGAGAAGCGGGGAATGGCTGGCTGGCCAATCGCTCGGCTCGCCTTGCCTTGGTCGTGCGTGCTGATGCTGGTACCGGTCCATGGATCAGTCTGTGGATTGTACCGGTCCGTGGTACAAAAATGGTTGGGGACCACTGCCTTAGAGGCTAATCTTTTCATGGTATTTCTTTTCCTTGTATAGTCTATTATCAAGCCTTTGGCATATGCCTTCATTGTATCCCATACATTCTGGATTGATGTATCTTCTTTTTTGTTTTCTCCAAAGAAAAAGGCCAATTCTTTCTCCATCCACTGTGTGAAGTCTTTTTCTTTTAAAATAGTATTGTTTAACATCCATCTAGATCTTCTTCTCTGTACTTTCCATTTAATTGTCATTGGATTGTGATCTGCCCAAGTACTTGTTTCAATATTTATTTCTTGCATATTAGTTAACAATTCTGTTGACATCCATATCATATCTATTCTGGACCATGATAAGTGTCTATTTGAGTAGAAGGTGTATTGTTTAGTTTTAGCATTTCTTTCTCTCCATGTATCTTTTAAGTTTATTTCATGTACCATTTTAAAAAAAGATTTAGGGAGAGTCTTTCTATTTTGCTTTATTGTTTGCTGTGCTGTGTAGTCCAGTTTATTGTCTACAATTCCATTAAAATCTCCCATCATAACTATATTAACATAGTCCAGTTCAACTATTTTCATATGTAATTTTTTATAGAATTCCTCTTGTTTGTCATTCGGGGCATAAATTGCAATCAGGAGTGTTTTCGTATTATTGTCCATTATTTCCACCATTAATATTCTTCCGTCGTCATCAGTATAAATCAATTTCGCTGAGATGGTCTCTTTAATATATAAAACCACTCCTCTTTTCTTACATTGTGTCAAGGAAGTGAATATTTTCCCTAATTTTGGCTGTATCAACAATTGTTCATATTGTTTTTTAATATGTACTTCTTGTCGGCAGATTATATCAAATTTTAATTTCTCTAATTTATGAAAGATTTTCCTTCTTTTAACGGCTGAGTTAAGTCCATTTATGTTAATTGTAATCAATTTTTTCTCTTCCATGGTTATATTTTGTAATTAGGTTTGACAGCTCTCGTGGATCTTGGTTCACGTTGTTCTTTGGCTTCCTCCTTTCCACCTACTGCACCTTCTTCTTTTTCAGTCGTCATTTGGGAGTCCTCTTGGAATTCAATTAGTGCAATTTCTTTTTCTGCCTCTTCCTCCCCTCTGAAAATTTTTTATCTTATTTCTGTATGGATTGATCGATAGCTTCTAACATTCCTAAACTGAAAAGATAAACCATAGAAGAGATGGCTGGAGACTATCTCCTGATAAGAAAAAGTTTGTTACAGCTAATTGGCATCTGATCTGTCTCTTTGTCAACTCCCAACAACCTTTTCCTCATTAACATCTTAAAAGTTATGCCTCTTCTGTCAGTCCTCATTTAAATGGACATACATGTAACATGTTTGACTACGTATAAGGGATTGACTATGCAAAGTGGGGGGGTAATTGTTTCCTGTACATTAACCTTTCCTCTTGCATTTTCTTTGATGCCTTAACTATAAAAGGGAATGTAAGATGGATCTTGAGATTCTCATAGGGAGGTTTTAATAGGGAGATCCCACTCTGATAAATTGTTTTTAAATGATCTTCCAACTCAGTTGCTTATTGGGGCACAACCTAGAATCAGATTTGGCTAACATCCTTCCCCTGCTTTTCCCTTTCATCTCTCTGCCTTCTTTCCTACTTCCACTCTTGTTGAGAGCAAGATTCAAATTTGGAACATGTTCACAGGCAGCCAACTCCTCTCTAATTATAATCAAGGCTTACAAAAATCCACACAACAACTTCAAATTCTGATTGGCTTGATCCATGAGACAGGATGTTAGGCAGTGGAGAAGAGAATAGCAATAGCACTTAGACTTATACACTGCTTTACAGCCTTCTGCAAGTGGTTTGCAGAGTCAGCATATTGCCTCCCATCAATTTGGGTCCTCATTTTACCTACCTTGGAAGGATGGAAGTCTGAGTCAACCTTCAGCCTCGTAAGATTTGAACTGCCAAATTGCAGGCAGCAGAAGTAGTCTTGCAGTACAGCGCTCAAACTACTGCACCACCGTGGCTCATTAATCAGAATCCCTAATACTGGTTATGAATTATGAATCCTCCCAAATCTGCAGTAATCTGCAGTAGTGACCAGTGTCCATTCTAAAAGTCTCCTCTTACAGCTGAGTGCAAAACCACTCAACCAACAAAATCATTTTCAGCCAACAAAAATCCATTTCCATAAACCTTACCATAGAGCAATATTTAGTTTTGGTCACCTGTTGACTGGAACTGTTCTTCTTCATTGTCAGTTCCATCATATAAAGCATATTCCTGATTTTGTGGCAAATTTGGGGTGAGTTATACTGTACTATGCCTTGGGAAATTCTATAGACAGGCAACTTTGCATGTCAGCTTGTCAGGATTTCTGTTTTTCTCTTCACCAAGCCTGGCTAGGTTTTGTATTAGATGTAGGCATAAAATGTTGACTAAATTCTAGCTCTGTATATCAGATAAACTCATGGATTCGAGTCAATTCACTGTCCTACAGTTGAAGAAACCATGAATTATTGTATTGTATACGCACAGGATCTTCTAAGCATCCATCAATAGAGACTACGGGGAAGATTATAAATAAATTTGGCAGTCTTCAATGTACTAGCCCCAAAACATGTACATATCACGGTTCATGGATTTATTTCCTGACATGTGGGTAGGGTTGGCTGGAGATTAGAGGAGAGAATTCCCATATCATGCTTACGTTATGGTTTCTTTTATTTATTTAATCACATTTTGCAGTTGCCTGAGTACTTGGAAACACAGGGTGGCTTACAAATAAAAGAAATAATACATTTGAATAAGAAGGACATTATCAATCAGAAGCAAGTACCCTATTTTAAACTATAATGGAAACAAAAAAAACTACATAAGTTCTCTAATAATTTCTGAAACAGCATAAAGGTTGAGATCATTACAGAGGGCAGGAATTACAACAGAGTAAACATATTTCCTGAGTCCCACAAGATGTTTACCTAACAGTACCCAGCACACACCCACCCTGCCTGACTACATGCTATGATGGCTTTAAAGGTAGACAGTCTCCTTGGATTGCACCCAAACAGTGAAATCTCACATGAATAACATGGTGCCCCCATTGCCACATTCTGGACTAGCTGCGCCTTACAGATGGTCTTCAAGGGCAGCCCTATGTAGAGTGCATTACAGAACTCCATATGTGAAGTCACAAAAGTGGCTTTCTGAAGTGCTAGGTCCAAGTGCACAACTAGATGTAAAGGTCCTCCTAGCCACAGCTGCATCCTGTTCTTCTTGCAGGAGAGGACAATCCAAGAGGATTACCACATTACATGTACTCTTTCTCTCTCAAATAGGGAAGTTCAATTCTGTTGAGATTCAACAATGAAATATCTCTTGATCTAGGAGGCCACAGATACTCAGTTTTGCCAGGATGGCTCCCGAATCTGTTCTTTCCCATCTAGAGACGCACACAGCCTCCCATGGTTGAGATATACAGCCAGGTATCTCCTGAATCATGATAATACTTACTCCAAACTGGCAGATGACCTCACTGGTAGTTTCATGTAAATGATATACAGAAGGGAAAAGAGTGCTGAACCATGCAGCACTCCAAAATTTAAGGGGCTATAGGTATAATCTCTCTCCATCTGCCTGGGTTCTCAAATCATGGTTAATCTTTGGTTAATTAACCAATTCAGAATCTACTCTGTCCTCACAACGTGCTAAGACAGACCCAAAACAATTAGATAATGACTTATAGGTGCATTCTTCACCTACAACATAAGGAAAACTTTTAAATTATTTGCAAAGCAGTTTTTGAATAGAATGGAATTGAGTGTGGTACACAGTCAACTTTCTCTGGCTTAAATAGAACCATATCAAGAGAAAGAAGTACCAGGATGCTTACCATGAAAAATATGGGTGATACTTTTCAGCCTGTTTTATGAGTAGGGAAATGCTAATGATAGCCATAAGTGTAGCAGATATTTCAGTGGTCAACTGTTTCTGTTCGCACCATCAGAACCATCCATTATTCAAAATTAGCCTCAGCCTTGATGATGATATTCAACTATTTTGCCAAAATTCAACAGCAGAGTTTCAGTGAGTCAGATAATTATGAGAAACCTACCTGCACAATCCAAGTTAAGGTCTTCTAGAGTCTGCTCTTTGTAAATGTGGGAATTTCAACTCCCATCAACCTTGCTCATTTGACCAACCACTATCTGGAGATGCTCCTGGGCAGCACAGCATCAGGAAATCATATGTAAATATTTAGTAGTTCAGAAGCCCAACAAACTTAACCTTTAGCTCACAACAGAGTTAAAGCTGTCTTAAATAAGCAGTGTTGATCAAACTTGTCTCATATTCTAATAATGGAGGCTATACATTTTATTTCCAGGAAATTTCAGACAGGAAGGAGACACCGGTACATTTCTGGATTTCCTTAAAAAAAAATTATGCATCCTCAGATGGAAGGGAATTGCTATGCAAAAGGAAAAACAGAATTGCTCTGTTACCTCTTACCAGGAGTAAGAATTCATGCTAAATTGTGCATGATCTGCCTGGCTTACCAAATTGTAGGAAGAGCCTTAGACTTATTTACAAAATTGTCTTAGCGAACCACTTTTTTTTTCCATGCATATTCATTAGCCCTCCCTAAATGTACTCTGGCAAATGAATAATTCATTTTGTTAGCTTGTAAACTTTACTGCATATTTCTTGTGCAAAGTAGTTGGTGTTTTCTTATGGCTTGCATTTATTTCCTGTCCAACTGTTCCTTTTCTGATGTTCCGATTGGAGATCCTATTCTCCATTTGTCCTCCAGAGCAGGGGTCCCCAACCGCCAGTCCGCGGACCGGTACCGGTCCGTGGAACAAGTCTTACCGGGCCGCTGGTTGCTGGGCGCCGCCATCTTTTTTTGGTAAAAAAGTGCTTCCGGTGAGCTTTTCCAGGTAGAAAGCTCACGGAAGCACTTTTTCATCAAAAAGATGGCGGCATGCTCGTGAGCTTTTCGGGTAGAAAGCCATTTCTACCCGAAAAAGCTCACCGAGGCTGCGCGCCGCCACTTTTCGTCAAAAAAGATGGCGGCGCCCAGTTGATGCCGGTACCGGGCCGCGGCGCCCAGCTGATACCGGTACCGGGCCGCGGCGTCAAAAAGGTTGGGGATCCCTGCTCCAGAGGACACAACTTGGCAAAAACCTCCTCTGGGCCTTTTCTAAATCCCATAGTAATTCAAAGCACCAAGAACTAATTTTGCCAGAGGGAAGCAAGAAAAAAATGTTTAGGAAGCTGCACCACTATTTCAGAGGAATGCTAGAACCTCTTCTTTGGTCCACCCCCGAGGACTGAGATAATTTCCCAAATTTGCTGCTGGAAATTGCAGATTAAAAGAAAAGGAGAAATTTGCATTCTTGGGTGCCATATAACTTTGATGGTCTGTTTTACTCATCTCCTTTCAGCTAGCAATTCAAAGACCTCCTGCCTCTGATGTTTCATAGTCTTTACCATGCCCCTTAAGACTTCCTCTCAGGAGTCTAGATTAGAAAAGATAAATTAAGATTTGTAGGCACTGCATTCCATGGTTGCAAATAGCATTGTCAGCATGTTCCTCTAGACTGGGGCACCATTTGGTCCCAAAATTTAGATCATTGAATAACAAGCTTGGAAGGGACCTTGGAGGTCTTCTAGTCCAACCTCCAGTTCAAGCAGAAGACCCTATACTCATCTAGACAAACAATGGTCCAGTCTCTTCTTGAAACCCCCCAGTGATGGAGCACCCACAGCTTCCAGAGGCAAGCCGTTTCATCAGCTCATTTACTAACATCCAAGCTGAACATGAGAGAGCAAGGAAACACAATTGTTTTAGCTTGTAAACAAGTGTTATTTTCCCCAAGAGCCACACAAACACACCACCTATCCTCCCACGCTGCTTCCTCCAGCATCACCAGGTTGCTAACATCAGATTTCATCCTCTAACATATCATTTTAGCCTCCATTTTAAAATAACAAGAAACATCCAAAAGGTGTGTAGAAAATTAATTTTACTTCATTAGTTTTAATGATATTTATTTTTATTTATTGAATGTCTATGCAGCCCATCTCACTAAAACAGCAACTCTGGGTAGCTTACAATATAATCAAAGATAAAGAGTGCTAAAAAAAATTAGAATAAAAAGTTTAAACATTAAGAACCTGGATGATGTCCCCGTCTCTCAACAGTACACCTGTTGACTAGTCTACACTACAAGATTAAAACAACATTTAACCTTAATATTCATTTTAATTTAGGAGGTTATCTCTGTATCTTTCTTTGAAGAGTGCTATTATACTGAAATTGCATTAAAATATATTAAAGCACAACCACAATGATAACATTATATCTAATAATGGGCAAAGTCGATATACCAGTAACACTCCAACAAATTTTAAAAAATACAAAATGGATGCCTTAAACTTAAAGCAAGATGTGGGTTTTCTCCCCCTCAAAATCTTAATCACCTCCTGTTTATCTAGAACAGGAGATTTAGCGAAGGGGGGGGGAACGTCTCGATACATCACATGATGACGATGTGATGAGGTGAGTTTGACATCCCTGATCTAGAAGATTCTTCATCCACAGTTAATCATGCCTATAAAGCTTGCACCTTCAGTCATTTTGTTTGAAAACAATGTCTTCATTCCTTTGTAATCAAAGAATCTAATCTAAAAATAGAGTATTGCTTCGGTCATAAAAAGATAATTATTCAAGTTTACTGGAGTAATATTTTTCACCATCCTGATCAAATAATAGGATTGAAAATGTAATAGACTCTTTTCCACTCAATTAATTCCTTTCAAAGATTCGATAGAGATTATGACAAATGTATAGGCTGATCATAGCCCATTAAAAATAACTTGGAAAGGAAGGAAAAGGAAGAGTAGACGGTGCATACTTAATCCCCAAATTTTAAAGGAGAAAGATTTTGTAGAGAAAATTAAGAAAGAAATGGAACTTTTTTTAAGGAAAACACAGTGGAGCAAACATCATTACAGAATTTATGGGACACAGCAAAGGCAGTCTTGAGGGGGCTGGTAACAGCATATACAGTGAAAAGGAATAAGGAAGAAGGCAAAATCAGAATAAATTACAAGAGGAAATTAAAGACCTAGAAAGTAGATTACAAAAAAAAAAAAAACACAAGATGAAAAATTGAGGAGAAAGATGATTCTTACTAGGCATCAATTGAACATTATAAATCAGGAAGAGAGAGTTAAAGAGGTGAAAAGGGCAAAACAGATTTTTTTCGAACATGCAAATAAACCAGGGAGGTGTTAGCCCATAAATTAAGATTAGAAAGAGAAAGAAGGTTGATACAAGAATTGGAGGATGATGATGGAAAATTAGAATATCGAATGACTGAGAAAAAGAAAATAGTACCAAAATATTTTAAACAACTATATAGGGAGGATGGAATAAACCCTGAGAATATAGAATAATATTTGAAAAGGAAAGGTCTCCCAGAAATTAGAGAGGAACAGAAAGAGATATTAAATAAAGAAATAACAGTGATGGAATTGAAAAGGGCGGTTGAAAGGCAGAAAGATAATAAGATGCCAGGG
This sequence comes from Notechis scutatus, assembly GCF_049901735.1. Taxonomy (NCBI): domain Eukaryota; kingdom Metazoa; phylum Chordata; class Lepidosauria; order Squamata; family Elapidae; genus Notechis; species Notechis scutatus. The sequence goes on from NC_142012.1 coordinate 76,251,532, forward strand.
CCGGATGGTCTTCCAGTGGAACTGTATAAATGTATTTATGAATGTCTTGAACCAGTGATGTTAGATGTGTACAATGAGGTATTAGACTTTGCTAAATTACCCGATTCATGGAGAGAAGCGAATATCTCACTAATTCCTAAAGAAGATTTAGATCACAAACAGATTAAAAATTATAGACCAATCTCACTCCTGAACGTGGACATGTATATACAATGGCACAATAACTGTTAATGGAAATGAGATTTTTGTATTTTTTGGTTTAAAATAATAAAAATTAAAAAAAAAATCCTTTCAAAGAAGGCAGGGATTTTCTTTCTCTGCAAATGGACTTTCCACTAATGGTCCATGTTAGGAGAAGACTGGCAATCCATGACAGAACATGACTATATTCATATGCACACATGCACAAAGAAAGTGAGAGACATGGCTGAATAAATTCAAATCATTATATGAACAGAAAATTATTTTTCACAATAAAGCAACAGAAAGTAAAGAAAGGTGAATTGTCTAGTGGTACACATTTGTATTAAATGGCTTCCCTCCCAGTGGTATATCTAGATTCTTCCTTACAAATGGGGACAATTTAAATGAAATCCTTGTCCTCTCATACAGTTTCATATATGTGAGCAGCTCACAAATCCCACCAATTTGACCTTCTTGAGTAAGAAGGATGATAACATTGACAGGATGCAAAGAACTGGCTGCCAAAAGGTCAAGAGAGGTTTAAGATTTTTTATCTCTATGATATCAAAATCATTTATTTCAGACAGGGAGAAGTACATATTTGAGAGGACTACAAACTGGGTTGGAGACCAACTGGAACACTTCAGATGTTTCAGATGTTCCTTGTCCTTCAGAATGACAAGCCAGACAGTGAATGTGACACAGTAGATTTTTATCAGATCATTTGCGAGCCCACTGAATTCTCTGGTGAACTCTTTTCCTTTCCTTCATTGTGTCCCTTCTCAAAACTTTTCTCTATTGGCAGATATTTAAGAAGACATTTAGGGGAAAAAAAGGTCCCCACAAAGCCACATAGAAGGAATTGTTTGAATGAGTTAAGGAGTTGTTTGGTGGAAAGATCTCTGCCCCAAAACAAATTAAAAGGGAGTATAGGAAGTACTGATTCAGCAACACCACTGCGATGAACAACCAAGATATAATTAAATCAAGGAGTGGCAGAAACCAGTTTAACAAGGAATGCAGAACATCAAGGCAACCTCAAAGGCTGCACCAATTGCTCCTTCAAAAGATTTTACTAGTCCACCCACGAGAGGCTAGTATAATTGTTATGAAGTTTGCTGCATCCTGATCTTTCAAAAGACTGAAGAACTACGGAAGAAAACTTTGGACTGGTCCATTTTGTAAGAAATGTTGATTTGAATACTGCACAGTAATGGCTGAAATGAAGGGTGCAGATTCCAAATGCCCCTTCTGGAGGTTCCAGAAATTCCTTGAGATCTTTCTTAAGGGGAAGTTTAACTAAAGCAGGGGTTGCCAATCTTTTGGACCTCAGGGACCACCAAACTCATAATTTTAAATCCCACTGACCACTAATATGAATTTTGACTGATGGTGGTTGCAGGAAAATTCCCCACCCTATTTCCTACCAATTGATCATTCTTTATTTGGGATCGCAGGATATCATCTCCAGCTCCATTCTCAGGGAGAGAGGGAGAGGGAGGGAGGGAGGGAGGGAGGGGGAGAGAGGGAGGGAGGGAGGGAGGTAGAGACTTTTGGCTTCATGCAAGAAAAGCAGCAGAAGTATTTCTTTCTTTCCCCCAAACTCCGCCAGAAAGTTTGCTGGCGCAGCCTCTTGGAGCAGGAGGCCTTGCAGGGTCCCAAAGACTCATTTCTGGCAGAGTTTGGGGGAGAGAAAGAAAGACTTTTGCTGCTTTCCTTGCATGCAGCCAAAAGCAGAAGAAGAAAGAAGTGGAAAGAAGCAGCCGGGTGGCCAGGCCAGGTGCGTGGGGTGAGTGGGGCAAGTTCCCCCTCTCCGCCCTTTCCCCCTTCTCCTTACTATCTTGTGTTGTTTGCAATGCAAGCGACATAAGCCTTGTATTCCTGTGCAGCCTGGATTAATTGCTTTGGGGGGTACTTTGGGGGTGACATTTCTCTGCAGATCACCAAAATGTTCTCACAGACCACCAGTGGTCCCTGGCCCACTGGTTGGCGACCACTGAACTAAAGCATAACATGCTTTGTTACCTGCATGGAGCATTTTTGGAGAGCAATACCCAAATCTGCCAAAAGGCAGAGAAGTTGTTGGTATAGAGCAATGTGATCTGTGGCACTGAGATTTCTTGCCATGCTTTTTACAGGTTTGGACTATCTGCATTAAAACATTCCAGTTAAGACCACGATGGTGGATTTCACAGTGTGCTATGGTAAAAAGGATCTGTCTCTATAGTTCATAAACCCCATGTATGCAAAGTACAAAAAATACATCTCACATCCATAGAAGGTTTCTCTCAAGCAGCTAGGGCTTTCAAAGATCCAGAGATTTTTGCATTTCACGGAGAGAAAAGGCCTATCCAGGTGAATTTATCCTCCTATCTCATCAGCTTGTAGAGATCCTTCATCATCTCTACCATATGTATAGGTTGCTTTTTAATTTCTCAACCATTTGGAATCAACTGCTATTGGCTTCTAATCTACTGTGAATCAATGTTCCTTTTCTTGCAAGCTGTCAGACTTCCTCTAATCCTCAGCGTTAAAACACAAACCTCCTTCTCATGGCTCCAACTGCTCTCCTATGCTAGGTCTTGGCAGATGTTTTACAGAAATGGCTCAGCTAAATAAGAATCTTTATTGCAAAATAAAACAGTGACACATCAAACAGTTAATTTGCCTACTGCCTCTTCAAATCTGCAAATTCCTCATAATGGCCATGATGACTCAGACCCATAACTTTTTCTTCCTATTCTTCTTTTGAAGGCCCTCTACGTGGCCCTTGATGGCTTGAAGTAGAGCGGTTTTTGAAGGTTGACTGCAAACTCTGGTCCAAGGATTGCTGGCTCTTAGCTGATCATGAATTTTTGAGCACATTTTCATGGAAAAGTCATCACCTCATTCCCTGTGTTCTAAAAGGAAATATGGAAATGCAATGGAAGAATGGATAGATGATAGCTACCTGAATAGATGATAACTGAATGAAAAATTGCTGGTGACCTTCTACCACTGCACCATAGAGAGTATCTTAACTTACTGCACCTCTGTATGGTTTGTCAATTGCACAGGAGCAGATAGGACAGTGCTCCAGAGGGTTAAGGTCATTGCCCAGAGAATGATGGGTTGCCCTCTCCCCTCTTGGAAGAGTTTATAGCTCCCGCTGCCTTAAGAAAGTTCAAAACATTCTCAAAGATCCATCTCATCCTGGGCACACACACCCCTTTTTTTTTTTTTTTTGAACTATTACCATCTGGCAGACGGTACAGGATAATAAAAACAAGGACAAATAGGCTGAAAAACAGCTTCTAGCACTGGGCAGTAGCTCTTTCGAATTCTGCTATATAGTGTTGTGTTGGTACAGTGTCGGGGGTTTTCGGTTCAATGTGTGGAGGGTGAAGGATGTGTGTTTGTGTTTATTTTCACGGTCATGGTGTGCTCTGAAGATGGTGTTTGATTTCATTGTACGAGGTGCAATGACAATAAAGTAAACTAAAGCTAGCTAGACAGATGATACATGATGAATGGAGATGACAGATAGGCATGACAGATGATGGAGATGATATAGAAACTGATATAAACATAGACAGACTGGCATTTCGCTACATAAACTTAACCTGGTTTTCTTCTACACAGAAATAATTTTTACTCCAGAATCTCCAAGAAATGAGTAGACTACCTGCCTGGATCCAGAACAGTCATAATAGAAACCACATCCACTTTTCCCTTTTCTATCATATCTGGATTTATCCTAATGTAACAAAGTAAAATTTAATTTTAATAATTACAAAACATTAAAAAACAATGGAAACAGAGGAGGCAGTTTGGAAGCAAATGTGGGTGGAGAGCACAGCTTGAGCATTAACGATGTAGCCTGATTTTATAGAGAGTTCAGTTTAATCCTCTGAGCACAATAGGGGTGTATTTACATTCTTTGCCATGTGCTTTTTATTGTTGTAGTTTATTGCATGTTTTATTGTATATTGTATTATTCTTTTTATGTCATCCAAATAAGAGTCATGCCCTATTAAATTGTCATTACAATCCAAAGACAAATGAAAAGAGGATCTCTGCCAGAAGTCGCAAGCAGGGAATCCAAGGCAAAAGCAGCAAGTCTGTATGTCCCTGTATGTGATCTGTTGGAGTGAGCCAACAGCCATTCTATGGAAAAATCATGAGATCACGAATGAAAATGACAGGTTCATCCTATACTCAGGTACCTATGCATCCAGAGATAGGGGTTGACAATAAAAAAGATTTTTTTGGGGGAAACTCAGTAGTCCAACTCATGAACTCAAAGTAACATTCAAAATAAAATACCCCACCAAGAAGGTAAAACAAGTTGGCAGCAGGAGTTTCAGATTTAATCAGATTTGAAATAGCTCAGAGTTGAACTGTAGGATCTTTGAGCTTGGTTTTTTTCCTTGAAGACATTTCATGACCCAACTAAATAACGTCATCAGTGAGTAGCGCCATGTAGCCTATACTTGATCTTCTCCTCAATAAGCCTTCCAGGTTCTGAAGATTAACAGATTAACAGAGTTGGAAGGGACTTTGTAGATCATCTAGTCCATCCCTCACCCAAGCAGGAGACCCTACACCATTTCTGACAAATGGCAGTCCAATTTCTTCTTGAAAGTCTTCAGGGATGAAGCTCCCACAACTTCTGAAGACAAGGTGTTCCATTAGTTGATTCTTCTGTCAGAAAATTTCTCCTTATTTCTAGGTTGAAGCAATGAGTGTATAATCAACTCCTTACACGTGCAGTAGCTGGACATCTTTCTTGTCTTTGAAAAAGCTTTCCAGTTGGAGGAACCAACTGTCTTCTCTACCTGGATGACAAGTTGACATTTGTCCTGGCCAAGCAAGACAGAAAGGGAGAGAACTTTGTTTGGTCAGGCCTGGTCAAGGAAAATTCAGCAGACGCTTTCTGTGCAGGCTTCTCTTTGTCATCTCGTGGCATTGGATGACTCCCTCAACCTTCTTCTCCAGCCCTCACTTCCTTTATCAGAGCAGCCTTGAGGCTCAACAAGCACAAGTTCTGCAGGAACTCATGCTCTGCTCTCGTGGTTTATGCAAAAGGAAGCTTCCATATCAACTGCTAGTTTTAAAACCAACAATGATTTACAACATTTTTGGAAGCTGCTGTCAGAATGCTGAAGTCTTTTAAAGAGTTATCTATGTTGCGTATTCCTATTGATAACTAAAGCTCTCCAAAATCTTCTTGCTGTTGTGAGAACTTGTTATACCAGTCCATTTAATTTTGCCTCCTTCCTCAACATCACAACCTCAAGATAATCAAAGGAAATTGTAGATGTTTTTTTTCCTCTGACTTCATAATCAAACAGGAAGAGGCTAAAAAATTACCAGAGGCAGAAACTTTTTGGAAATGATTGCAAGATGGTTTTTTTAGATAAAATTTAACTGCAACCATTTTATTGTTTCTCATCCTCCCTAAGCTTACTCTTTTCACTCTTTGAGGAACATAATCTGAGCTTTCCTTGCAAGTAGCAAGCCAAACATCATTTGCCAAATGCTGATTTTTGAAAAAGAAAAAGAAAACGCACACTGAAACCATAACAACCAATCCACTTTCAAAAACCCTTTTATCAGGGGACTACAACGCAAAAAGATGTAAGCAATGTGCAATTTTTTTATTTAAAATTATTCATATATAACCCAAAAGCCAACATGTAACCCAAAATAATACTTAACACAACACTTTCAGAAGAAATGTTTTTAAAAAAATTTGTTGATAGTCATTGTATTGCTTTGATAATATTGAAATCTTAAAATAACCACAACAGATCCAATGACCTGGAACAGAGTACCGGTAAGTCCTTGAAAACAATCAGCCCTTGGAGAAGATTAGATGTAGGTTTAAAAATATCCTATTGGCTTGTCTTTTTTGTTACGTTTTGGCTTGGTATTCTCAAAGAAACAAAATAGACCCATAACAAGTTCTCAGTGATACCTTGGTATTTTTGTTAACTTAATTAACAATGCTGTTTTGGGGGTACATATGAAATTTCTACATCAGGGGTGTCAAACATCATCACGGCAACATCACATTACATATTAGGACTTTTCCCCCCTTCATTAAACTGGGTGGGGGCAGGGCCAGCACTGATGCATCTGGCCCATGGGCCGCGAGTTTGACACCCCTGTTCTACATTGTTATGCAGTTAAAAAATAAAATCAAAGAGATAAAAAAATAAATGTTTCTTTTATTTATCTTACGTATCCTGACTAAAATCAGTTTGATTAGAAGTTCCTTACAAGCTTTTCTGGAGAAAGAAAGAGAAAATGTTTTAATTTTTCGCCGATGGAAAAGCTGGGATATTGGGATGGAAGGAAGAGAGGGAGAGAATATAGCATTTGTAATACGACACATACATAATATCTCTGCCATCCCATGCCTTGGTGAAAACACCCTTTTACATCAACAATTTTTTATCAACTAGCATGGAAAAAGTGGGGTACAATCATTAAAAATCCATAAAAGATACATCAAGCATAAAATAAAAATCTAGATATATGAATTAAAAACTAAAAGTCTATGCATAAAAACAGAGACTCTAAAGAATCTAAAAGAAGGGGTTGACACTGAAAAGGGTGTAGTGGAGCATAAGAAATGACATCCTTGCTATAAATCCAAAGTGGCCGTTTTTAGGACTTGCCTTTGATGGAACACTGAAGGCACAAATTTGTCCTTTAGAATCTTTTTGTCTTTACATACTAAGCTTGGTAACGTGCCCCATCCTTCCCTGTAAATTTTAAGTCCCCAAGCTGTCAGAGCTCCAACATGCACCCCCATTCAAATCACAAGTCTCTAGCCGCATCTCTCAGAGTAAAAAAGATTGATTTATTAGGAGTTGACATGTAGGTGTTTCCTGGTTGCAGCTGACTCTGATACATCATTCATTTCACCCTTATCCCTGGTCTTCCCCCAACCCCCTGGATGTATATTCTCCAATGAGACACATCAATAGCCAAGAGTCATTAATCATGCTCTCCAGTAATAATCTTGCGTGCCAGAGCTTTGGTTGCCAAAGCGATTATCTGAAGCATTTAAGGGATGCACTGCTTTCCCTCCACTCCTTTTCTGCTGGCAACTAAAAAGACCAAAGAAGTATTTTTTAAATACACAGACCTCCTTCCAGCCCTTTGAACTGAGTATTCATTCCCATGCTTCTGTAATATATGTACTTGTGAATTCATACATAACAGATGAGAGAACGTCAAATCTTAGAATTGGAAGCATTTCCTGAAGCCATCAAGACCAACCCGCTGAAGAAAGCAAACGTAAGCACCCGCCACACAGAGATGTCCATCCTCCATATGTGAATTTGCCCAGCTGTGCCAAAGACACAGAAGTATACCCCTTCATGTGTTTGAGTGCATCTATCCTCAACTTTTCCATCTGAATAAAACAATGCTTGAAATACTTTAATCCCATTCTTAAGTCGCTACTTCCGTGTACTTTCCTGCATCGGACATAATTGCAGAAGGTGGGATCAGCAGCATCCCTTCATCCAGAATGAAGCAGAATCCCAAAACTGAGACACCAAGCTACCTTCAAGAGAAGGGCACAATAGACAGAATTGATGATTTCATAGGGCATGGTTATTCGTGGACTGCACTGTACCAAATGCACACAATTTGCTCAACCAGATGGCCTGGAGATTCAGCAAAGGTGCACTGGCACATTTGCTAATCTCGGAGGCCTAGTATCTGCTGTCAAAACCTCTGCTAATGAGAGAGCTTTAGCAGCCCTAAAGCTTTTATCCCCTCAAGTTGTTAATTTTTAATCACAGTTGAAAAGGACCTACAGGGCCCCAAAAACCTTCCAGAGTGGCTCATACAGACTCATGTCCTGGAAGGACCTTTCATTCATGCAGCGATCCTTGCTTTGTGGCCAATTTTGTGCTGCAGCAAAGGACAAGGCAAGAAAAGGGGAAACACACAAATATGCTATTAGCAAGCGAAGAGGGTGAGAAAATAAGGGCCATTAAACATGGTTTGGCCAGTATACCGCTAGCTCAGGGTTTCCAACTTGGTGCCTTCCTCTCACTGTTGCCCAGCTCCAGATGCATTCAGACTGAACACTCAGATCATACAGGTGGGAAGGTTATTTATTTACTTTATTAAATTTATATGCTTCCCATCACATTCTGCAAAGTGACTCTGGGTGGCACAGAAATTTAATAAATTCTAATTTATTCTTCTAAGTTGTACAGGCAGTGCCCTCAACTTAGTGGCTGTTCGAAGTTACAGTGGCACCGAGAAAAGTGAGTCATGACAGCTCTTCACAGTTACAGCGGTTGTAGCCTCCCCATGGTCACCTGATCAAAATTCGGATGCTTGGCAACAGGCATATATTTATGACGGTTGCAGTGTCCCGGGGTTATGGGAACTCCGTTTGCGGAGTCAATGGGGGAAGACAGATTCACTTAAGAACCGTGTTACTAACTTAACAACTGCAATGATTCACTTTGAGAACTGCGGCAAGTAGCAGAGATGGCTAAATTAGCAGAGATAGCTAAATTGACGGCTTCGATCGAAGAAAAGAAATACAAATACTTTTATTTCTACTTGGATTTTGGATTTTACCTCTGGATTTTGTGCTTGAGGTGGAAAAAAAATGAAACTTTGATTTTGGGTTTTACTTATTGGATAGGTTTGTTGTGATAGAAATGGCTAGTTTCTATTACTATGAAAAAGTATAAAAAGTTGAGGGTAGATCTTAATGCCATATTTTAGTGCACCAAAGGAGTTGGAAGTCAATGCCTTTTTTTTGCTTTTTCCCTTGCTTTCCCCCACTATCCACTTCCCTCTTTCCTTTCCTAATTTACCTAATATTTGCTTTTGTGTGTGTGTGTGTATGTATATATAAAAGCGAAATACCACTCATGCATCATCACAAAATCTCTAGAACCGTAAAGCCTACAAACTTGAAATTTGGCACATATATTCCTCTTGGCTTCTAGGTGCTCACTAAGAAAGGATTTTTTGAAATGACCATCAGAGCATTTAGAGTATTTCCGATATTATTGTTATTCACACACTCTGATGCTAAGGAGTTCTACTCCCCCTCCCCACCTGAAAAGAAATTTCTTCCAAATGCAAAACACAAGCAGAGGCGTTTCAGTTTCAGAGCACCAGTTTCAGAGCTTTAGTACAGAACAGTTGAGCTAAGCCATGCCCAGGCTCCTTGCTGTCTCCTTCCTTGTTCACTCAGCAAATACTGTTTCAGTTTCCAAACAGCCCTCAACTCTCTCACACACTGACAGGATGCTAGCCAGATGAATACTGATGGATGCTGGTAGGCAGAGGCAGAATTCCCACCCCCCCTCTTATTTTCCTCCCCAAAAACTAAGCCCGAGCACATAATTTTGTAGCGAAGCGCACGGGTTTCGAGCTAGTAAATTAATAAAACTAAGTTGCCGAGAATTGAGGCGAGAAAGGTCGTAAAATGGGGCAAAAGTCACTAAACACCTGCCTCACTTAGCAACAGACATCTTGGGCTCAATTGTGGTCGTAAGTCAAGGACTACTTTTAATGACTTGAGTCCCAACAGTCCTGAAGGATGCCCACTTGAGAAATGCTGCTCTCACCTGATGCTCGGGGGCAAATCTTTAAGGCTGCTTCCACTTCGGTAGGAACTGGGGAAAGGGAGTATATAAACCAGAAGGTGTGCAAAGTTAACCTTTCCCTGGCTGGTACTCCTCTCTGAGGTCCACACACAGTCCTAAATTTTTTATTTTCTAGGACAGTGGTGGCTAACCTTTTTGGGCTCCTGTGCCGAAAATTGCATGCGCACTCACACATGCACACGCCAGCACCCAGAAGGCAATGTGCATGGGGGGCATGCCCCCTGTGCATACACGTGCGGCTCCTGTGCACCATGCATCTCTGTGCATGCGTGCAAGACCCCTGTGCATGCCGCGCATCTCTGCACATGCCTGCGCATCTCTCACACCCCATGCCCCCCGTGCATGTGTGCCAGATACCCGGCAATCAGATATCGGGCGGGCGGTGCACGCGAGGGCTTGCGTGCTCTGGGCGAGGGCTTGCGTGCCGGCAGTTAAGGGCTCTGCGTGCCACTTCCAGCATGCATGCCATAGGTGCGCCATCACGGTTCTGGGACTTCAAGCCTTGGACTTTAGCAAAAAGGCAAGACAGAGAAGGGTGAATGCTTTGGGTATCCTCCTCCCACTGCTTTTCTCTTATCAACATACACTAACACAAACCATCTTGCAAGCAAAAAGCCAACACAATCCTAAGTTGCATTAACAGAGGGATACAATCGAGATCAAGTGAGGTACTAATACCACTCTATAAAGCCTTAGTAAGACCACACCTAGAGCGCTGCATCCAGTTTTGATCACCACACTATGAAAAAGACATTGAGACTCTAGAAAGAGTGCAGAGAAGAGCAACCGAGATGATTAGGGGACTGGAGGCTAAAACATATGAAGAACGGTTACAGGAACTGGGCCTGGCTAGTCTAGTGAAGAGAAGGACCCGGGGAGACATGATAGATATATTTGAGGAGCTGCCACAGAGAAAAGGGAGTCAAGCTATTTTTCTAAAGCACCTGAAGGCCAGACAAGGAATAATGGATAGAAACTGAACAAGGAGAGATTTAACCTAGAAACAAGGAGAAACTTTCTGACAGTGAGAACAATCAACCCATGGAACAGAAGTTGCCTTCAGAAGTTGTGGGAGCGCCATCACTTGAGACTTTCAAGAAGAGATTGGACTCCCATCTGTCAGAAATAGTGTAGGGTCTCCCGCTTGGCTGGGGGGGGGGTTGGACTAGATGACCTACAAAGGTCCCTTCCAACTGATTATCTGTTATCTGTTACCATAAACATGGCTTCCTTTCAATTAGCAGTAGTCCTCAACTTAGAAGAGTTTGTTCAGTGGCCGTTCAAAGTTAAAAACAACACTGAAAAAAAGGTGACATTTTCACACTTATTAAACCTGCAGCCTCCCCACAGTAATGTGACCAAAATTCATATATTTGGCAATTGGCTCATATTTAGGACAATTACAGTGTCCTGGGTGTCATGTCATCACCCAATTGCAAACTTCTGACAAGCAAAGTCAATGGGGAATCCAGACAACCATGTGACTAACTTAACAGAGGCCATGATTCGCTTAGCAACCATGGCAAGAAAGGTCATAAAATGGGGACAAAACTCACTTAGCAACTGCCTCGCTTAGCAACGGAAACGTTGGCCTTGCTTGTGATCCGATGATGTCCTGTATGCTGCCACCATTTTTTATTCCTTACATTATATAACCTATTGTCCTCTGATTATGAACTGCGGGAAGTCCTCTACTTATAAAGTAAAATTTTAAGGGAATTTGGCTTCTCCATTGACTTTGCTAGGAGGACACTGCAATCATCATGAATATGATGTCAGTTGGCAAGCATCTGAATTTTGATTACGGGACCATGGGTATGCTGCAAAGTGTGAAAAATGGTCATAAGTTGTCTTTTTCCCCCAGTGCCATTGTAACTTTGAATGGTCACTAAACAAAACAACCTATAATACTCTGCTTTCAACCGCTTGGCTGCTTCTTCAATGACCCTGTGGAAAATCAGAGGGGCTTCATGACGAAATTGACTTGGTTGTGTAAGTCAAGGACTACCAGTGTCTTTCCCTGCAGCAGTGCAATTGCTGGAGAGGGCATGGTGCTCCAGCCTCGCTGTGGTGGAGGAACAAAAGGAGAAGCACTCAAACCCCTTCCTCACCCTCACCAAAGAAATACCTCCGTTAAATCGCCTTTCTTGGGGTTGCAGAAGTGTCTTTGCTTCCATCCCGAGGCGGCTTCTTCTGCCCCACTGCGATGTCCTCTGCTTCCCAAGTCTTCTGGTGAGAGACCCAGCTGAACCTCAAGGCTTTCAGGTCAGTCTATGCCCCATCGTAAGGAGAAGTGGACAACCGGCTTTAGCAAGGTCCATGTGGTGCTTCAGACAGGGCCTCCATTTTGAATTCCAGTCACCTGCCCAAAAAACGTTCCACAAATCCCTCAGCTAGGTACCAGAAAATGGCTCCTTAGAAGAGCTTCTTTTCTGAGGTAAATTGCTAATCAAGGTCAGGAGGAGCCACCTGGAGACCCCCTCGTTAAGCTGTCCAAGGTGCTGATAGGCTGGTTGGAATGGCACCTTGGCAACTGCTCCCGCCCCTCAGAAACAGGTGAGCTCGTTAACACAGAGGATGAAGCCTTGCCATCTCCGGAAAGGTCCCTGATGAGTTGAAAGCCATAAAAGCTCTTTTGATGCTTGGATTTTTCCAACTTTTCCCTGCTGGAAAAGTCTTTCTGAAAGGCACATAAGGGGGAACTGGAGTTTATTTAGCTTAAAAATTAGATATTTTTGAAATGTTTGTTTTAAAAAGGCAAATTTGTTATTTCTTCTGTATACTTTATTACTGGTTTCTCTTTGGTTGTTTTGTTTTTTGGTTGAGGTCTGCCTTTTTTCTTTTCTGTATTTTAACTTTAGAGATAAATAAGGTAGTTAAAAATTTGCATATACGTTTTTATTTGTATATAAAAACAAATAACTCAAGGAGGTTAGGCATTAATAAATAACTTTTACAAATAAGTCAGGGCAGCCAGGCATTATTATATCCAGCACACCTTCCTCCTCACTATTTTCTCTACAACCACCACCCTGTGTGGTGGGTTGGGCTGAGATAAAGACTGACTGGTCCAAAGTCACCCAGGTGGCTTTTATACCTAAGGCGAGACTAGAACTCAATCCCCTGCTTTTTGGCCTGATACAATTTCTTTTCAGGTGGACAAGTCATGTTCTTCTTCTTTTCAGCATTGCTTTTACAGAGTCTAAAGTCATTTGAGAGAGAGAGAGAGAGAGAGGGAGAGAGGGAGAGATAAAGGAGAAAAGAGAAAAGAAAAAGAGAAAGAGAGAAAGAAGAAGGAAGGAAGGAAGGAAGGAAGGAAGGAAGGAAGGAAGGAAGGAAGGAAGGAAGGAAGGAAGGAAGGAAGGAAGGAAGGAAGGAAGGAAGGAAGGAACAAGGCGGGCAAGTCATGTTCTTCTTCCTCATGTTTTGTCGCAGCTTTGGAAAAGGGTATTTTCAGCATTGCTTTTACAGAGTCAAAAGTCATTTGAGAGAGAGAGAGAGAGAGAGAGAGAGAAGAAAAGAGAAAAGAAAAGAAAAGAAAAGAAAAAGAGAGAAAGAAGGAAGGAAGGAAGGAAGGAAGGAAGGAAGGAAGGAAGGAAGGAAGGAAGGAAGGAAGGAAAGAAGAAAAGAAAGAAGGAAGGAAGGAAGGAAGGAAGGAAGGAAGGAAGGAAGGAAGGAAGGAAGGAAGGAAGGAAGGAAAGAGGGAGAAGGGAGGGAGGGAGAAATGTTGGGTGGGTGTAATGCAATCGGATAAAAATTAAGACTCATTAAACAATAAAATACACATCTTACTTCATGCTCAACCAAAGTGGCTGTCATTGCCTTTGTCTTCTTAATATTGAGAAGAAATGCAGGTCTTTTTTCATTTTGCATTTGACTTTCTTAATTAATCTTGAAGTTCATTTTTTTTAAGCTTGGGCCTCTTCTGGTGAGAACCTGTTGGCATCTTCACCTGTGTTTGGCAGGTAGCAAGGGTCTCTCTTTTCCAGGAAGATCCTCATAAGGCAAAACTGCTACTTCTTTACTGAAGGAATTTAAGGCCCATCTTTAAGGTACATTTGACAGGCATATTATAATACTGCAGTATCCATGTTTACACCGTCATCTAGGTTGCTCAATAGCAGCCATGGGTCTTTTACTCTGCACCGGAAAGCCGGGTGGAATTGTCCCAGTCACAGTTTTCCAATTAAAGAACTGGGATGCACTGGTGATTCATAGCAGCTCTTTTTATGCATTTTTATACATGGATAGTTAAAACATAGAATACTACTGCTAAGAGCTTGCCGTCTGGCCAACTACTATCAGCCACTACGTCATGGATAACTAATATGTGCCCAAGCAGGTCCAACTCTGCTAGGTACTCCAATATGCACCTTCATGTTGGCATTGGCCTACTAAAGTGACTCGAGTATGAGAAAACTGTCAGTTAGGCAAAAACAGATAATAGCAAAGCTCCTCCAGGTAGAAACTGTTGACTACCTGAAAAGATAAAAATTTACCTTGTGTCAGCTCTCCCCAAAAGTGCCCAGGGAGAGGAATGTTCATAGCTGTAGCCCAACTCTCTTTGACACATCAAGCTCATGAAATAGGCAAGGCTGTTCTCCATTCATCAAAGCAAGACCATGAAAATCCCTTGTTAGACTGCACTTTGCTCAGCAAAACAAGTTCTCCCTATCACTCCAAGCTGTTTATTAAAAAGAAAATCCCTTTCCATTTTATTCTCGCTCTCGGAGTCATCTAAGGCAGGGGTCTCCAACCTTGGCAACTTAAAGACTTGTGGACTTCCCAGAATTCTGGGAGTTGAAGTCCACGGGTCTTAAAGTTGCGAAGGTTGGAGACCTCTGATTAAAGGGAAGCAATGAGGCTGACCAAAGTAGCAGTTGTGAAAGAAATATGAGCTTGTGACCCCTTTCATTCAAATTATGAGCTATTTTATTACCAGTGGATGTAAAATCTCAATACAACAGTGGCTGAGGCTTATATGTTGCAAATGTTAGTAGGGAATAACATCCAAGTGCTAAAAACAGACCAACACCAATACGTTTTGGATTAGCAGGTCACCTAAGGGATATTAGGTGTGACCAAGGCAACATTTATTACTTTGTTAGCTTCTAGACTGACATTCCCCAACCTCTTTTAGACGGGTGTGTGTGTGTGTGTGTGTGTGTGTGTGTGGAGAGGGGAGAGATGGTTCCGTGCAAGGGACAAGTGTGCACATGCAGTTTTTTGCACAAGCAGTGGGCACGCCAATCAAGCTGCATGCATACGCTCGTGAGCATCTGTCCGCTCGTGTGCTCACCCGACACTTCTGCAGCTGTCATGCCCATTGGAATCTGATTCAGAGACCGAGCAGCTTACAGGAATGGGAATGTGACTCCATTGGCTGTGGAAGAAACTGGGGAAGGGGCACTGTCCAGCTGGGCAGAGCAGGGGAGAGGCAGAACAAGGCAGAGGGAATTTGGAGACTCAGGCCCACCCCCTCTTCATCCTAGGGCACGCAGGGAGGAACGGAGAAGGGAGCAACATGAGTTGCGTGGCTTAAGGGGGAAGAATGGGCCCTGATTCCCTTCATCAGCTGCAGCTGGGAACACAATGTTTAAAAAAGGAAGCTGCGCACAACTTTTTGGGAGCAAATCGTGAATTATCTGGTATCGTGGAGGCTTATCTGGGTTCCTGGCATCTTCCCAACTGTGTGTTTTGCTGGGCTTTCAGGTCTGCACTTCTGCCTCCTGCCCCATCAAGTTAATTGCTGCAATTTGTTTTTTTCGGATTCTTACTTACAGTTTGTATGTACTTTGTTTTCGGACTGAATTTCCTCCACTTAAAAGACTGTTCCTGGGAGTGTTTTTATTCCAGCCAAAGGCATTGTGGACATTGGGGGAAAAGTTGGAGATAATAAAGGGACTCTTTTTGCTTATTTAACTATGTTGCCTTTGTGCCACGCCCCGGGTCATCACAGTGACCCACTTTTGAACGGCTCAAATTCCGGTAGTGGGCTGAGGCCCAGGGTTGTTCTAAACCTTGCATTGCCTCTTCTATTACACACTGGGGACTGAGCACCATGGCCAAAAGTCTTCTATGCTGAAGGAAATGGGTGAGACTTACAGGAGGGGGAAGATGATAGCATCTTTTCAAACACCTGAAGGGATGTTGCACAGCTCTCCTTCCAGAGTGAATACAGGTAGTCTTTGACTTACAACCAGAATGGGGCCCAACATTTCTGCTGCTAAGTGGGACAGTTAAGTGAGCTTTGACCCATTTCACGACCTTGCTTGCCACGTTTGTTAAAAGTGAACCACCGTAGATGGTTGTTAAATGAATCTGGCTTCCCCGCTGATGATCCTGGGCAGATGGTCACAAAAGGGGATCATGTGGCCCCAGGATACTGCGACCGTCATAAATAGGAACCAGCTGCCAAGCATCCCAGTTCTGATCACGTGACCACAGGGATGTGACGGCCATAAATGTGAAAAACGGTCCTGAAGTCGTTTTTTTTTCCAGTGACACTGCAACTTCGAATGGCCACTAAACGAACTGTCATAAGTCAAGGACTACCTGGTATGAACTTGAATCAGGACGGAACCCTGCTGCACCTTAGGAAAAAAAAAACGTTCTGGTAGCAAGAACAACTTGATATCTGGAACAATGATCTGGAGACACAGCAGACCTCTTCGTTCAGTGGTGGCTTAGATGGGCCTCAAACATATCATAGTTGGAGAACTGACTCCACAACCCAATTTTATGATTTTTAACTTAGGGGCTAAATCCCCATGGTGCCCAATTTATACTCTGGAGCAGGGGTCTCAAATCTGGGCAACTTTTAAGACTTGTGGACTTCCAACTCCCAGAACTCTGGGAGGTGACGTCGACAAGCCTTAAAGTTGCCAAGGTTGGAGGCCCCTGCTCTGGAGTTTAGCCCAAGAGTGGAAACCACCATGCTGTAGCATGGTGCTTATTTTTGCTCATTTTCCACATGAAGACTAGAGAAAATTCAGATGGTAGCCGTCCTACTTTGTCTTTCAGGTTGAAATGTGGCAGGCAAGAATCTCCAGTTATCAAGAAAAGTGGGCTCACTACGTGTGGGTTTTATGTATTGAAAGTAGCAATTTTTATTCGAGTTAAAATTATTTACAAAAACCAAAAGACATACTTCATGAAACTGGTACAAACTATTATTCCTGCCGTTGGCTTTTTGCTCCAAAGATCACAGCTGAGAAATACTGTATAAAATAAAAATAGGATTGGATTCAGAAAAGTACTCTATGGTTCTAGTTTCCAATTGCGCTTATTTACACATATATTTACAGTGGAAAAAGAAAAAGTTTTATTTTAAAACTTTTCAATTTGAAGGTTGGCCTCACGTACCCATTGAAATGCAGAATTTGATGAGGGTTTTAAACAAGAAAATACACTGCAGCTCCACAGGGGGTGTTTCCCCTGACCCTTATCCCCCCCCCCCCCACGACCATCTGCATACGTTCAGTGCTTGTTAATTAAAAACTGTCAACACAAGACTTTAATCAATTCCCATTCAGGTCATTACCAGTGTAACAGAGAAGGGTGGGTCCTGATTCCCCCAGAATTGCATTTAATTGTCCTTCGCCATGGCGCGCGCACACACAAAAAGCCTAACTTAAAAGCTACATGAAATCAAACTCAAACTGGAAGCCGTTTGCTCTACAAACTAAAAATGCCAAAAAAAAAAAAAAAAAAAATACATCCAGAAAAATCCTGCATTGCAAAAATAATTTACAAGTTCAGCTTTATTGGGTTGTTCTCCCTTGTCCTTCACCCAAGGGCAAACACATAGCCTCAGCTTTTCTTTTCTAAGTTACACTGGTACGTTTTTGGGGGGGACGGAAGGGGGTGCCTGGTTTTCTTTAAAAGTGGTGAGAACTTTTATTTATTTATTTTTTTTCAAAAAAAAAAAAAGAGGATAAGGTTTTGTTTCTAATCACTTACTTCCACACTGAATTCCCAACAATCTGCATTATCAAAAATAGGAAGACATAGAAGGCAGCCACTGTGTGTAAAAAAATGTACAGCTTGCACTGATACAAAAGCACGCTTGTAATTTTATACATGGAGATAACAAGATCTAAAAAGCAGGTTAAATTTTCTGTTATTTCTCCCTTCCCTCATTATACATAGAACTTAATTTTTATTTTTTTTTATGGCTTCAAGTTTTACAAATTCAAAGTAAGATGATGCAACTTCCTAACACAGGTAATGTGAAAAGTGTCAGTGACACACATGTCCCTCGAGAAACTTTTGTGAAGATTCAAGACCAGCTTAATAAAAGTCATGAGCAATTCCGTCAGGATGATCGATGAGTGCAAGGAGTCCCTAAATGTTCAAAAACACAACGGAATGAAACAAAAAATTAAAAGTATTTTGCAGGGATCTTTGTTCCACAAAAGTCTCAACACAATCCTTTGCTGTGAACTAGACTCTACACTGAACAAAATGTTTGCTATATTCAGCTATTTAAGGCTTTGTATTGTATGCGTTTTACCTGCTCAAAACTCAAACTATAGAAAGATTACCTTAACTGGAAAGATTTGTCCGCTGGATGGTTTAGCTCCATGTTTCTTTGAAACAGATTGACAGCATTTAAGAGGTTTTTGCTTATTCCGAAGTGTAAACTACCCTGGATTGAACATGGTTTGACACTAACCTTTAGCAGGGCATGTTTTACTGTATTTTTAAAAAAATATAGATATAGACACCGGCCGGGAGGGGATTTTTTTTTCTTTCTTTCTGCATGTCTCTCTCAGAACTCTGACGTGATACGGTCCATCGGTTTACAGTACTTAGGCCACAACAATTGCAAAAACTGAGAAGTAGCTTCCAACAACCCAAGTTTCAATCAAAGCAGTATAAAAAATAAACTATCCGAGCCTCAATCTCTTTGGATTCCAACACATTTTTAAATATAGACAGTAGTTAAGATCGCAAAAAGTATATTAAAAAAATCTTTCTATGTCTTTTTTTTAAAATCGTTTTGGAATAATCTCTTTCAAAAACAAGAGCAAATTAAACTCAAATCAGAGCTAACGCTGCTGCCCAGAGCATTTTTATTATTTGAATTTTTTTTCCCCTTGATACCTCAGTAGCTAAAGCTGCCTTCGCCCCTGGCTGGCATGAAAAGAAGAACAGTGGCTCAACAGTAAACAGCAGTTGCCTTACCCGCAGTACGATTATTATTATTTTTTTCCCCTTCGAAGGTTGTCACAAAAAATCCAGACAAATAAAGAGGGTGGATAAAACTTTGCCAAATACATGGAAATACTGCGCTGAGTTAACTAGAACATTGTGAGTTCTCTCGGTCCCCAGATCTTTTCCCTCTCTCATTTTTGATAAGTTTGCAGATTGAAGCAGTAGCGGTCCTTCGGAAAATGCCAGGTGTGTGATGGGGAGAACCAGGTAGCCTTAAAAAATCCAAAGAGAAAATGAGACTTGGGGAATGCTCTTGACGCATCCCCGAGCACATCGGTCGCCGCCTCCTCTGCTTTTTCTAAAAAGAAAAAGGCCCTCTTCCGAGTGCCTGTGGCCCAAATGGGGGTAACTAGCAGTGTTCCAAGTATTCAATCACTCGGGAGATTGACTTCTGGCCTGTGGTTCCAACGGCACACTGGGTGAGCAAGGAGACAAAAGCAGGGATAAATGTTAAGAATGCGTTTTGAGGGACGCCGGATCTTTCCCTTTTCCTGCTGACCACCTGCGCCACTCTGGCCAAGACCTGGTAGTTTTCTGGAAAGAATGCTTCTTGCTCCTTACTTTCAGAAAAGTACTCTTTGAAAGAAATTCACCCTGTTCCAGATCTCTCCAGAACATCCTATTCCCCTATCCCCATGTGGCGAACCTATGGCACACGTGCCACAAGTGGCACGCAGATCCATTTGTGCTGACATGCGAGCTGCAGGCAAACACTGAGCATGTGCGTGCCTCCCAGCTGATATTCCCCCCCCCAGTTGGTTTGGAGGCCTTTTTTGGCCTCCCAGAGGCTTGGAAAAAGCCTCTGCAAGGCTTTTCAGGATGAATAATAGGCCCGTTTCGTCAGTTCCTATAATACTGGAAGTGACAAAATGGGCCTATTATTCGTCCTGAAAAGCCTTGCAGAGGCTTTTTTCCAAGCCTCTGGGAGGCCAAAAAAGGCCTCAAACCAGCCCAAAAAACAGCTGTGAGGCACAGTGCAGGTAAGGGGGTGGCAGGGGGGCGGAATTGCATGTGCATGGGGTGTGGGCACGCATTGCATTCTGGGTGCTGGCACGCCTGTCCGTGGGCGCGATTTTTGGCACAGGAGCCCAAAAAGGTTAACTACCACTGCCCTATCCAGTAAAGCAGGGGTGTCAAACTCAAGGCCCACGGGCCAGATCCAGCTCTTGCCTGCGGGGCCACCCTGGAAGGACCAGCCTGCAGTGCCTCTGCTAGCGAAAACCGAGGTTGCGAGGGCTCCACGCGGCCGTCTCAGGCTCCATTTTCACTTGTTGGACGTCGAACTGGCCACGCCCACTCCCCCCAGGTCAAAAACAACCCTGAATGCAGCCCTCAATGAAATCGAGTTTGACACCCCTGCGGTAAAGGTTGCACATCCTTGTTTAGAGCAACACAAATTTGAAACAAGATCAAGTACATTGGCGGTTCCCATTTTCAAGAAGAAGAAGAAAAAAATCCTAGCGGTTTAATACAATTTGCTATCCAACTGGCATTCTTTATATAAAATTCTTGCCACGAAAACCCAGTTATTGCTTAGGAAAAGCACCGGGGAATAAAGAACTAGCATTCAGAGCCATGGGCAGGCAGAATGCTCTCCGGTAGTGCCTAATTCCCGAAGCTGATGTTTAATATAGCTAGTCCTCAACGTATGACCACAATTGAGCTCCAAAGTTTCTACTGCTAAGCAAGACATTTGGGAATTTTGCCTCATTTTATGACCTTTCTTGCCACATTTGCTTAAGTGAATCACTGCAGCGGTTAAGTTAGTAACAGGGTTTGTTAAGTGAATCCGGCTTCCCCATTTAGTTCGATTGTCAGAAGGTTGCCACAGGTGATCACATGACCCCAGGACACTGCAACTGTCATAAATATGAGTCAGTTGCCAAACGGCTGAATTTTGATCACGTGACCATGGGAATTTTGATCACATGACCAACAAATGCGTGGAAAATGGTCATCCTTCACTTTTTTCAGGGCCATTGTAACTTTGAGTGGTTGCTAAACAAACTACTGTAAGTGACCACCTGTATGTGGTTTGCTGGTGAATCCCTAGCCGAGATCAGCAAGAAATCTGCCCGGCCTTATGCTGCGTAGTAGTAGTAGTAGTAGTAGTAGTAGTAGTAGTAATAATAATAATAATAATAATAATAATAATAATAATAATAATAATAATAGCAAAAATAACAATTATAATAAAGCTAGTCAGGCAATAAATCATTAAAATCGCCAAAGATCTACTTACAGTAAGGTTCATGAAACTAAGAAACTTTTTGAGCATTTCGGTCATGATTGAGAAGTCCCCGTTGGGTAAGTATGTCCTTACAGTAGTCACATTGATCTAAGGAAATAAATTTTGCATCAGGAGGCATTTCCAAGCTTGTAGGAAAAAATATTTTGCAAAATGGGACACTGGAAGAAATAAGCACTCGCACGTTGATCCACGCCACCTCTTTCCCAATGCAGGACCAATGTCCAAATATCAAGCTGCATATCTTTAATCACTTGATACCATAAAGCTTCTCAGCCACTCGCGGCTATTTCCCCCCCCCCCCCTTTCATATACAGATCACCCAAGTCACCAGTCTTAGCATTTCCATAAAGGTTGGAAGCTGTCCCTGCTCTTGAGGCAAAAGAAGCTGGCCGCTCTCCTTTCCGCCTCCACGGTTTCCATGGGCAGCGAAAATAAGAAAATTAAAATAAGGATACGTAAAGAGCCATGAAGCCTTTTCCAAAAGTTTTGCCATGTTAACCTTTTCTCTGGCTATGAACGATCCCAAGGACTAAGCATCGTTCCAGTTGAGACGGTGAGAAAAGCCCTGCTCGAACAGCAGAGTTATTGGTTGCGTCAGATTAAAGAACCCAGATGTAACATCACATATTTTGTTCCCTCATTTGCTTGGGATGGGATTCCCAGCCTGCCAGCAGACGTAGCTATGAGCACTGAACAAGATTGGAGGGAGGGGAGGTCAGCCACAGTCCCCAGCCCTAAACAATGACACAAATTTGGCAGCACATGAGACAACAGGGAGTGGGGAAATGATGTAGGTCCTCGTATCGAACTTTGTTTCCTTATGATGTTTTAATTCTGGAATCGCCCTGCCCAAACACATTTAGCCCTGCTCACTGGCAACGAGGACAATCAGGGGGCCTTGGGCAGCTGCAGGTTTTCTAAAAGTGCAGTTCATGTGCTGAATTAAAAAAAAAAAAAAGCCAAAGAAATCTCTGCCCTTGAGTTAACAAGGCTGATCTTGGATTGAACATGCTAGGATGGGAAATTAGCTTAGGGAGCTTCCAGCAGCCAGAGCAAACAATACAGAACACGAGACAGGCTCGAGTGTGTTTTGCAAACACTTTAGAAGTGCTATTATAGCTATTAAACTATATCCTACCAAACATTAGATTAAAAAGCAGCCCGACTGGTAGATGGATGGCCTTAGTACTAACTCATTTGAAAACACTGCATTTTTTTTGTGTCGCAGGAAAAATGCCGCAACAACCAGCCTTGGAGAAAAGCAGACTTGGAGTAGCTTTTCTCTACCTACGGAATCCCGGCCCTGTATCACAGACTGCACGTCACCCGCTTCCCTGCTTTAAGCAAATCCACTCTTTCCAGCCATCTAAGGGTTAAACAGGGGTGAATTTCCTTACTGGACTCTCCTGGCAGAGACAGCCTAGCAGCAGCGCTGTGTAAGAGGCCACAATGCAGTCTTCCATGTGCTTTCCGGCATGCTGAAGGGCTGTAAATAAAACAAGAAGGCTTTATACCAATAAGCTCATTTCGCGTTTTATGCAACTTCCCTGATTTTTCCCACCACAGAGAAATACTGAGCAATCCCAAAGAGTAACAAAGCAGCAGTTTCTACCTCATCTGCTCAATTCTGAAATCACTGGCTAAACTCCTGATTGACCGGAACGTAATCCTGACCCAAAGGACAATCATTAATCCGTTCTTTCCTCAATAAATACATTATAAGGTTCAACAGACACATTAGGCACTCCAAAAAACCAACAACACACACACACCCCCCCCAATCAAATTAGTTGCAGTTAGGTGTGAGAGAACATCAGGGAAAATATTGCAAAAATTGATATAAAGGAGAGAGAGAATTCATTCCGGATAGAATTTAAATAGAAATTTAAAATAGAATTTAAAAGAAATCAGGAAACAGGCAAGATAAAACTTCCTCTTATCAAACAAGACACAATGTCACAGCCGGAGGAGAGCTCTGTCAGCACAAAACCCAAACAGGTCTAGTAGCCCCTCTTCCAACTAACAAAATTAGCACTACTGACAAAGGCTTTTATACTTCTGAATAAAATTTATTAGTCAGAAAAGGGGCCACCAGATTCTTTCCAATAGTGTCAGAAACAAGGCTTTCCAGGAAAGAAAGACAGCAAAGGGCCGACACCTTCAGCAAAGAGATTTTTAAAAAATGAGAGAAAATAGCCAGGGCGTTCAAGCATCGCACACTATCCTGGGCTGTGCTCTTGTTGGTCCAGCCACTGCCACCCACCTTTATTAAGATCCAGCTCTTCTTCTTCTTCTTCTTTCTTCTCTTTCTCCTCAGCGTTTTCTGGCTTTTCCGTGGAGACCCACTGAATCTCCCCGCTGGTCTCTTGCCACTCCCCGCTCTGGTCATGCTGTGTGGTGGGAGCCTCTTTGATCAGCTCGTCGGTCTGGCTCTCGGCCAATTGTGCTGCTCTCTCTCTCTCCAGAAACAACTGAGAGACAAAACAAAAACAAAAAAAAACCAACCATGGTTGAGTCGGAAAGTCAACCACCCTACATTAACTCTACAGCCCTGCCCAACGTCTCAGCCGCCCTCTTCATTGCAGCTCCGCCCTTTTCTACTCAGCATTTCACAGCATACTATCATTCATGCATCCCGTTAACAGCTTTGGGATTCAGCACAAGGGTAACTTCAATTCTAGTGTAGGAAGTCTGTGCGGAAACAATACTCTGATGGGATTGAAACTTAGTATTCCATAGTTGATTATCGATGTGTTGGATGGTGGTAAGCGAAGTGCTGTTATGTTAAGTCAGGCCAAGGCTTTGGGGCAGGTAGTGAATTCAGAGCTGATGAGAGTAAGGGCTACGGTTAGGGAAGAGGCCTTAAGGGCTACTTCTCCTATCCAGATTGGCTTCATCTGAAAGGCAAGGCAACCAAATCACTCCAGGCGTCCATTCTGTTGACTCTGGGCTGATGGGCAAAGATTCAGCAGACCCTCTAAAACAGGTGTGTCCAATTTTGGCAACCAATTTAAGGCCTGCAGACTTCCAATTCCCAGAATTCCCCAGCCAGCCATCCTAACTGGGGAATTCTGGGAGTTGAAGTCCACAAGTCTTAAAGTTGCCAATTGGAGGTTTTTGCACACTTTTGTCACTGTGTCGAGGAAATAGGAGCGAAGGAGGGATGATTCTGTTACACACCCTTTTCCTGCTTGGAAGGTTGTCAGGATAAAGCAGAGCTGGGTATAAAGAGAATCACTTCCATGCCAGCTACTTCACCACAAGGGTAGCTGGGGAACACCTTTAAGGCTTTCCAATGGATACCAGTACCGTAATATCCAGCTGATATTAGAAATATGTTGTGAGAAAAATTGCCAAGGAGAGGTGACAAGAGGGAAGTTTTGATTTCTGCTCCAATAATCTTAACCAGGCGGCTATTTTCCCTCCTACTCTGTGCAACCAGAAAATACATTCTCCCTGAGTATGAGAAGAGACAGGTTTAACCATCTCCTCTACAACTCTAGCTCACAACCCAACCTCGAGTACATAAAATAAATATTTGGACTGCGGAGCAATGGTTTTCAAGTACTGGCTATATTCCCTCTTCTGTGCAATTTGAGGGGATGATCACTTCAGGCGAGGGGTTAAACGCTGAACTGTGTCCTGCTATGGAGGCCTGGTTCCTGTGGTTTAAACTCTTCCAAAAGCAGGCCTCACCCCTGATCCCTTGTCACGTGCTCTTATCAGCCCTTTTCTGTCGTCATAGGGGAAGCCATAGGATTGGTTGAAATAAATGAAAAGAAATCGTCCTGTTCCGCTGAAATGATGCTTTAGCTTCCCTGGCAAGTCTACAGTTGATGGACTACGCCGGCAGAGCAGGTTATACGTGTTCCTCACCTTCAGGCTTGTGCGCTTGAATCGGCTGTCAGCCTTCCTGCCTCTCACCAGCGCTGTTTTGCTGAGATCGGCAAAATGAAGAAGGAGCAGCAGCCCACGATCCCAAAATGGAGGTTCCCACAGAAGACTCTGCCTCTTCCCAGAAGGCAGAGAGGTGAGGCTGTTCCCTCCCCCCAGCTTTTATTTCTGGGGTGTGTGTGTGTGTGTGTGCTACATGAACCATCCTCCAGCTCTTGACAATTCTTACTTTTAGGAACAACTCATGTGGCCCATGTGAATCTTAAGGCAGCCTTGTCCCAAAGGTGCTTTTTCAAGAGGGCAACTGGACGTCCTTGTTTTTTCTTTGAAGGCGTTTCGCTTCCCATCCGAGAAGCTGCTTCAGCTCTGGAGAGGAGGAGCTGAAGAAGCTCCTTGGATGAGAAGTGAAATGTCTTCAAAGAAAAAACAAGGACGTCCAGTTGCCCTCTTGAAAAAGCACCTTTGGGACAACCATGACCTGGATGACTGAGAAACTCCTTGGATATTAAGGCAGGCTTGTCAATAAAAGGTAACATAAAGGCTGACATTTTACTTTGGAGTAGATTTATCATCATCATTATTTTTTTTTAATGAAAAGAACCTCTGTGGTGGGCCTGAAAGAGAGGGATACACCCAAAGACTTAGCAAAATCTACACGCGAGGGGGTCGCTGAATGTCAGCATTTGGGGAGGATATGCAACTTATTAATTTATTTTACTTTATTTGCCGTAGCTTGCATCCCACTCAGTCCAAAATGGCTCTGGGCAGCTCCGATTGCACAACAAAAATTCTCATTCCATGAGAATCAGACCCCAACCCAACCAATAGCCCCTAATTGCACCAACCAACTGGGGGTGGTCAATCCTCAATGCTTCACCCCTTTTCCATGTAGCTCTACATGACTTCGATCTACCCCCCACCCCCTTTCCAGGAACCCCTGCGGATGGACTTCAGGCGCCCCAGATCAGTGCGAGTGAGACACAGAATGAGCCCCGCTGGCCTCCTCTGGGCAGTTTTCAATAACCCCTCTGAATGATCACCAAGCGGCACATATTTGGGATGCAAAAAACGGGAGTCACCTGTACTAAAGCCTGAACAGCTGCCATTTGTCCAGATGTGCTTATGCTCTCCTCAGCTTCTCCCAAGCAGAAGGAATCAAAGGAACATGACGTTTCCATATTCACAAGGCAATGTCTGTTTCTTGCGCTGTATTCAACCAGATTGATCAAAAGACCCAAACCCTTAAGATTAAAAGGAAAAAGAGGGAAGAAAAATTACAAAAAGGCCGCGTTATTCCTAACTTAGACACTGATTGTTCAAATGGACCAGACAATTGTAAGGACTTTTCTGACAGGTAGATGTACGCCTTGGTAATCTTGCCTATTAAATTTACATTATAAATTGATAAGTGTATATATATATATATCACTGAAAATGGTCCTTCTGCTTTACAAATGATTGAGTCACAAGCTTCCAAGCAGTTTGCAAATTAAACCAGAACCGTTTCCTGCACTGAAGGCAAAAAGCCACAAAGGGCTAGGAAAATCTTTCAATGTAGGATGGGATCAAACTGGCCTCAGCAGAACGTTAAAAAGAAAACAAAGAAAGAGGTTGTCCTTAGGGTCTTATCTAAATCAATCACAGAAACATTTTATTTTCCAAATTACACTTGGGTGGAGATGAGAGTTGTTTTTTTTTAAACTTACCAGAACCCGAATATCAAATCTCTGTTCTTGAGGTAGGAATTTTGGAACCTGAAGCACACAGTTCAGAGCGGTGCCAATCAGGCCCTCTTGCTCCCCGGTCTTGGTGCTGCCCCACTCTGCAAACATTAAAAGTGGGGAGAAACTGATGAGTCTGTTTTATAGCCGGAAACATTCCTAAGATGCTATCCGAGTCCCTCTTTTCATGTATAGGTGGCTGTTGTAGGGAAAATAGGAGGAGGGAGCATTATGTGTGTTTGCCTCCTGGAATTACTAATAGTAATAGCACTTAGACTTACATACCGGTTACAGCCTTCTCTAAGCGGTTTACAGAGTCAGCATCTTTCCCCTAACAATCTGGGTCCTCACTTTACCCACCTCGGAAGGAGGGAAGGCTGAGTCAACCTTGAGCTATTTAGAATTGAACTCCTGGAGTGAGCAGTGAGTTACCCCTGCAGTACCGCATTCTAACCACTGCGCCACCATGGTTCTTTTACTAATATACCGTGTTTCTCCAACAATACGGCCTCCACCAATAGGAAGCTCCAGCATGATTTATTGGCATAAAATCAAATTAAGCCCCTCCCCCCAAATTAAGGCCCATATTAAACATGCGAAATGGGGGGGGGGAATGGCGGGGGGCTTGCCGTTAGGAAGTACTTTGTTGCATGCCCGGATATGGTGCTGCCTGCGTTGGTGGAGCACTTCATATCGGGAGACCTTCCGCCACCGTTAATTTCCCTTCCCCTTGCTGCCGTAGCGTTACAGCAACGCCGCGGCGTTTGGCGCAGCCACGTGCAGCCAGTCAGGGCTCCTCCCTGCAACCAGAGCCATGAGGAGACACTTGGCTTCAGGCGCTCCTGTGGCCGCCTTCCCTTTGCCTTCGATGGTAAAGTGAATTATTTTAAAAACCTCCGCTCATCCTATCAGGCGCCGTGCGAGCTGAGCAGAGCCGGGAAAGCAAGCCGCGGGTGTTTCCTGGTTCTGCCCAGCCCGTACGGCTCTGCCGCGGCCCTGGCGGGATGAGCGGAGGTTTTTAAAATAATTCAGAGAAAAGAGCCAGCCTCTCGGAGCACGCCGGCGTCTTTCCCTCTCTCTCTATGTATGAAAGAGCTCGCCTCGCTCGGAGCGTTTGGCGAAGCACACGAGTTTCGCAGTCGGAGAGGGAGGAGGCGGCAGCGAAAAGGACGCGGCGGCAACGGCAGGATGCTGCAAGTCAGGACCTTGCATTGAAGCAGCCCGGGGGCACGTAGCCACCTCCCTCCAGCCCACCTTGAGGATTTGCCTTTGTTGTTGGTATACTTGGCTTCAGGCGCTTGTGGCGCTTCTTTGCTTCGAGGCAAAGTGAATTATTTAAAACCTCCGCTCATCACGCCAGGGCCACGGCAGAGCCGCACGGGCTGGGCAGAACCAGGAAACACCCGCGGCTTGCTTTCCCGGCTCTGCTCAGCTCGCACGGCCCTGATAGGATGAGCGGAGGTTTTTAAAATAATTCACTTTACCATCGAAGGCAAAGGGAAGGCGGCCACAGGAGCGCCTGAAGCCAAGTGTCTCCTCATGGCTCCGGTTGCAGGGAGGAGCCCTGACTGGCTGCACGTGGCTGCGCCAAACACCGCGGCGTTGCTGTAACGCTACGGCAGCAAGGGGGAAGGGAAATTAACGGTGGCGGAAGGTCTCCCGAACATCCAAGCTGTCGCCGCCCGCCCACCCGAGGATGCAAGGGGGGAAATAGTCACCCCCGAAAAGACGGCCTAGCCGGTTTTTCGGGGGGTCAAAAAAAAATAAGGCCTGGCCTTATTATGTGAGAAACACGGTAGTTACTAATAAAGATGGGGTAAAAAAAAATCTAACCAATAAATGTCACCATTTCATCCCTACAGGTGAAGACTTTGCTCTCACAAAACATCAGTTCTTCTTCGGAGTATCTCCTTCAGCCCACTATGCCAAGACTACAAACTAGGTTTTTACTTTTGTGACAAAACATGCTGCCGCTAACCAACGGGCGAAGCTGAATGTAAGACACGGATAGGTCCAGAAGGCTTAAAAGGACGTTCAAGGCTAACAGGATTCAACTGAGGGACCACCTCACATTCAATCCAGCCAGGCCTTTGTCTTACTTTTTTTTTTTCTTCCTCTGATGCCTGAATGGCATTGGACCTGTTAATCTCCAAAGAATCTACTTTCATGGATTGCTTTACATCACCCAGCAAAATCTGCCCCCCCCCCCCCAAAAAAAATACTGCTGCCATTCAAGCAACATCCTAAGGACATTTTCTCTAGAGAGGAGCAACTGTCCTTGCCAACCGTTGCCTCTTTCTAGGCTTCCTTACCCAAATGAGTTACTTACCATTATCGTTTGTCAAGTTGAGTAAGACACCGATGATGGCCCTCATACAGTCTTCTACTGCCTTACCCACGTGGTTCGTTACATTCTGGTAAGGCAGTGGCTTACTGTCTGCAAGACAGATGGTGTCTTCTGCTCGGTTGTATCTCTGGATTAGCTCCTCACAATGCTGCAGTGCTCTGAAAGATTAAAAAAAGACGAGAAGGCACAACCCCAATTATCCCTGCATCACGGTCCTTAAAGAAATGTTTCCACCAACATGTTCCGATTGAAAACTGAATGTCATTTGTCATGTCGCCCTGATACAGTGAGCCGCAGCAATGACTGCTACACAATCTTAGAACCCACGTTCATTATTAGCACAGCTGCCAACATTACCTTTGAAAAAGCGGCTGTTGTATGCATAGAATATATAGTTATATATATTGGAGTGATCTGCAGAACAAGCAGTGAGACATTAGCTTTTCTCTCTAACCACAAAGACTAGGAATCTAGTCCTTTTTTTTTTTTTTACTGCAGATGTTTCATTACTGAAACTAGTTTGAGATTCTATGCACAGCACTGATGATGTTACCTAGTTTGGATCATAAACATCTTTAAGAAAACCACCAAGTTCAGAGAACACCAAAACCCCACAGTTCAGCTATAATTATTCTCCTTTATAAGGATATGAATCAGTCTGTGGTGCAAATAGGAAAAATGCAGATAAATATAAACAGGAGAAAGGGGTAAATTATTTCCAACAGATTCTTCTCATCAGAATTCATAAATTACATGTAACAATTTATGAGACGAATGAGGTGGTTTCTATCTTTTGTTACTTCTTGATGGCTCTTATTAAATTCTACATACTCAGTGCATATTTCCAATGCATAAAATCAAAGATTGAGATTCATTTATTTTTAAAAAAGGATTCTCTAAATATTAAAAATGTTTGTGTAAGGTCAACACACTTGTCCAAATATTCATAAAATTATTATCAAAATAATAACAGTCAATAAATACAAATATAATAGCATGCTATCACCCAAAACTCAGCTCACTTTTCACTTTTTCTATGTAAATTCAGAGAAAAGCTAGCACAGAAAAGCTTCAAGGCATAAAACTTTCAAATTTTAAATATGCACTGAGCCATGTTGATGAGTCTTTTAAATAATTGTTAGACCCTTAAAATAAATACGATTTAGAACTTACTTAGCTGAAGAGACGATGAGCTGTGAATCCTTATATGCTATTAAATAGCTTTGATTCTCTGGATTGTGAACTGTTACCTGGAAAAAAAATAAACTGTCTAAAGACTAACTCCTTAAGTCCTTCTTAAATGAGCCATGCTTGTATTTTGGCAACATTTAGCAGCCTAACTTGTAAACAGAAAGTGACCACGCTCTAATCCAGTATTTGAACTGCACAATAACAAATGGTGAAGATTAATATTTTTAATGTACTGGAAATTAGGATTACAAAAACAACATGGCAGTATCGAGGGAGACAGAAACATGGAGTCTGCCTCTTGAAGTCACAAAGGTCCTTTAAGTCAGTGCTTCCCAACCATGCCAACTTCAAAAACGGATGGACTCCAACTCCCAGAATTCCCCAGCCAGAATGCTGCATGTGAACAAGGTTGAGAAGTACTGCTTTAAGGGAAGAGCTGGCTTAGGGCTGTTTCTGGGATGCCGACTGTGTCTGTACCCGCATGGGGATTACTAAACGGGCCAGCCTTCCACTAGCAATTACAAAACCGACAAGAATCACTTCCAGCCACCATCATTCTTGTCAATCATCTCCATTTAACAACCCTATAATCCCTTTGTGGGGGTGGAGTCTGGGCAACTGAGTGGAACTGAGTGTTTACTGGCCGGATGCCCTTCCTGTCACCAATGTGGAGCTATATTTAGCAGATATATTCTCATCGTGCCCGGAGAAATATCTGCCTCTAACTAGGATTGAATTCACAGCCTGCTGATCGTGAGGCAAGAGCTCCATCTCACCAGTCGCCCTCATTCTTGCCAATGTTGCTTATTATTTTTCAGCAGACCCATTCAAAACACTTTCCACCTTTCCCACTCAAAAAACAAACAAACCCTGAAACCAAAGCTCTGTCACACAGACAACTTCAGAAAGCAGAGCCAAATGCTTTTCCTTCAGCTGCATCGAAGCAAAAAGGCAAACCCCAACCAATCACAAGGCATCAATGTATAACCATTTTCTCCTTATTCCAGTTCCACATCCGTTTTCTTTAGGACATTTCATACTTACACTTTCCAAGACCCGTAAACATCTCTCTGCTCCCCAGAGCGAAGCAACCAATTTCTCTTCGTTCTCATCGCTGCTTAAATGATCCACACATTCTTTAACTGAGAAACGAAAGACGGGGATGATTATTAAGCCGGTTAAGACATTTTGTAAGATTTTTTTTTTTTTTACTCTCCCCAAACGGCATAAAGCTATTATCAACAGACTGTGATACGTTCCAGTTATAAAATGTAAGTACCTTTTACGACAAAAGTAATACCTTTATCTACAATATGGTCGAGACCACCTAGAAGTCGCAGCTCTTCTTTAAACCAGTCGCCTGCCCGCTTTGAAGTGAGAGAGAGAAGGGTCTCCATTGCCAAATGACCGGTCTAGAAAACACACGTGAAAAACTGGCTATAAATACAGCCAAAAGGCAAAATCCTCTCACAAAACTGAACCACTGACAAAACTTATATGCGGTTCAAGGCAGATTTTCCCTCCATATGCAATCAATGTTGACTAAAAATACACCTTATGTAACTATAACTGCCGTTTCTCTGCATTTTCATAGGATTTTTTTTTTTAAAGGGTAAAATCAGTGCTCACCGTTATGTTTTCGAGATCCAGGTGTTTATTATGAACAGTTTCACAGAGTCTTCGGATTTTTTCCTTGATTTTGTTCATGTCTTTTTCATTAAGCAACCTGGAGGAGGAATCCTGCTCGAGCTCCAGAAGTCGGATCATTAAATCTAAGCTGGCTCTGTCTAGATCCATGTTTAAGCGATCTCTGCTCAAGATATACATTAAAGCTGCTGTACAAAGCGATAGGTTCTTCAGCAAAAGAAAAAGAACAGGAAAAAAAGGAGTAAACCTTTTGAGTAGGACAAAGTGACACCAGCCTTCTGGTTTCAAGACATTTTAGAAGAGCCAGAGAGGGTTAGCAATAATTCAGGGTCATGAATTCACAACTCAAAATGAAAGCTAGCTACGTTTTCCTGATTAGTGAATTTTACTATTGTTCTCTTTTACTTAAAATACATTTCGCATAGAATCCACCTCCATTCACGTGAAATAAGTATTTTCTCCTTATGTTCAGCAATAGTAGCAAGGGCAATTTCATGTACATATCTGCATGTTATATGCGCATGTGTCTATTATTGCATGTAACTTCTGTGCAAAAATTGTGGGATAATTATCCCCCCCAAAATCTATACCACAGATATTTTTATGCTCAATTTAATGCTGCAACATCCCATCTGAAGCATGCAGTGCATACTCAAAGCGGCATCTTTTCCTCCCCTTCAAAAATTTAAATCAAGCTGCTCAACAGCGCCGTGCCCAATCTTTCTACTTTGCATGGTCCTGAATTGAAAACACCTTGTTCTGACAACCTGGACATTTCGATCGTCTGGACCTTTGAAAAACTTCCAATATGATCAAAAAACACCCTGCTTCCCATGCCAAACAGCTGTTTCGTACTCAAAAGCTACGGTTCTGGACCAGAGAACCAGGCGCTCAGAATTCGGAGTGGCACCAATCCTTTCCATATTGCTAGTAGGCTGATTCTTCTAAATGAGGAGCCACCCTTGATATAAACAGTTTCAAAACGGTTACTATGGAATGCAACTATGCTGTCCTTGTCTGGCAAGGACAAAGCCTAGCACTTCCTTGTGGAAGAAATATTTTGATTTCCTACTTTACTTTTTTTTAAAATTGGTATTCCGAAGGACACATTAGCAAGAGTAATAGATGATCCTTTGTTGTTGTTGTTTTCGTTCCTACCTGGGTTTGTTTTCTCTGCCACTTTTATTTCTTTCATTGTGTTATTTTTTGTTTGTTTGTACATTTGTGTGTGTTGCTTTTTTCTTGTGAAATGTTTTTAACAATTCTTCAATTGTTCAGAGTTGGGCAGCATATAAATTTAACACATTATTATTATTACATTGTATGTTAAACACAGGGAAGCCTGCAAATGGCATCTTTACAATTATTTTAAGAGTGGATGACATCAGCAGTAGAAATGGACAGAACTTAAAAATAAAACTGTATTTTTAGTTTACGGTTCCTAATCTTTCAGTGTACGCAAAAAACAGTTTCCTCAGAACAATAGCCAACTGAAAACCCAGTTTTGAACCACAGCGAATGATGGGAGGGAGACGTACCTGGTGGTGCTGTGAGTCATCCAGTGTTTTGAAGACCATTGCAACCATTCCATGTGCTCTCAAATGCATTCGGAAACTGGGCATGGCGCACTTGGTCGCCAGACTGATAACACTAAAATGAATGAATGAATGGATGAGAACTGAGCAAACAGAAAAGCAGATAGGTGCTTTATGCAAGAGAAAGCAGTAATATACTGCTAACCCATCAGAAAAAACCTGAAAATATACATATCTTTATTAAGAGTCTGCGAGACAGGATGCTATGAAACCATGTATATGAACCCTTATGAAGGATTCTGTAAAACTGGTTGCACAGTCCAATTGTAACATTTTGGTCCTAATAAATATACTAGCTGAATCAAATGAGGCCACTATCTGTAAATTACTTTTTTGTTGTTGTTTCTCTTTAATCATGGTTAACATGCTCTCAATGACTTTAGAGGGGAAACGTAGGACACCATCATGACACAGTGATGTTTATCTCTGTTTATAGCTAAAACAGATTACTTCTGCCTAGTTACATACTGACAGGTTCAATACAGAGTCAAATTGTATGCATTCTGTGCTTTAAAAAAAAATCAGTAAAATTAGCTGCATTACAAATTGTTAAAATTACTCAGAATTGATGCAGTCATTTAAGGAAGGTAAAATGACTGAACAAATACACTAATCCTTTACGAAACATGAGATGTTTCTTTTCAGTCTCATATTTCATACAAATGTGTTTTTTTCGACAGAAAACCTATCAGAAACAGAACTACAGCTCTCGCTTTCAAGCAAGAAAAATGAAGTCATTTCATTTTCAAGAACTGCTTCCTTTTTTTTCTGCTAAACATCAGGAAGAAAAGCATTCTTCAAGCACACACATTAATACTGCTAGCTGGATTTCATCTTTGGAATAAGTAAATAAATGCCCCAAATATTGTTAAGATAGTGTTCAAAATCACTGAGTATTATGAAAGGCTAATGTGCATATTGCTTAGTCTTTAGGTTTTCTCAGTTGGTTTTAAAGTACCTTGGATTTGACATTCTAATGCTCTTTAAAATGTTTTATCACTAAAATACACATGGCAAGAAAAGGAAACACATCGTTTTTCTTCTACAATTTTCCCATAAAGTGTAAAAGGTAATCAACTGCACTAGAATGGTGTAAAAGAAAAGAAAAAACTAGCTTTTTCTGCAAGGAAGATCCAGCAAAGACTTCTTCTCCCAGTAATTTCAACTCTTCTACCCTTGAAATTAGCAGAATCCTTAGTCAAATGCCTCTTATAGGAAGCAGTGTGACGAGAACTGCAAATCTTGCCACCCAACTCCATCCACATTCCTATGGACAGGATTAGCTACAGACATCCAACTGTCCTCTTTTAGTAAGCTAGACGTGAACTAGGCATGAGACAAACAACTTTGCTCCAATTTGCCATTTACAACTATCATAGTCTCTGGCAATACCAAATTCTGGGCATTACAGTTCCAGTTCACCTGGATGCGGCCAGGCTGGAAAACACCATGCAAGCTGTAGCCAGCTTGCTTAACAAAGCTATTCTCCCTGGCTAATTCTCCCATGATCAATTCTTACAGTCCATCAATTTCCCTTCCTCTTTCATCCCCCCGATGTCGAGTGGAGCCGGGAGGCTCCCAAATAGACTATCAGCAAGATCACAAAAATTTCCAAAGGGGGCTGTGTGCTCAATGAGCCAATCAAATCAGGGGCTGTAAAGCAGCAGGGAAATCCTGACAATCACACATAGGCTAATTGCACACCCATCACGACTAGTTAAAAAGAATACAAGGAAGACCCCTCTGGAAATGGTCACCGCTGCTTCTTTAGTGCAAGGGAGAATGTCAGCTTCAGTGAAGCAAGTTCCTTACGCAATACGCACACACAAGCCGAACTCACCTATCATGCTTGGGTTAACCATGGTTGATTTAACAAGCCTAGCTTCACCCATCCAACTAAGCCAACGGCAATCAACTACATGATGGCTTAGCTAGATTTGCCCACTGAGCCGCATCCTAACACGGTATCAAAGCTTACTCTCTGAATGAACTGAAGCATGGGAGATTTTTTTCAAAGGCATCACTTTGTGCCAAGCCACTCATAAAACTCCACCTTATCATGAGGGAAAGGTTACCCTGGAATTAGATGGCTCTTAGAGAGCTGGAAAGAAGAGAGGAAACTGAATAAAGAGAACAGTCTTTCTCGCAGTACCAGCGTCCACTGCTGTTAGAAGCGGTGTTTCTTCTGGAGGCTTACCATGGAGATGAGTGACAATCTATATAACATTGTTACTGACTTTTGGCCCAATTAGGCTCTACGGCTTGGGACGAAAAGAAGACACATTGGGGCCCTTCTTGACATTTATAAGATCATGACTCACAACTCTGGAGGGTCCCCCCCGAGTGACACATTCAAAACAGCAGGGACACACCAGACAGTAGAAGTACAAGGGAGGAGTTGCTCTATGAAGTAGGTCAGAAAGGTGGCAGATCTCTTGCCTTTCCTGGTCTCCATGCAAAGTGGTGGCTTGACTCTGTCTAAGGCAGGAGTCCGCAAACTTGGCAACTTTAAGACTTGCCAACTGCCAGAATTCTCCAGCCAGCTATGGCTAAGTCCACAAGTCTTTAAAGTTGCCAAGTTTGGGGACCCTGGTCTAAGGGTAGATAGAGTAAAGTACGCTTCTTAACTAAAACACATTTGATGTAGCATCAGTAAGACTTTTGCACCTTGGCACCAATATAAAACTTCTCAAAGTCTCCAAGTTGCCAGTTTCCATTAACAAACGGCTTCCTTCCTGTTCTCACCTCCTGGTGCCATCGTACCACCATGCAATCATCTATGAAGGTTAAGAAAGAAACTATCCAAAGAACAAATATCTTACCTAAGGCAACGGGTGTTTAGGGGCTGATTGCTCTTCAGTCCACTTAATAAATACTCAATATCATCTGTGAACTCTTGGTTTTCTCCGAATTCTACCACATCATTGAAGTGTTTCACGTGCTGTACAACAGTGTATAACTGGAAAACAAGCAAGAAATATGTCATTGGAAAATAAATGGCTAGTTCAGTTTGCTCGTTTTTAAAAGAGGTTTCTCAGCTTCTCGACTGGATATACCTCAGATGTTTACCTTTAAAAAAAAAGTGTTATGGAAAAATAGTATGTGAGTTGTTCCACTTACTTCTTTGTCTTCTTTCCTACATTTCAAGGCAGTTACTATCTCCTGATAGGGCTGAGTTGGTAGAGTCACCGTTTTTATCACTTTGGGAGGTGGTGCTGGAGCTTTGAATACCCCATCGTCTTTAGGAACTGCATCTTTTGAAGATCTTGCCTGTTAATGAAAAACAAGGAAGTTCAAGTACAAGATGGGAAGTTTCTCCTTTCCACAAGTGTGATGACCTGGGGGCGTGGCACAAGGCAACACAGTCAGATAATCAATAGGAATCCCTTTATTAGCTCCAACTTTGCCCCCAATGTCCAGGTCATTGTGGCTGGAGAAAAAACTCTCTCGGGAACAGCTTTTGCAGAGAATTAAGTCCAAAACATGGACAACACAAACTGTAACTTTAAGTCCAATCAAGCCAAACTGAGGTAATTAGTTTGGCAGAGCAGGAGCAAGAACTCCAGACTTGAAGGCATGGCAAAACTCACAGTTGGAAAGGCACCAAGAACATAGATAAGCAACGACAACACAAGATAAAGTCATGTTTGCTCCCAGCAGCCTGCCGCAGCCAGCCTGACTTTCTTATAAACTGTCTTCCCAGCTGCAGCTAATGAAGGGAATCAGAGCCCTTTCCTCCCCCGTAAGTCATGCAACCTACCTTGCTCTCTTCTCCATTCCTCCCTGCATGCCCTAGGATGAAGAGGGGGTGGACCCGGGTCTTCCTCTGCACTCCCTCTCCCTTGCTCTACCTCTTCCCTGTTCTGCCCAGCCGGACTTTGCCCTTCCCCAGCCGCCTCACAGCCAACGGAGCCACACTCCCACTCCCTGTCAGCTGTTCGTCTTCCTCCTCAGATTCAGACTCCGACAGGGGCATGACAACAAGACTTTAGAAGACGTAAGACTAACCCTTCAAAGATGCCAACGCAACATAAAATAAGATAATGTTGTGTTTTTAAACTGTTTGTTCTGAAAGATTCTAGCAAGCAACTGAAAGAAATCTACATTTCTTCCCATCTGAAGTAAGGAAACAATTTCTGTCTCAAATTCAACATTCTATATATATCTCAACTCAGAAGAAAGTCCCAGCCCAAAGATTCCAAACTAAGAAACCTGCCAATCTGTCAAAAACAAATTACCGTATCTTTTGGACTATAAGATCCACTTCAATCCCCCCACCCCCCAAAATTGGGTGGAAATGTATGTGCGTCTTACAGAGCGAATGTTGCCGAAGCCGCACCCACCCACCAGCCCCCACCCTACGGCCTCTGCCTCCCAGCAGTTTGCCTCCTTGCAGCAAACAGCAAACAGCCTGGTCAGCTTCAGCACAGCCTGATTTTGCACGAGCAGCTGACTGATGGGTGGATCGGCCTTCTGGAATACCGACGATCAGCTGTTCCAGGCTGTGGGGATTGCCACCACCTATCACCGCCGCCTGGAAAGGCTCGAAAATGGGATGCGCGGAGGCAGCAATAGGCGGCAGCGGCTATGGTGCTGTCGCTATCCAGCGGCAATCCTCGCAGGCT
The DNA here is from genome assembly GCF_049901735.1 of Notechis scutatus. Classification (NCBI taxonomy): domain Eukaryota; kingdom Metazoa; phylum Chordata; class Lepidosauria; order Squamata; family Elapidae; genus Notechis; species Notechis scutatus. Next base: position 76,289,846 of record NC_142012.1, read on the forward strand.
GGAACAGCTGATCGTCAGTATTCCGGGAGGCAGATCCAACCGCCAATCAGCTGCTTGTACTAAATCAGGCTGTGCTGAAAGTGACCAGGCTGTTTGCTGCAAGGAGGCAAATTGCTGGGAGGCAGAGGCAGGTTTTTTTTTCTTGTTTTCCTCCCCAAAAGCTAGGTGCATCTTAATCCAGAGCATCTTATAGTCCAAAAAAATACAGTAAACTGTTTTTGCACTTTCTTATTTTTGGCCTTCAGTTTCTCTTAAATCGAGGGGGTAAAATTAATGTTTTATTCCAGTATCATTCCACAATTTAATGTATGCTTTAATACAATCTTAGCAATTTTATGCTAAGCTGAGGAATTCTCAGAGTTGATATCCACGCATCTTAAAATTGCCAAGGTTTAAATCCTGCTTTAAGAGGAATTCCAAGATTAATCCTGAACATGTATTTTCTTCAGTTTGACAATTTATTGAAGAATTTTATATGGGAAGAGACCTCTAAGGATTTCATTGGTTCAGATTTATATTTTGAGGATGTTGGTTTTATTTACCAGATTTTCAAAAATATTACTGGGCTTGCCTTTGGCCATATTTATGTAGAATGAAAATTTAACAGACTATCATCTATTCTCAGCTTCATTGGAAGGTTTTTATTTATCTCTAATAGGGTGTTAGAAAATGTTTTGGTCAATATATAATAAAAAGGTGATTCATTTCTGGGACAAACACATTTAAGCTCTGTTGGGGTGCAGATTGGATTTTGTTATCATAGGTCATAAATATTTTACACTATGGAGGAATTCTTTAAAAACTGGCAGCAGAACATTATATTGGAAACTGTGAGAGGAGTCAGGAATAGTTTGTTTAAATCAATTACTTGGATGGATGGGCACTGAGCAGCATTTTTTGTTGTTGTTGATAAGTATTACAAAAGGGGTGTATACTGATTTGCTTCACATAGTTATGATTTTCAAAGCTGTGACTGGCACAAATTGGTCCGGGGGAAAAATATATTAAAAAAATGTCAAAAAGGAGATATACTTGAAATATATGTTGTAACTGGAAGGAAAGAGTTTAGCTACTTTCTTTATTCTAAGAGACCAAAAAAATGTTATGTAAAAAAAAAAAAACAATCTGAAAGGGCTTTTACGTTTTCTGTGGGAAAGGGACTTTGAGTAACAATATTAATTTACCAAAGAGAAAAGATCTATTCCTGTGTTTCCTACAGGAATTCCTTTGACTTCACTTTTTTTAAAAAAAATCATGTCCTTGCCCAAATTTTCTGCAATTTAGATAGAGGGTAGTATTCAACATAGATTACCACCCACTTATTCCTTTGGTTTTCGCTAACCTTTTCCTGCTGTTCTATTGAGAGTTTTGTTCCTATGCAATCCAGCCAACCAAAAACATTTTGAGTGGGTTTGTTGGATTCCAGACTTGAATCAAAGCATATTTTCGGCTTTGTCTTCCTTCCTATCAGATCCCAAAATGCTCTTCCTCAGAATGACTGAGATATTTATAAAATTTGACATGGCAATCGGATAAACTGAAAGTTGCATGATGCTTAATTCCCTTCCCTTTAATGAAGCAAGAATATTTGAAATTAATTTAAATATATATATATAGTTCATGTGAAGAACAGTTCATGCTGGCTGGGGAGTTCTGGGAGTTGAAATCCACCATCTTCAAGTTGCAAGCTTGAGAAACATTTAGATCAAATCACGTATCCAATATAGATACAAAAACATATAAAGGAATGTTTAGGTCCAACTATACCAGGGGTGTCAAACCCAATTTCATTGAGGGCCGCATCAAGGCTGTGGTTGACCTGGGGGGAGTGGCTGACTGTGTGGGTGTGGCTGACTAGGTGGGCGTGGAAATGCATTGCATTGAGTCGACCGGGCCAAAGCCATGATGGCCTAATTGGGTAGGGCTGAAGCTACATTGGCCTGATCTTTCCTCTTCGCACCAAGTACACCAGGCCGAAGTTTCGCTGGCCTGATCTTTCCTCTCTGCATTGAGTAGACTGGGCCGAAACGATGCGGATAGACCGGCCAAATCCAGCCCATGGGCCTTAAGTTTGACACAAGATACAAACAGGAGAAGCTAACAAGCAAAGTTCAACTGAAAACATTTTGTGCAACCTTAAAAAAAAATTATTCAAGAAAAAAACTTTACCTAAGATATTATGCTTTTTAATTAAACCCAAGGCCATTATCCTTCTCTTTCCTCCCAAAATATGTATGGCACAAGTCTGACCATTTTTAAGTGAGTCTCCAATGTTGTGGTGTCAGAAATTCTTTTCCAGAACTTAACCGCTAAAATCGGCAACTGTTGTTCAGAATATTTCTTTCTATTGGTGAATGCACGTGGCTTTAACCTTTGAATTTTTCAAGAAAGGCAGTATAAAAATACCATACTCACTGGAACATTGGGATTTTTCAGCACTTGTGATGCTGGAACAACCTCAGATTCTGGCTGATTCCAATGTCTAGCATTGTACACAGCTTTTGTTGGTGACTGAAAATTAAAGCAGAACATTAATGGCTGAAAGGTACCCAGTTTGTTCTTCAGAAATATTGCATGTTAAAGGTACCGATTAATAGATTTTATAACAGTTTCTTGTCTCAAAATATTCTAATATATTATTAGAATATTATATTAATATACTTATACTATTTCTATACTAAGAAATATTGCCTTAAAATATTTTCTATATTTTAATTTTAAATTGTAAAGATAAGTTGTAAACATCAAAACTGAAATCCCATTTCATTGCTTCAAATTTCAAGAACATGTCATTAGTTTTGTAAATTTTAATGAAAAAGGTATGAGAGGGGTAGGAAAGAACTTTTCAAAATTATTCCATAAGAGAGCAAATCTTGAAAACAATTCTAAAAAAGTCCCACATATCTTATACCTTTAAATTAATGTAACAAGCCGTAACACAATATATGGGAACTACAAAATCATTTAGCATTCAAGTCCTTGTATAAATATGCTTTATAGCTCTCCAGTTGTTAAGAAACTATACAGTATTGCACAGGTTAAACAAAATGTCCAGACATCTATCGTGTCATGTGATCGCAGTCCAGACGCTTGGCAAACTGGCCCAGGCTACCAACTATCACACCATCCCACGGTCATGATTTGTGACCTTTGTCAGCTTCAGGCAAAGTCGGTGGGCAAGCTGGCAGGAAGTCAAAAATCATAAGTCATGTGAAGTTCTCGCTTAACAACTGAAAGTGGAAACTGCCAGGACCATCGTTGTTAAGTAGCACGGTCACCCAACACACCATGCTTTATGACTGCACTGCTTAGTGATAGAATTCTGGTCCCAATTATCATTAAGTAAGAACATTTGCCACATAGTATGAACTGCGCGTAGTTTTTTTCATGGTTATTATTGTATTTTTAATGGACATATATGTATATAATGGTTACAGAGACTCAACTATGTCTTAAAACTACCTTTGAAAAGGCAATCAATTTATGAAGCCGATTTTAACATTCCTACTTACCCTCTTTGGTCCACTAAATATTTTTCGTGTGTTTTCTTTAGACTTATCGCCTTGTGAATTGGTAGATTTCTTATTGCTTTCCAGAACACTGGATGAATCTTCTGCAAAATCCATCAGCTCTACAAGAATAAAGGTTATATGGTTAATGAATAACAGATCTCATTTTTTTTAAAGGGAGTCTGTTTCAAAGATGAAATGATTAAGAGCAAGAGCATCTGCTTGAAAAAAACAGCAGCACTTTTGAGAGGAGGGTGCTAAATACATTTTTTTTAAAAAAAAAAGTGGCAGCAAAATTTACCTATTTTATCTCCAGGAAAACGTACAGCCACCTTCTTTTGACTTAAAACCACAGTAGCTTCAGGTTCTTCTATATTTTAAAAGAGGAACAGAGGACTCCGGATTACAACTATGGTTGAGTATGTAACATTCCCCACAATGATAAAAATAAAAAGGGGAGGAAAGACTGTGAAAATGAGGAGAGAGAGAGAGAGAGAGAGAGAGAGAGAGAGAGAGAGAGAGAGAGAGAGAGAGAGGGTGACAGCAGGGATACATGAAATTACAACCAAGGAGGAAATAAACTACTCTATCTTTTTTTTTTTTTTTTTAAGAAAGCTAGAACCTTTCTTTGGAAATAGCGGTGCATTTGGTGAGGCTGACAGGAACTTCACAAATCAGCCTACTGAGAAAGAAAAAAACTTAAATGCATGCTTAGTAAAATGCTAGCTAATCGCCAATGTCCATGTCACCAACAGCTGCTCTATACAGCAATTTTCAGTTTCTAATAGCAGAAAGCATCTTAATTTAGCATTAGCCAAATGGTGAGTGACGCTAACATCAGCTTCAAAATGGCTTCATGGATATAAAAGCTGAACACATCAAGGCAAAATAGTAGAACTGTCACCATATGAATGACTATATACAAGCAGCAGAATTGTTTCAATATCTATCTACCCCTGCAAAAGCTTCTGTATTTAGAGAAATGTTTTTTCCTCAACTGGTAAAAAGTTCAGAATATCCAACACCTATAACTTATTAATCAATAAAACTGGATTTTTATGGAAGCAAAAGGCAATCACAAAATAACAATATAAAACTTTAACAAGAAAACAGTCTCAAAAGCTCAGTGAAAACATCCTGATGAACTGAAATTATGTACTCCCATTTCGTAAAATAACATTGATTTAATAATTACTACATAGGAAGGGATTTAACTGCAATCCCCACCCTTTCAAATATAGATGAGAATTTGAAGCAGTAGTCACAAAGATGTATTGATAAGTATTTTTACCCTCCCTATAGAAACTGACTCTATTTTAATATTTAATGCATTCGTATTTTTGATTGTACAACTTTTTAAAAGGCATGCGCTTCTTCCCAGTAATCTGCCTCTTAATAACTTCCATCCTTTTCCAAAACCCCACTTTGCATGCAGGAAATTAGAAACAGGAACTATGTGTTTGCTAAAATGTTTTAACTTGAAAATAGCCTTACCGAGAAAGGATCATCCCACACAGTACCCTCCCAACCCTCTTGCCACAAATCCAGAAATACTGTTTTGATATGGAAGGACAAATATCATTTTTAGGCAACCCTTCCATCTGGAGGTTTTAAGAGTAGGAGGGGTAAGAGTAGAAATCATGATACACATGTGCAAATACACCTACTTTTATCTGTGTAGTCTCTGACATTTGATAACCAACAAATTAAAAGTAGTCAGAAGAGGATGAAAATCAGAATGTTTTGCTTATTAGACAGTTTGAAACTTTAGAATTATATATTTATACCTAATGCATGCATCCATTACTAACAGACAGACCCTTCCCTTTAACTGGGGAAAAAGCCCACCACTTACAAAGACATATTTTATAAACTGTTTGCAATCCGAAAGCGCAATTAAGTTGAACAGCAAAGTAGTATTTGTTTTGAAAGCAGTTCCTGTGTTTAATAATAGAGAAGGCAAACCAAGAAGGCAATTGGGGGGGTAAAAATCCAACTATAACAATAACTTGACAGTGGCACCAAGAGCCAGAGAGATATTGTACTAGATTCTTCTTCACTGGGTACGTTCAAATGGAAGCTGGACATTTTTTAAAAAAAGATGTAATATGCATAAAGAAGCAAAGTGGAGAACAAACATATTGGAGAGGAGATGGAAACAAACAAACAGCAAAAGAGAATGCATGTAATATAAATTAAACACTATAAATTAAAGTGATAAAGGAACAGATTAACAAGAAGGAGATTGTTACATATATCAAGGATCATCGGTCTCTGGAGGGTGAAATATGTAACCAAGCCACGTATTCAAATTGTCCAAGCATATAATTCAAAGCCACCACCTTCTAACAATAGCAATGGGCAGAATGTTGTCCACCTTTTCTTTTCCCCAAATTTTAACAAGGCTTGAGCTGAAAGACTGCAAAAGAATAAGGCTGTTTTCCAAGGTGAAGTCAATTTGTTCATGAGGATAGACTGAATTTGTTTCAACTCGTATTTCAAAAGACTAATTTTCTCATGGCCTACTCAGAAAGCCTCACTTGGTTCCAGCATAGAGCCAAAAAACAAAAAACAAAAAAATGGAATCATAGTTTTGAGTACTGCAGAGAGAGAAAAAAAGTCTTAGCTCCAAATTATTTATTACACTCCAACTAGCACAGGAGGGTTTATGAACACAGACGGCTGTTTTTTGATCTTGTTGATCAAGACTGAAAGCAGATTTCTAAATATTTGGAAACCTCAAGCAAGAGACTGCTGATTTCCCAAAACGCGGCTGTTTGGGGAATAAGATTACCTTCACTTAGTGGAAGTAAATTGCAACTGATTAAGACAACAGAATGTTGCTTGAAGACTGAAACATCCAACAATCACTATTCCAGAATGACAGCAGTGTCAACATAGAGGCATGGAGGGGGATTAGGCTCTGGGGTAGAGCCTGTATCACACAATTAATATGTTTAATAAAAGGGGGAACTCCTCTTTAAAGTGGGAATAAATAGAGAAAGACTTCCACTTGTAGCATCTGTAGGTGTCAAGTGTTTTTGTAGAATATAGCTGGGAATATGTATGTGTATATGTATGTATATATACGTATACACATACATATACATACATACATACATACATACATACATATATGTATGTATGTATGTATGTATATGTTTTCTTAAGTTTTCGCGGGTACTTACATGTATGGTATTCAGCTTTGTTCGGGCATTTTTCCACATCATTATAGTTGTGCTTTTAAAGTTGTAGCAACGTTTCGGCAGAATCTCATTTGCCATCATCAGGCTTCTGTATTGTGTTCGTCTGTGAGTCAGACTTTTACAGTTGTTTCAGTTTTAAATTTGGGGCTAGCCTACTGCTGTGCCAGAATGGTTTTTTCTTCATCCTGATTGGTTGGGAGTCTTGGTCTGTGTTTATTCGTCCTGGAGTTTGCTGTGTTCTGCTTGATTGGTGTTTCTAATATCTTCTGTCTGTTTTGTGGCTTTTTTTGTCTTGATTGGCTGGCAACATTGTGTTCCTGTATTGGAGGCTTTTAGTGCAGCTTGGCTCCGAGTAAATAGACGGCTATCATTTATTAGGAAGCTAGGTTTCATCTGGGTGCCTGGTTGGGGTGTGTTTGAGCTGGAGGTATCAGGGGGGATCTGTTTGTGCCCAGGTGTTTGCCTGGCTTGTGGTGTGGAGATTTTTTTTGTTTGTGAGTGCATAAATCTGGTTGCCCGTTTCTTTCACACTTCTCTGGAGGAAATGCTAGCATCTGTTGTGAATGCCCTTAGTTGGATTCCTGCATGAAGCATACTGGCTGGGAATTCTGGGTGTTGAACTCCACATATCTTTCAGTTGCTAAGTTCAAAAAACACTAGTTCAAATGTATATCTCCATTTCTATTAATTTGTGGTAGTTCCTTCCAAGGATAAGTAGCAGTTTAATAACAATACTAACTCAGATATTCTATAGTCATTTGAATGGTAAACTCTCTCAGCCAACCCTCCTCTATATCCTCATTGAAAAACAAACCACTTTCTAATGCAACTTTGTGTTTCAATTGCTGGTTTTTACAATTGCCTTTTTAGTGTACGCTGCCCAGGGTCTCAAATCATTATGTGATGTATAAATAAGTAAATAAAATGTATGAACTGGTCAAAGCTAGACACAACTTTTGATTGGAAAAATCCAACCAATCTCAATAGTATGAGATCATAAAACATTATTTATTCTGGCACATTACCAAGAGCTATCTGACTGCAATTAAGTTTTTTTTTCTAGTTCTTTTTAAGGTAATTTGGAGACCCAATTTAGTATCAGAGGAGATTCTTTTGAAATATATGCAAAGAGAAATTATCTTTGTAATGGAGAATTCTGCAATTAAATTATTTTTAACTGAAGAATTTCTTTACTGCCTAGTTCAAATGTAATTCTCTCCTACTCTGTGATTAATTTGTTTATATACCATGGCTAAATCATCCTTTATTTAGAATCTTTAAACATTAACCAGTCTGTCTTATTACTGACACAGTTCAAGCATTTTTTCCTTGATAAGTTGATGGATGTTTCTTTTTTTGTAGATTGAGCATCTTTTCGGTAGATGAAATAAATTTACAACATGTACTTCTAATTATTTCACAAGCAATTCATGATATCACTTTAACAAATGTTCACAAATAAAGACTCTGGAATCAAATATATGCTACCTACTATTGCTTAGACCCATTAATTACCTTTATACAGTTCCAAGCTACTTCTCTCTATCAAACATCAAGCTACATAAAAATGCAGGATGGATAACCAAGATTTCATTAGAAATTCTTCAGCTTGTTTTGGTTTCCTATTACCTGAATCACTTCAACACTTACACTGAATCCAAGGATGCTTTCAGTTTACTATTCCTTTTTCGATATACCTTTGTGTTGGAAGACTTCTATAATTCTGCATATTCAAAATTAGTGTCATTCTACACTTTAACATTAGGCATGTTAGAACGGAAAAGTGTTGGTTTCCAAGGGTCCAGATATTCAGTTTTTCTACAAAGTTTGATTTCCAGAGATAGATAAACACAGACAGCTGAGAATCTACTGCTCATCTATTTTTGAGACATCTTGATATATCAAAGTCTCAATGTTATTTATTAGGATATATAATTGTAATCCAATCAGTGCCAAGAAGTAGAAACTTTAAAAAATAAACAAATTAGTCTATTGGACCATGGGAGCAAATGTCACCTTACAAGGTTGACTTTGCTAAAGTAGATTAGATTTATATTACAATTTAACACAGCATTCACACTCTCTCAATTTAATGATAAAACTCACACTTTAAAATTACTAATCAGGAAAATTCAGTTCATCTGTGTTCAGCAGTAATTTTTACTCTACACATTTTTATTAAAAAAAAAAACACAGATAAAAATGTGTTGCTTATTCTCAGCATAAGTAAATTAAGGTTTATAATGGGTTAGTTCCCTCTACCTGAATGGGCAAACCATGTGTGTTAAAACACCCAGAGAGATGCTGACTTACCTGAATTGGAACTTGACTGGCTATCCTGGGAGTAGCTCTCATTTCCATCCGAAGTGGATTGTTGCGACGAAGCGGCGACTGTGGTTTGGCTTCTTTTTTTATTCACTTTCCGCTCCAACAGCCGCTCTTCGTCGTCATCCTCGCTTTCGCTTAAGTCATCAAAACCAAAGTATTTAATTTTGTAATTGGAGCTCCCAGAGGTTCTGGACCCGCCTTCGCCACCCCCGCCTTCGTCGTTGTCGTCAAAGCCAAAAAATTCTAACTTGACGTCCTTCTTGGATTTGGTATTGCTAGGTCGGAATCGAGTGGTCGTCTTGGCCGTAGCGATGTCGGCTTTCTTCCGCAGACGGCCTGCTTCCCCCAGGTCAGTGGGCGTGGGCGTGGCGAATTCATCCATGCGGTCCATGGTGTCTTGTATGGTGACGTTGCAAACCGACAAGCAGGATGGATGGAGAACAGTGTAGTCTCTAGTCCTTCCGGTGCCTTTAAAACTGGTCCCACTACTTAGAGCAACCTTTCTCACTGGGTTCACACCATCTGCATTTGAATCACTGTTTGCTTTGGCTAGAGGTTGAAGAGTGCCATCCAGCAGCTTATCAAAATTTGACATTCCCTGCAATTTCGTTTTGCTTGATCTACAGTATGTCCGACAGTTACTCGGCCTGAGAACAGTTTGCATCAGTTCTTCGTTAATGGCTTCCTTTGGGCTCTCCATTTCTTCCTCCTTGACGAGCTCTTCGTCCTTGTGTTTTAACTCTGAAATCGGTTCATCATCAAATCCTAACATATATTCTTCTCTTTGGGCATCCTCGTTCTCATCTTCCCAATCATATAAGCCAGTTATTAGTGATCCTTTAGCATGGGATATGTCTGAGGGAGAGTCTCTGTTGGCAATGTGGCAATCCCAAGAGTCATGCGATTCCTTGATTTCAATGTTGTATCCAGAAATTTCTGCTATTTGAGCGTTCACACTATTGTCTTCGGCATTCTTGTACAGGAAATGGCTGTTCTCGTTGTCCTCGGGATAACTCAGGGCAGTATCTAGAAAATAAAAACCAGTGAAAGAAATATATACCTGACACTTCAAATCGAAGTGAGGTTAACAGCATTTTTCATCAACAGATTATAAAAGCAGATGTTTTTCTAAATAACACTTCCGCTGTTTTGGCATGTTTGACTTAAATACTAAGCATCTTGTTTACAGCGTTCTCCATAAACAAGCTAATGACTGAAGGAAACAGTTGCATCGAAAAAGAAAAACACTTCTGCCCAAGCAAGAGGGAAATTTCGAGAAAAATGCCTCAATAAAATGACATTTTCTAACCATTATGAATGAGAGCCAGCAAAGGCTCATGTTGCACTGGGAAGAGAGGCCAGTCAATCACCCTTACGCAGCTCAGCGCACCACGCAGAATAGTGTTTGTGGGAGATTGAGACACTGCTCTTAGATAATAGCAGTGTTCCAATATTTGAGGGGCTGCCACAAGGAAGAGAGTGGGTCAACCAATACTCCAAAGTACCTGAAGGCAGGACAAGAAGCAACGGATGGAAACTCATCAAGGAAAGAAGCAACCTGGAATTAAGGAGCAAATTCCCAACAGTGAGAACAATTAACCAGTGATAGAGTTTGGCTTCAGAAATTGTGAGTCATCACTGGAGGCCTTTAAGAAGAGACTGGACAACGATTTCTCCAGAATGGTATAGGATCTCCTGCTTGAGCAGAGGTTGGACTAAAAGACCTCTCAAAGTCCTTTCCAACTCTGTTATTCTGTTATATATAAATACATACCACATAAAAGTACTGCTATTAACAATGCAAATTTGTCAGCCATTTTACATCTTACTGAAAGCAGTACAGGTTGCTTTCTAGACTCACGACTATAATTGAGCCTGGAATTATAGCCGTAAGTTGTGGTGGTCGTTAAGCAGGTCACCATGGGACTGTAACTGATTTTAAAACCTTTTTACAACCTAAGTGTAAAAAATCCAAGTCACCCAGCCAGCTTTCATGCATGACGGCACCAGAATTCACAATTTCAATCTTTGTAGCCTGGTATCTTAACTACCAGGACCAAACTGGCTCTCATATATTGTGATATATTGGAATCTAAGAGCTATTTTATCCATTCTCTTATTTCTAAGATTAACGACAGGTAGTCGACTTACAAAAGTTTGCTTAATGACCAAAGTTATATCACCGAAAAAGGTGCTTGGCAACCGACTCATATTTATGATGGTTGCGGGGTCCAGGGGTCATGTGATCAGCTATTGTGACCTTCGAAGTCAACCGGGAAACCAGTTTCACTTGCTAATTCACTTAACAACTGTGGTAAGAAAAGTTGTAAAATGGGGCAAAACTCACTTAGCAACATAAATGTTGGACTCAATCGTGGTCATAAGTTGAGGAGTACCTGTACTGTACAGCTAAAACAGTTCTCAGGGTGATGCACCACAAAACCACAACTTATTGGAGGTGACACATTGGGAACTACTTGGAATCAGAAGGGAGGGAGGGAGGGAGGGGGAAGGGAAACTCTTGTATGAGCAGAAATGCCTTCGATTCATATACATATACACCAAATATAAGTAATTGTCATTTTTTGAGTCAATAGCAGCAGACATTTTTCTTCCAAGATTTCCTTTTGAACGATAGGGAAATGAAGAATGTTATATGTGAGTCATTTCAAGAGTGGGTTAAAAAAAAAAAAAAAACCAGAAGCAACCGTACGTGTATAAATATTAGCTCTGAAATCATTGGCAAATTAGAATTTCTATTCTATTCAAAAGAAGGAGTAAAATAGAGACTCACGAATGGAGCAAGCACAGGTATTTATATATTGCCGGCACTTTATTTCTCCAAAAAATTGTTTTCTCTTAGGGCTGCATAGGACCTCTATGGCTTTGCAGTGCTCAGGAGCATGTACAGTATTGTTGTGCTTGCCAACAACTAGTCAGCAAACCCATTTTTACCTGACATTATTGCTATAATCACAGAAGGCCTCCCTATGATGTCGGATAAAGAGGCAACTGCTTTAAAGAGTTACCAAGAGGCACTGTGTGTGTGTGTGCCCGGACTCCTAAAGACAAAATGCTACACATCCCTATTTAACATTGCATTTCTCATGTCCTATTTCTGATGATATGTAGGTTTCGAGAAAAAAGTTTTTAACTATTGAACCATTTGCTGAAAGGATCACTAAAAAGCAGCTAGCAGAAAAAGGCTAAAATTCTAACTTTTTATTTAAGGAAGATGACTTCCCCAAAACCTCCTTTTTAAAGCCCTTTTGAAACAAATATGATTAATACAACCTCAATATTTTTTATATGACCTCAATGGAGCCTGCTTATAAGTGGGTACAACTGTGAGCTAAACAACTTATCTAAACTCATGGATTTGCCTAAAATTTATGCTATTTCAAATATCCACCCTATAAGGTCTTCCCATAAATGGCACTCATGGGGGATAGTTTGATTTGCAGGTTCTTAAGCACTCAAGCCAAACATTCCTTGTAGAATCTACAGCAGGGGTGTCAAACTCAAGGCCCACGGGCCGCATCCAAAGGATTGACCTGTGGTGCCTCTGCCAGCAAAAACAGAGCTTGGGGGGGGGCACATGAGGGACCTCCTCTACCACCAGGCTCCATTTTCACTAACAGAGGGTTAGCAAAACAAACTAAAAACAAAAGGAGAAATGTCTCCCCTTTTGCATTTGAGCAAAAGAAGAAAAAGAAGGGAAGAAGGGAAGAGAGCAAGGAAGGAAAAATAAAGAAAGAGGGGAAGGAAGAAAGGAAGAATGGGGAGGGAGGGGAGATTATAATGAGAGTGAGGGAGGGCCCGAGGGAAGTCCTGCCTTAGCCACAGGTGCCCCCTCCCACACAAGTGAAGAGGAACTGGCCCCCTCCCAGGTCAAACACAACCCTGACGCGGCCCACAATGAAATTGAGTTTGACAACCCTGATCTACATGTTCTAGCAAGGGACAAAGATAAGTGTTGATTGCTCCCCTTTCGTGCTTCTTAACTTGGTGTGCCATGTATATCATTTCACTTCAGCTGAGCCTGGAGGACCAAGCTTGACAATAATGTAAGGCTGGAATCCTGAATCACGATTCCTATAGAAGTCAATCTTAAGCATGCACAAGCAGACCTGAAAGCAATACTCTGGGTTAGGGGTCTCCAACCTTGGCAACTTTAAGACTTGTGGCCTTCAACTCCCAGAGTTGAAGGCCACAAGTCTTAAAGTTGCCAAGGTTGGAGACCCCTGCTCTGGGTCATATGTAGCAATAGCATATTCAGAGTAATGGCAGCTGTATTTTTATTTCCAGTTCCTTTTCTAGTGATCCTCACCATGCAATTTCTTTTTAAAAAAAACAGCCATACAATAGAACAATCTTTTCACTAAGTTGTCCACTACTGCTCTACATTAGTCTTTTCCTGGTGGTGAACCACTACCAATGTTCATCCAAACATCTAGTTTGGACTGGGTTTTGCCCCAACAGTTATGACTTCCTATTTGCTTATATCTATCATTCATTCATTCATTCATTCATTCATACACACACACACACACACACAATACATACAATATCTATAGCTGCCCATCTCAGTCAATGATTCTGGATGGCTTACAATTCAAAAAAACATGTTACAGTTAAAATACTAGAAATGTTTTACAGTATTAGCTGCATTCACCATTGTAACCTCAATTTTCCAAGTCTGAAAATTCCTGCTGAAGTTCTTAATTCCGTTTGGGTGTGAGAGACTGGCTGTGAGGAGGGAGGAAAGGGCTTAACTATAACAAATTATTTGACATCTTTTGCAAACTTGGTTACTTCTCTTCTCATTTATAATTCCAGATCACTTATGAGAAGGTAGAAATATTAGGCCCAGTTTCCTAACATTTATCTTGTTTCACTCCATATTTGGAAGAAACGAAAGACAATTTCACCATTACAACTACCTTATTTATGACAGTGTGGTGCTGCACTGATAGACTAACGTTTGTATCAGAAGAGAAACATGAAGTAAACACCACCCGAAATATAACTCAAGAATACGTGCACCAAAGTACTATCAAAAAAGACAGAAGGTGTGATAAAACTCATTTTGATGCTTTTGAACATTAGATATCTCCAGACAGAGCAGAAAACCTGGACTCTATGATTTTTTTTTAAAGAGTATCTGCCATGGATAGATAAAATATATCTGGCAACAGCGGCCATCAGTATAGGACAGTATTGCAATATTATAACAGCTGCATAATTTGCATGGTAAAAAGACTGTGGCAGGTAGCAGAATTTGCACATCACCCTAAACCACAGTTTAGCGCAACTTAGATAAGCCACAAATCTCCTATTTTCCATTTCTTCAGTACTTTTTACTTTTCTGATTAAATTACAGGTCGTTATTTTGTTAGATGTTAGCTATGGTTAAACTTAAAAAGTTTTAATAATTTTTCAACTTGTTTAGATTAACATATTAACATAACAGCTAAATAACATATCCTTAATGTGTTAATCGTTTTATCAGTACAGACACTGACCATAATTTAAGCTTTTAATCTCCCAGCCACACAGGAGAGGCAGCCAAGCATTGTTCACTGTGGCTCATTTGGGTGGCAATAAACTATGGTCTAATATGACATACAGATACATACAATCCAATGCTCAAAGCAAAATGCCTTTAAATCTTACCAAAAGTACAGAAGATAAAGAAAATCCAATGAAGAAAAAATAATAATTTTTAGCACTCCAACGGAATTATGTCTACTAGCTGAAGTGCAAGGTGATGAAGACACAACTGTTTTAAATGGCTGTTTCTAGGACCCAGAAAAAAACCAAAACAATTTCTTCACTCATAGCTATCAAATACCACACCTGAACTTTGCTTAATTTTATAAATATGTGTACGTTACCATAATTTGACTACATATGCAGGCACATGCCTAGTGAATGAAGAGTTGTTATTTTACCAAGGATTTCAGGAATCCAGATGACTATTACTCTGTGGGATTTCATCTGAGTAAGTAAACACCATGTTTTTCTTTCAATTCTTGAGCAGGTGGATTTCACTAATGAATAGTATTATTACCCTATGATTTTCACCCGAAGCTTGAGTTCTATTAAAACCTTCAATTTTGTATCCTTTTTTCAAGACTCAGTATTTTCAAAAACCGGCACACATGCACACACATATTGTGTGTGTCCATACATGCATACACACACACACACACACAGAATTCTACATTAACACTTCATATGTAATTTAACAGTTGGACATTTATAGCAAGAGAACAAAACATGCCTCTTTTTCTCCCTACTTATTTCTGCATTAACTTACTTTTATTCACAGGTGATATTTACATGTTTTAGCACTTTTATTTTACTATCCTACCCCATGGGTAGAAAAGTACCCACTTTGAAGACAGAGCAGAAGGACATTACAATTACATTTCTATTCTACTTCCAATATGCACAGTTCTTTTAAGAAAATGCCTTCAATTAACACACTACTTAAGCAGAGATAGTAAGTAATTGAATTTTAACTGTTCCAAAACTGAAAAGTTGAAAGCCATTAAGTGGTAATCAGGCACACCCTATGGTTTTGCAAAGATTGCTTAAGGTTAGCAAAAGGCTTTGGATTTGTTGAAAATGTTATATAAATGCCAATAGGAGTTTTTAGCATATGAATGCAATGAAGTTTGATGATGTATTTGTAGATTGAAACTGCCTGTAAATAGAATAGGAAGTAGATTAAAGCATTGTAGAAAAGGTAGCACCTCTGGTAACTTCCTGAATTACCCCAATAATCCAAATAGGAGTCTTGGATCCAAATAGATCAGGTCTCCAAACTTGGCAACTTTAAGACTTGTGGACTTCAGCTCCCAGAATTCTCCAGCCAGCTATGCCGGCTGGAGAATTCTGGGAGTTGAAGTCCACAAGTCTTAAAGTTGCCAAGTTTGGGGACCCCTGAAATAGATCTATAGCAATATTGTTTCAAAGAAATCACCCACCCACTACACAAATCCCTGTAGGTGATGGTTCCAAAAACCAGCCCTTAATGGCTTGGATTAGCAAAGTGACTGGGAAAAGAATTAACAATGGATAGCTAAAATACCATTTGGAGGTACTGTATTATTCTATTTAAAGAAATCTTCCCTTAAGATTTTCTTCCTATGAAGAAAAAATATGCCCATTTCAGACCAATGACCTTGTAATGTTCCTCTATATAAACTAACACAAGAGACTGTGTATAACTATACAAACCTTGCTGTTCCAGGAAGTAAAAAAATGTCAGAGATGCCTATAACATTTTGTTTCTCATCCAGACCATGCCAATCCATCCATTTTAGATAGCTTTCTAGAAGTTCCTCCTCCTCCTCTTCTCCCATCCCCAGAAGCCAGCTTGGTATCATCCAGAGAAACAGAACGCTCTGGCATTCACCGGAATACTGTGTTCCCAGAGTAGTTTTCTACATCCTTTCATTTTTGAATTGTGTTCTTTCATATTATATTAGGATTAGACATTTTAACTCAAGTACCTGATCAAGTATAGCACTGGAAGCAGGAGTATTTTAAACCAATACAAGATGTGTAATGTTGGAAGATGTTGCTGATTCTGATTAGTGCTGTATGATAAGGGAAGAGATTTATGTTGAACACGTGGCCTTTTATATGAATTTTTTTAACTTGCATTCACTTAAGGATTAAAGGGATTCTGATATTGGTGCTTTCAACAATAAATTTTACGTTTGGTTATTTAGAAACAAATTAGGGAGGCTAATTTGCCAAACATTGCAAAAATTCCCACCTCCTTATGGTAAAAGTCAGAATATGGGAGGTGTCCAAAACCGTCTTCTTCCCCACCACCATTGCCAAGTACATGCCAGCTGGAGCAATTCAAATCAGAAAACAAAGCATTTGGCCAAGACAATGACTGGCAAGCTGGCTTGCCACACTGGCCCACCCGTCAACGTTGTGCACAACTGCACTACACGAGCATACCTGCAGCTAGAGGGATAGCACTGCTACTTCTGAAGTCTTCTTCTGCCGTGTTTCTGGCCAAATTCTTCTCTTTCAAGTCATGCAGGGCATTATCAAACGACACAACTTTGCTGGACAAAGTGTCTTCGCCAACCAAGGGAGGAAATTTGCTATTAGACTCAAGTATAGAAGAGAAGTCTTCTGGCTGAGAAGCTTCAAGTGACTCCAACTGAGAAGAGCCTTTTGCTTGGGACACGTTCTTGGAAGAAACTGGCAAAGATTCTTCATCGCTGTCAAATCCAAATGGATCTTCTATTGCTTCCTCTTCTACTTTGGGTTTCTTAGGGATCTCAGAAATATCTGGCTTGCTGTTGGGCCTCTTCTGGCCTAGCTTGGCCATAAAGGTAGTTTCTCCCCATTTTGTACTGAGAGTGGTCCGTTTGTTTGAAAAAACTTCATCAAATTTTGAATTGCCATTACCACCTTTCCTGCTATATGTCTTCCCAAATCTGGATGTCATTTTGACGCCTGTTTCATATTCTCTGTGGAAAGAGAGAAAAATTGCTTCAAAATACAATTTCAATTTTATTTAAAGGAACATTCACGTATTTCACATTTTAAAATGGTGAACAAAACCCCTGGCATTTTGAAGCTGCATTAAAAAATCCCTCAAGAGGTGATGAAACCACCCAAAATAAAGGCATGGTTCTTTACACGTTGCTTGCACAAAAAGAAAATGCCCAAGAGTTGAACTGAAGAAGTTTGCTTTCCCCCAAAAGTATGGCATGTGAGATCAAGAAAATATTGTAAATGGTTTTTTTGTTGACGCAAAACCATTTTTATCTATGGCTAAAAACTCTAACCACTCGCTATGTATAAATCAATATTGCAAGATGAAGAGAAGAAAACAGCTGAAGATGAGGGAACTGTTCCACATTTTAATGTCTCTTACAGGTGCAAGTTTTTTATAGTGAATATAAGCCAATGCCATCTGTCGAATTTCATCAACCCCGATACACAGATAAAGAAAACATGTCCTCCCTGGCCCCCAAACACTGTGGATATTAATAAGGAATTTGAGAATGTTACATATAATAAATGACTGGTTCTTCAACCAGCATATTTTCACAGATAAAAATGGACAACTGTTTACAGCTAGGCTTATAATATCTCAGCCTGATCCTGGAGGGCCATTCTCAGGTCCTCATAAACTAGCCTACATAATGAATGAATTCGGGCCATATAGTTAAGGTATACTTCAACTTGTAATGCAACCCCAGAGAAGTCCGTTAAGTGATAACTGTGGTAAACAAATCCTGTGAATACAGCCCATATTTGTTAATACATTTCCCCACATAAACACTCCGAGTCATCTCCAAAGTAGAGTGTATTATACTAGCCAATTGTCTAGGCAATGCAGTCATGACTGATTATTGCCAGACTATAAAGAGAATCACTTTTTTTCACCAGGGGACCATTTTTAAAAAATGGTCTGTGTATAAAACCTATCTTAAGAATACTCTGAGACTGGTATTTGACTAAAGAGCATGAACATTAACGAACTTAACCTAAAGGCATATTTACATACTTGAATGTTAACTGGATTACAGTATTTACAATACAGAAGATCCAGTTAGACCACTGGCTTTCTACCTGAAAACACGCCTACAGCTTTTCTGAACCTGAATGCTCCAGATGCATTAAAATATATCAAAACTTTCTAGATATTAAGGATTGGAGCGATCTGGAGATGTTTTGTACAAAAAAAAATGCTAACAGAACAGGTCCCAGGTGATCTGTACTCATATAAGGAACTAAATTTGGCAGATAGGAACACTGGTGGCATTCATCAACTTATTTTAGCAATAGCTGCCAAATGATTTCTCTCACCAAGGAAGTCTACTGTCAGGAGACATGGTCAAGTGTAGTATTACTGGGAAGGAAAAAAAACCCCAAGAGGGAGACAGAAGCTGCTGTAGCAGCAGCCAAGGAATCTACCTACTTCACATGGGCTATAAGATGGTGATTAACAACTGGTATTTACTTTTTTGAAACTAAAAAGCGGGGACATCTTTGAATCTTTTATCTATTCCTTCTTCCCAGTAAGCTTTGATCATACAACCCCAGTCCTGTCCCTTCGCTATATCTAATTCCCTCCAATCCTATCCTGCCCCTGACTGTGCTTCAGCTTACCGGGTCCTTCTTTCCCCCCCAAAAAGCTTCGATCACACAATCTGATCCTGTCCCTGACTGAGAGATCCAGTTTGCAGCTCCACTGGCTTTCCCTCACTGTATCTTATTCTATCATCCCCACCCTCCTGGTTTTTCACTGGCAGGAATAATTTCAAGTAACCCAAGATCTGCCAGGGCAAAACTTCAGTCAGCCTCTGCAGACTTGGCATTAAGGGAGGGTGAGAGAGAGAACACCTTATTATCTTTTCTCTCCCTACAATTAGGTCTAATTAGGCTAGGAAGTTTCACGCTCCCAAGAAGCTCAGCCAAAGCCTTAAATTAGACAAGCCTAGTCTGAAATGACTCCCCTTAACCTACCATTGGGAGAAGCCAGGAGTGCCTATAGGGATTTTCTTTCTTTCCTCTGCTTCCCTCCCTATCTTCTTTCTTTCCTTCCTCTGCTTCCCTATCTTCTTTCTTTCCTTCCCCTGCTTCCCTCCCTATCTTCCTTCCTTCCTTCCTCTGCTTCCCTCCCTATCTTCCTTCCTTGCTTCCTCTGCTTCCCTCCCAATCTTTCTTTCCTTCCTCTGCTTCCCTCCCTATCTTCTTTCTTTCCTTCCCCTGCTTCCCTCCCTATCTTCTTTCTTTCCTTCCTGCTTCCCTATCTTCCTTCCTCTGCTTCCCTATCTTCCTTCCTTCCTTCCTCTGCTTCCCTCCCAATCTTCTTTCTTTCCTTCCTCTGCTTCCCTATCTTCCTTCCTTCCTCTGCTTCCCTATCTTCCTTCCTTCCTCTGCTTCCCTCCCTATCTTCCTTCCTTCCTCTGCTTCCCTCCCTCCCTTCCTTCCTTCCTCTGCTTCCCTCCCTATCTTCTTTCTTTCCTTCCTCTACTTCCCTCCCAATCTTCCTTCCTTCCTTTGCTTCCCTCCCTATCTTCTTTCTTTCCTTCCTCTGCTTCCCTCCCTATTTTCCTTCCTTCCTTCCTTCCGCTTCTCTCTCTATCTTCTTTCCTTCCTTCCTCTGCTTCCCTATCTTCCTTCCTTCCTCTGCTTCCCTCCCTCCCTTCCTTCCTTCCTCGGCTTCCCTCCCTATCTTCTTTCTTTCCTTCCTCTACTTCCCTCCCAATCTTCCTTCCTTCCTTTGCTTCCTCCCTATCTTCTTTCTTTCCTTCCTCTGCTTCCCTCCCTATTTTCCTTCCTTCCTTCCTTCCGCTTCTCTCTCTATCTTCTTTCCTTCCTTCCTCTGCTTCCCTATCTTCCTTCCTTCCTCTGCTTCCCTCCCTCCCTTCCTTCCTTCCTCTGCTTCCCTCCCTATCTTCTTTCTTTCCTTCCTCTACTTCCCTCCCAATCTTCCTTCCTTCCTTTGCTTCCCTCCCTATCTTCTTTCTTTCCTTCCTCTGCTTCCCTCCCTATTTTCCTTCCTTCCTTCCTTCCTTCCTCTGCTTCTCTCTCTCTCTATCTTCTTTCCTGTCCTTCCTCTGCTTCCCTCCCTCCCTCCGTTTTCCTTTGTCATGGGTATCCTCGGCCAGGCATCAAACAACACCAACCACTACAACGCTGCCAAGAAAGTTGCCTTTGCACAAAGTGTTGAAATGAACCCAGAATTCATCTCGCCACATCAAAGCCCCGAAAGGCGCATCCGGGATCCCTTCTCTCCCCCACCCCCGTCTCTTTTTTCTTTTCTCGTTCTTTTTTTAAACAGGGCTGGGGGGGGAGAGAAAGGGGCGGCTAACGGGGGTCTCGACAGCCCCCCCCCTTCCCGTCCACCCCTTTTTCTCAGCTGCCCACCCCGCTCTCCCAGGGAAAGGGCTCAGATCAAGGGGCGGTCCTCCGTTCCCGATCCAGGCCGGGCCGCCTCCCCGCCGGGGGAGAACCACGGGCATGTGTGTGCGGTGGTGGTGGGGTCTTTGGGGAGAGGAGGCCACCAGGAGATCCCCGCCTGACGGGCTGATCCGGCCCGGGGCAGCCCCCACCCGGCCATTTCCGCCCCCAGCGCCTGCGTGGCTTTCCGCCGACAGACGCGCCTTCCGCCTCCATCCCCGGCGAAGCCGCGGCGTCGCCCAGTCCCGGGCAGACCGCGGCTTGATCCTCTCCCTTCAGCCCGGAGGAGGCCGGCGAGGCCTGAGGGTGCGGGGGGTGCCGTGCCGCCTTGCTTACCTCAGGAGGCCCGGGAGGAGCGGCGGGCAGGGCCTCCTCAGCCGCCGCCGGAGCCGAGCGACCCTCCGCGGCCCGCCTAGGGCGGGAGGACGCGGCGTCGCCTCCGCCGCCCCCTGCGCCGCCGCTTCCTGCGCGCCGGGGGGAGGACGACGACTACGATGGCGGCGGCGCTGCGAGCAGGGCCCTGGACCATCGCGCCGCCATTTGCCCCCGCTGCTTCCGTCACGGAGCGCCGCCCCCCGGCCCGGCCGCCGCCAATCCGCGCCAGCCTTACTCAGGCCGCCCGACGGGCCCGCGTCGCGCCTGCGCAACGCCTCGCGGCGGGGCGCGGCCGAGCCCCAACGCGCATGCCAGCCCCGGAGGCTGCTAGGAATTGTAGGCGGCGGGCGATGCCTATGCTGAGTCAGCGCCCGGGGAGGCTGGGAAAACGGCGTTGGCTGCGTTCCCTCCTCCCCGCCCGCCCCCCATCCCCACTTGGCTTCGCCGCTCGGCTTCCAGGAGTGGCCTACACCTCTAGGATTTCCTTGTGGTCTCCGATCCAAATTTAGGGAACAGAATAGGGAATAGAATAAAAAAGAGAATAGAATAGAATAAGAAATAAAATAGAATAAAGAATAGAATATAGAATAGAAAAGAATAAGAAATAGGAATAGTATAGAATAAGGAACAGAATAGGAATTAGAATAGAAATACAATAGAAATAGAATAGAATAAGAAATCCCTACTCCTTTAACCTCAAACTATCCACTATTGACCTCACCCCATTCCTAAGAGGTCTGTAAGGGGCATGCATAAGTGCCTCCCGTCCCTGTCCTATTGTCCCCATTTATTCGTACCTATTTCCTGTATTCTTATTCATGTTTATACTTATACCTATTATTTTGTAAGCGATTGACAAATCAAATAAATAAACAAAATAAATAGGAATAGAATAGGAATTAGAATGAAAAAGAATAGGAATAGAATAGGGAATAAAATAGAATAGAATAAGAAATAGAATAGAATAGAATAGAATAAGAAATAGTATAGAATAAGGAATAGAATAATATAAATAGAATAGAATAAGAAATAGGACTAGAATAAGGAATAGAATAATATAAATAGAATAGAATAGAATAAGAAATAGGAATAGAATAGGAATTAGAATAGAAAAGAATAGGAATAGAATAGAATAGGGAATAAGAAATAGAATAGAATAAGGAATAGAATAATAGAAATAGAATAGATTAAGAAATAGGAATAGAATAGAAATAGAAAAGAATAGGAGTAGAATAGAGTAGAATAGAATAGAATAGCTGGAAGAGACCTTGAAGGTCTTCTAGTCCAGCCCACTGTTCAAGCCGGATGTAGTATACTTGTTTTGCATACTCGTAATACTGCATTCCTATTGGACAGATACCACCGCCTAGCAATTGGTAGATAACAACAGTTCTGATTGGCCGCTCAAGCGGCGGGAGTTTTAAGTAAATGCCATTGGTTGCGAGCCGCGAGCAGCCGCTATAAAAGGGGCTGCCGCGGCTTTACTTTAGTTGAAGTTACTGACAGTTAAATAAAGAGCTGAACTCAACTCCGGTATCGAGTCTACTTTGTTCCGACGATAGAACACTGGCGACGAAGGTGGGATTGAAGGAACAAAGACCGTAAGCACGTGGCAACGGAAGCCGAAAATTCAACGTGATGGCCGGCAACAACTCGCCACCCGCACCGTTCAACCCAGCCGAAGAAGACTGGGAATCATATATTGACAGGTTCCTGATGTTCTTAGAAAGCAACGAACTACAAGGAATCACTGACCAGAAGAAGAGAGCCGTATTCCTGACGCACTGCGGCCCGACCATTTTTAAAATGGCGAAGACATTGGCAAAACCAAACGATGTCAAACAGATGGCATGGCCAGACCTGAACCGAATGCTGAGAAACCATTACGCGCCGGTTGTGTCCAACCTCATTCGAAGACACGAATTTTATAAACGGGATCAACGAGAAGGCGAGAGTATTGGAGATTTCATAGCAGCACTAAGGGACATTGGAGGGGCATGCGAGTTCCTCAACATGGATGAAGCCATGAGGAATCGCATAGTCCTCAGATTGAGAGACGCTACCCTGCAGAGCAAACTGCTAAATCGACCCAACATTACCGTAAATGAAGCCGTCGCTGAAGCAACCGCAGCTGAGGCAGCAAAAAAATCTGCGGCAAAAATGAAGCAAATGAATACGGCCAACAGTCCAAACCAGAGCAGAAAAAAGAAAGCGGAAAGTACCCAGAAACATACTACCGCAACCACCCACCATTAAGACATCGAGTCATCAACCGACTCTGAGGAAGAAGACGAAGAGGTAAACAGACTCCAATCAGAGTGGAACCGGCAAGAAAGAAGAGGGAGAAAGCCTGATTTTCAGTGTGCCGGATGCGGAGGGAATCACCTGCGCTCTGAGTGCCATTTTCTGGACACCATCTGCAGACACTGCGAAAAACGGGGGCACATTGCAAGGGTCTGCCGAAACAAAAAGAGCTATAGTCCGAAAAGATGAGGCAGTACCCCCAGAACTAAGGAGAAGCCAACTGGAAGTCGTTGGAGCCGGGAAAATAGAAGCCAGCGACTCAACGAGAAGGAGGAAACACATCAGACGATTATTATTGGGAATGCTAGAGCAACTGATACTAAGAAGGTTTGAATAAATGTCAAGATAGAAGGAGAGCCATGAGAAATGGAAGTAGACTCTGGCTCATACCTGTCAATGGTATCATGGAACACAATAAAAAACTTGATGCCAGACATACGATGAAAAGAACTCGAAGAGCAAAGCTTGACGATAGAAGACTACCAAGGAAACAAGATTCCAGTAGTTGGATTGGGACATTTCAAGGTAAAATTTAAGAAACACACTGAAATTCTTCCATTGGCTATCATTGACTGAGACCGCCCCAGCCTGCTTGGTTTAGAATGGTTCGCACCCCTGGGGATCGAAGTGATAGGAATCAACAGCGTCACCGTGACAGACTGGGAAAAAGACCTGATGGAGGAGTTCCATGACGTATTCGACGGGACGTTAGGCAAGTACCGTGGGACCCCTATCTCATTTAGCCTAAACCCGAACATAGCCCCCATCAGGCTAAAGGCCAGACGCGTTCCCTTTGCGTTAAGGCCAAAAGTAGCTGAACAAACTCATCACACAGGGGGTGTTAGAGCCAATCGACCATGCGAGATGGGAAACCCCAATTGTGACTCCCGTGAAACCAGATTGATCCGTGCGCATCTGTGGTGACTATAAGGCCACCCTGAACCACGCATTGCAGCAGAGCGCATACCCCGTTCCAGTAGTCCAGCACCTTTTGCACTTGTTGGGGGGAGGAAAATTTTTTGCAAAGCTCGATCTTGCGCAGGCATATCAACAGTTGCCAGTTGATTCCGAGACGGCAGAGGCACAAACTATCGTAACACATAGGGGGGCTTTTAAATGCAACAGATTACAATTCGGTGTCAGCATGGCCCCCGGCATTTTCCAAAGCCTGATGGAATGCCTCCTCCAAGGACTAAAAGGGGTGGTTCCCTATTTCAGTGATGTATTGATATCAGCCGGAAATAAAAAACAACTAAAGGACAGGCTAAGGGCAGTCTTGCAAAAGTTTAGAGAAGCAGGACTCGAAGTCAAAAAAGAAAAATGCCAACTTGCCACAAATCAGGTTGAGTTCCTAGGATATCTTATTGATGAAGCAGGAATCCACCCCACCGGAAAAAAAATACGAGCGATAAAAGAAGCAGCCAGACCCAAAAACAAAATGGATTTGCAGGCATTCTTGGGACTCATTAATTTTTATAATGTCTTTTTGCTGCAGAAGGCAACAATAGTGGAACCACTGCATAGACTACTCGATAAAAAAGCCATCTGGAAATGGGGCCGACAAGAAGAAGCTGCATTCCAAAGAATTAAGGATTTGATCACATCCAAATCTGTATTGATCCAATACAACGACACGCTACCACTAACTGTCACCTGCGACGCTTCACCATTCGGCGTAGGCGCAATACTTAGCCACACACTACCTGATGGCAGAGAGGCACCGATCGCCTTTTATTCCAAAACATTGTCCAAAGCTGAAAGAAACTACAGCCAACTGGATAGAGAAGCCTTGGCTGCTATCTCGGGGGTAAAATGTTTTCACGAATATCTTTATGGTAGGACATTTTCTTTGATTACCGACCACAAGCCACTGCTGGGAATCCTGGCAGGAGACAGGGCCACCCCCAACATCCTGTCTCCAAAGATGACAAGATGGTCAGAATTTCTTGCAGCCTACAATTACAAGCTCGTCTATCGGCCAGGAAAAGCCATACCCCACGCCGACGCATTGAGCCGCTCACCTCTATCAGACCACGACAACGACCCAGCTCCCACCACACACACCTTGCAAATTGAAACAATATCGAACTTGCCCATCACCGCATCGGACATCGCACGGGAAACCGCAAAAGATGCACTAATGGCCCGACTCCTGAACTGGGTGGGGAGGAGCTGGCTGGAAAACGACAAAAACGAGACTTTTAAACCATTCAAAAACCGGCAAACTGAGCTGTCAATTGAAAAAGGATGTATATTGTGGGGGGATAGGGTTGTTGTTCCACGAAAATTGCAAGAAGGCGTGCTGAACATGTTACATGAAGGACACCCGGGCATGGTAAAAATGAAGTCCCTGGCCAGAAGCTACGTCTGGTGGCCAGGAATAGACAAAGACATTGAAACCTGGGTCAGAATATGTAATAAATGCCAGTCGTCCAGACCTACCCCCCCTTTAGCACTGGTCCTTGACTGGGAGACACCCAGAGGCCCCTGGTCAAGGATCCACATAAACTTTGCCGGACCCACAAAGGGATATACATATTTAATCATCGTCGATGCCTACTTGAACTGGTTAGAGATCAGCATCATGAAGTCAACAACGACTGAAGCCATCACTAAACAACTAAAGAAACTCTTCGCCACTCATGGTCTACCAGATGTAGTAGTATCGGACAATGGCCCACAGTTCACAGCTTTAGCTTTTGAACAATTCCTCGCAGAACAAGGCATACGACACGCTCTGACAGCGCCAGCTCATCCGACAGCGAATGGAAGGGCGGAACGCATGGTTCGATACACGAAAGAAGCATTAGAAAAACTTGAAGGAGGCGCCATGCAAGACAAAATCAACACCATGCTCACCATTCAACATATAACGCCATGCACATCAACAAACAAGAGCCCAGCTGAACTTTGAATGGGCAGAAAATTGCGCTCATATTTGGACAGACTACACCCCACCTACAACCCCAAGAAGCCACCAGACTCCTCCAGTAAGTACCGCATGTTTATACCAGGCGACCTGGTATACGCAAAAAATCTTACTGGAGACCTGTTGTGGTTACCGGCCACGATAACACAAATCACAGGCCCCCGATCGTACCAGCTAGAGACAACCGACGGCAGAACGTGGAAAAGACACATCGACCAACTACGGTCTCGACACATCAAACGCAACACCGACACACCCCAGAACATGGAGCAAGCACATCCACAAAACCCAATAGACAATAATAATAAAACCAGAGGGGGGGGGAACCCTTAAATAATAAAGGAAAGGAAAACCCTCCATTAACAAACCACCGACCAGAAACTGAAAAGCCAAAAAGAAATAAAAACTACTTACCATTTGGCGAATTCGAAAGAAGAGAGCTGGAGGAGAACCAGGAAAGAAGCAGCCGAGCCGACGCTACCTGCCCGAGCATGCCAGAAGGGAGCGATAGCGCCCGTCCAACCAAACCAACAAAGCACAGCGGGAGTGGCATGGCTGAATCCTCCTTCCAGGAGGTTCCAGAGAGAAGAACGGGAGAGACGGTGAGCCTGTCCGAACCGACCGAGGTCAACGCAGAAACTGAACTGTGCAGGTCAACTAGGACCCACAAAAGCCCTGCCTACTTACGCGACTACGTCACGTAACGTTGGACCAAACCAAGAGGGGAGGGGTGTAGTATACTTGTTTTGCATACTCGTAATACTGCATTCCTATTGGACAGATACCACTGCCTAGCGATTGGTAGATAACAACAGTTCTGATTGGCCGCCCAAGCGGCGGGAGTTTTAAATAAACGCCATTGGTTGCGAGCCACAAGCAGCCGCTATAAAAGGGGCTGCCGCGGCTCGACTTTAGTTGAAGTTACTGACAGTTAAATAAAGAGCTGAACTCAACTCCGGTATCGAGTCTACTTTGTTCCGACGATAGAACACTGGAGAACCTATACGATTTCAGAAAAGTGGCTGTCCAGCATTAACCAAGCCCATCCTGTTTTCAGGCTTTTTTCATCACCTCAAAGTGCTACCAAGATGACACTATAATTGCTACTGCTAGCAATTCATCAAAATTTATGTAGACACCCATGTCATTTTAAAACTATAATAAGTTTAAAAAGATGAATAGCTTAAAACAATTACTGTTAAAAACAGAGAGAGAGAGTAACAAGGGGTCGGGAATGCCACAAAGCCCCTTTGACATCAGTTTTAGTTGCTGACAGGCACATCATTGTTTGCAAACAAATTTAATAAATAATTGTTTTGACCAAGGCTGGTATCAGAAAACACAGTGCTCCCTTAATCTCAGAGAAGGGGAGGGGATGGGGAGAAGAGAGGAGAGAGGACAACTGTTGTTTTTTACGCAGAACTAAACCACCTGCACGTATCCCCCAAAACAGATTAAGCAACTCTGGGGTACTTTGAAGCTCCTTGAAGGCTTGGGGCTATTTACTTTGAAGATAATATTAGGGGAAAGATGGTTAATCTCTGTGTTGGAGGAAATAGCCAGGTCTAGTTCCAAGTCGGGAGAAAGGCACTAGAGACAAAATGGAGGCTGGAGGCTGTTTGGAAAGAAGGGTCCATTTATTGATGAAGCAGAACCACCAAGCACGTGAGATTCTGGGCAGCTTAATACATGGGAGTTGAGAGTAGGGAGTATTAATACCTTATCTAGGGCTTTGCACTTGAACTTCCTGTTCCTGCGCAAGGACATGTATTCTATTGGTTGTTGTCAGGCTCCCATGGGGCCATGTACAAATCCTAGGAATTTGTCTGAGCTAAGTTTGGTTGAAGCTTGCTGGGGGTGGTGCAACTGGGATGATGCAAGGAAGGGCTTTGTGTTCTGAAAGGGTGTTGGGCAAGTCCTATTGTGGCTTAGGGCCCTTCCTACCATTGTTGGATCTTGGACCAGAGTATTTGCTTATGAATAGAGCTAGCTATCTCTTTATCTCTTAAGTGCTGACATCTGCTTGAGGGCTATTAAGAAAGGAGGGGGCTGCTTTCCAAGAGCACGTTTCTCCATTTCTCATCCAGGGAAATATAATATTCTGCCTTTTTAACATTTTTCAAAATATTTCATTCTTCTAGGAGAGGGGTGGATGCTAACTTTCTACATGTGAAAGACAAACATTAGGCTGGGAAAATCTGGATGTATCTTCTAACTAACATCTTAAAGCATAAAGTTTTATAAGTTCACAAAAAAGTAATGGCGCTTAATAGAATAATAATTAAAATAAATTTTATTAATAGAATTTAATAAAAAGACTTTTTTTAAAAGATAAAAGCCACTTGCTTACTCCAGGCTTCCATCCACCTCCAGATTGTTGCCTCAGAGATGGATACAGATCCAAATGGTATCTGGATTTCTTGAAGGACACTGGTTTCCAGTTCTTTTAGTGCAAGGGTCTTCAAACTTGGCAAGTTTAAGACTTCTGGACTTCAGCTCCCAGAATTCCTAAGCTAACACGACTGGAGGAGGAATTCTGGGAGTTGATCCACAAGTCTTAAAGCTGTCAAGTTTGAAGACACCTGTTTTAGTGTTAGATGGACCACCTTCAATCTTGACTGATGTCTCCCAGTGATCAATCAACCTTTTCAGGGAGGGATTTGGTGCATGTATTCCCATAACTCCAACATCCCTGAAGGAGGATGACTTCAGTTCATTTTTTTGACTTGACATTGTTTGAAATTTTCTGGCAGTGAGAGCAATCAACCAAGGGAACAGAAGTTGCCTTCAGAAGTTGTGGGAGCTTCATCCCTGGAGGCTTTCAAGAAGAGACTGGACTGCCATCTGTCAATGATGGTGTAGGGTCTCCTGCTTGGGCGAGGGATTAGATTAGATGACCTACAAAGTCCCTTTCAACTCTGTTATTCTGTCTGTCTGTCTCTCTGTCTCTCTGTCTCTGTCTGTCTGTCTAATCAGCTATCTGTCTCCAGGTATGTTCAAGCCCTCTGGTTGGCAAAGAGCCAGAATCCAACTCATATACAGGACTTGCGAAGTTCATTATGAACTAATTTCATCTGTGATTTTGGAATTGATTTGGCCTTGACAAATAATTAAACTCAGGGTTGACTAAAACAACCCTAGCAAAGAACCACCAAGACCACCAACGCTGACAGGGCAAGCCACTAGACTAACCTTTTTGGGACCGAGTGCTGAAACAGGACCAGCTCCTAGCTGCGTGTGCATGGGAGCGCCAGAAACACGCGCTAGCCACCTGGTCTTCCAGTTTCTAATGCACATGCATGTGTGAAGATCAGTTGCCCAGTGCCAGGGAGCTGCTCTTCCAGTTTCCAGCAATCCTGAGCGTGCGAAAACCAGCTAGCCAGCATGCAGGCACATGCCAGAACCCAGAAGAGCAATGGGTGATGGCTGGCGTGCCCGGAGAGATGGCTCTGGGTGCCACTTCTGACACACATGCCATAGGTTCACCATCATAGCACTAGACTATAAATTGAGAGTAAACTCCACTCCCTACTAGGCACTGATGATATTACCTAGTAGGGCAGTGGTGGCTAACCTTTTTGGGCTCTTGTGCCAAAAATTGTGCGTGTGCTTGCACGCTCGCACTCGCGTGCCAGAACCCAGAAGGCAATGCGCGCCCCCCCCATGCCCCCTATGCATGCGTGCACAATCCCCACTCACCCACCCATTCCACTGGCCCCTTACCTGCACTGCACCTCACAGCTGATTTTCAGCCAGTTTGAGGCCTTTTTCGGCCTCCCAGAGGCTTGAGGAAGGCTTCTGCAGGCTTTGCGGGCCAAAAACTAGCCCTGTTTCGTCACTTCCGGTATTTTCAGAAAAACAGGAAGTGATGAAACGGGACTAGTTTTCGGCCTGCAAAGCCTGCAGAGGCCAGCAGAAAATCAGCTGTGAGGCATGCGCATGCACAATGAGGTAAGTCTGCATGCAGCTCGAGTGCTGGCACAAATGGCTCTGCGTGCCACCTGTGGCACACATGCCATAGATTTGCCATCACAGTAGTAGGGTAATGAAGAAAACCAAGCTCAGAGAGCAGCAACTAAGAACCTTTACGAGGTTGACTTGTTTCCTGGTGCTCTATAACCACTATACCACACTGCCCCTTGATTCCAGTTCGCCTCAACCCCACCTAGCCTGGCAATGGGGACATTCATCAACATCTGGGGCACCACACTTTCCATAATCCTCTTCTACATTCCTCACATTTCCCTAGTGCAACCACATTGTCTTCCTGTTCTCACAAATCCCTATTTTTCTCATTTCCCCCATCTAGACAGCCCTAATCCTGTTTGGCTGTATTCCTATATCAAACAAAGTGGGAGTTATAAATGCCATTCATTCAAAGCAAGTTGCTCCTTCATGCAGATTTCTTATTTCTGTGCATTTGAATCTTCGCTCCACCCGATTAGTAAGTTACGCTGAGGGACCATTTTGTTTGAAAGCGGCTTTATCTCTCCATAAAGAAAACCAAATAAATGGACTTTGAGCTATCCGCACACTGATTAAAAGGTGGCACACTGAGAGGAGCAAGTGATGAAACGGAAATAAAGCTTGCTCACCTTTTGAGCACAAGGAGACTTCTAACAAATGCAAAAAAAAATGCAGCCTTAACAATATAGAAAAATACTTTGCATCTATGTATGTAGCGCACGTCAAATATTTAAACTGCAACCGTTTGTACATCAGACCTGGAAAATAGGTCAGAATTATTACCTCCGTAACTGTTGTTAGTGCTATACCTATGGGTCATCATATCGAGTTTATTTCTAAGCTCAGATTGGATTAAAGCAGGGGTATCAAACTCAATTTCATTGAGCGCCACATCAGGGTTGTGTTTGACCTTGGGGGCCATGGTGGGCGTGGCCAGCTTGACATCACTCAGGTCGGGAGGGGGCGCCTGTTGAGGCCCAAGCGTTGGGCTAGAGGAAACGGGCTCCTGTTTTCAGCTGGGATGGCCGCCTGCAACCCTCTGTGATGACCCAAGGCATGGCACAAAAGCAACAAAGTCACAAAAATAGGTCCCTTTAAGTCCTCCAACTTGGCCTCCAAGTTGGCCTCCAAGTCATAGGCTGCAAGAAAAAAACTCTTCCAAGAACAGTTTTTAAAGGGAAGAAATTCCGTCAAAACTCAAAGTACATATAAATTATGAATAAAAACCAACACAAACCACACTGCAGCAATTAACAAGACAGGGCAGGATAAGGGATTGAAGACATCAAAAGATAACGAAATATACACACTTGGGAGGACGCCAGAACTCAGATAAGACTTGACAAACCAGAATGATTTCACGCTTTGCTTCCAGCAACTTTGCCATGCGCAGTTTGCCGTTTTAAACAGTCTTCCCAGCTGCAGCCCATGAAGGGGATCAGGCCCCTTTCCTCCCCAATAAACCATGCAACTCACCTTGCTCCCTTCTCCATTCCTCCCTGCGTGCCTTAGGATGAAGAGGGGGTGGGCCTGGGTCTTCCTCTGAATGCCCAGCTGGCCCGTGCCCTTCCCCAGTTTCCTCCACAACTTCTGGAGTCACACTCTCACTCCCTGTCAGTTGTTCCACCTCTCCCTCGGAATCAGATTCCAACAGGGGCATGACACCCTCTGCCAGTGAAAATGGAGCTGGTGGGGGGCACGTTTTCGCTAGCAAAGCACCCCCACGGGCCAGATCTGGGCCCCAGGCCTTGAGTTTGACAACCCTGGATTAGAGGCTACGAAGCCAAGCCAACTCAAGGCACAGAGCATTCTCACTGCAACCCTTCTTGACTGTTCTGTACGATCCATTAACATACTTGTAACACCGCGCTGTGATTGGTCAAAGCGCACGGCGACCTGATTGGCCGAGCGAGCTGCACGGATTGGCCCGCCGCAAATCCCCGCGATTGGTGGAAACTAATCGTGGGCGATTCAAAGCGGTGCCATTGGCCGTGGCTGCCGCGGCCAGAGAATAAAAGCCACCGCGAATCTCCTAGAGCCGAGCCGATCTCGGGACTTAATAAAGAGTTGAACTAAGTCACTGGCTCCCGAGTCTCCTTTCCCTGCGATGGACACGACATTGACAATTGAATTGGGCTTTTGGTTCAGGAGCCAAAGAAGCTGTCCAGTGGTGGGATTCAAATTTTTTTACTACCGGTTCTGTGGGGGCGTGGCCTGGTGGATGTGGTGTGGCTTGGTGGGCGTGGCAGGGGAAGGATACTGCAAAATCCCCATTCCCTCCCCTCCCCATCCTGCTTCCCAGCTCCGTTCTCCTGTGCAGGGCAACCAAAGGAGACCCAGCCGATCAGCTGGGACTCAATGGGAGGCAGAGAATAGATGGGGTTGGTGGGGCCAGTCAGAGGTGGTATTTGCTGCTTCTCTGAACTATTCAAAATTTCTGCTACTGGTTCTCCAGGACTGGTCAGAACCGGCTGAATACCCACCTCTGAAGTTTCCTCTTTCTTTTCAGTGTGGAAAAGCTACACCAGAGATTTTGCTTCGTGGAAAAAAGAGAGGTGAAATGCACGGGGTGAAGAAAATGGATTGGGAATTATGTCATTTATGGATCTAACTTTTTTTAAAAAAATTAGGCTATCCACAGTCTAGAGCAGGACTGTCCAACCTTGACAACTTTGAAGACCTTTGGACTTCAACCCCTAGAATGAAATGCAATGAAATTGTGGTCCCATATGTGGTTGTAAGGACTACCTATAAAACCTGGAGTTTCTGCCCTGCGTTTCCTTTGGGGAGATCCACGGCGCCCTGAATGCTGGTCAGCCCTGATCGAGAGAAGGACCGAGAACCAAATCGGACCTGCAGCCCACTCGCTCTTCTTGAGAAATAGGATTCCTCTTCCGAATCTACTGTGAGAGCCCACTTTTCCACCGGCCGCCTGCCCATCTTCCCCAGCTGGTCCTGCCAACTGGACTTTGATGCCGTCAGAGCTTCATAAAGCTAAGCACAAAACAGGGGTCTAAAATTGTGGCCAGAGAGAATAAGATTACACCCCTGGCAACTGATAACGTAATGGTCTGGATAACCAGTCTCTCCCTCTCCCTTTCTTTTTCTCCCTCTTTATCTCTCTCCTTCTCTTTCTCCACCCTTCCTCTCCCTCCCTCCCTCCCTCTTTCTCCCTCTCCCCATTTTCTCCCTCTCTCCTCCTGTCTCCTCCTCTCCCTCTCTCTTTCTCCTCCCCATTTTCTCCTTCTCTCCCTCTCCTCTCTTTTTCCCCTCTCCCTCTTCTCTCCCTCTCCCTTTCTCCTTCTCTCTCTCTCATCCTCTCTCCCTCACTTTCCCCTCTCCCTTCTCTCCCTGTTTCTCCTTCTCTCCTCCTCTTTCCCTCCCTCTCTTTCTCGCCCTCTCCCTCTTCTCTCCCTCCCCCTCTCTTTCTCTTTCTCCACCTCTCTCCCTCTCTTTCTCTTTCTCCCTCTCCCCTCTCCCTCTCCCTCTTTCTCCCTCTCCCTCCCTCCCTTTCTCCCCTCCCCCACCCCCTCTCCCCCTCTTCTTCTCTCCCCTCCTCCTCTCCTTTCCTCCTCTCCCTCCCTCTCTCTTTCTCTCTTTCTCCTTCTCTCCCCTTCTCTCTCCCTCCCTGTCTCTTTCTCCCTCTCTCTTCTTCTCTTTGCTTCTCTACTCTCTCTCTCTCTCTCTCTTTCTTCTCCCCCCACCTCTCTGTCCACTGACTCAGAAGAAGACAGCCCACAGACCTCCTGCTGCAAGTGGCCGGACTGGAAAATCAAGTTGTGCAGGATGAAGCAACCTAGATTCTCAGGGATCTGTGCAGGAGTCTGGCCTGAGCAGGGCAGACGCCCGGGGGCACTTTCTTTCCAGCCCAAATTCTCAGGGTAAAGTCTTAAGCAAGGGATTCCCAACCATAATAGCCACGTGAAAGTGGAGTGGACTTCAACTTCATGCTGGCTGGGGAATCCACGCCTCTTAAAGTAGCCAACACTGGGAACCCCTTGCTCTTAAGAAAAGCTAAAAGATGGCCAAGTTTGTAAGCAGGAGGTGGTCTGGGTGGCTGGACCCCCAACTCACAACGTTTCCATCCACTTGCTGGATGGGAAACCTGCAGGCCTGCAGATCAACACCCCGTTACTCCAAGCCGCATGTTGCATGCAAATATGTGGGTTGCCTCTGCGGAAATAGATTAGCTAACCTTTCCCTGAGAGGTGAGAAAGGGGAAGTGGAAGGAGGAAGCGCCCCAGCAAACAGCCGGGCAAGGCATTGCCTGCCTGCCTGCTTCCCAGCCAGCCATTCTGCACCAGAGTGGGTTTGGACCAAGCCAAGCCCCCTTGATTGGAATCAAAGTCCTCCTTAAGCAAATTCAGCCAGGTCAAGGCTCAGCAAAGAGGGTTGATGGGCAGGGAAATAAAGTAGGAAAGTCCAGCTCCAGATCCCATCTTGTAAACATAAGAGTGGTGGGATTCAATTTTTTTTTTTTTTTTACTACCAGTTCTTTGGGCGTGGCTTGATGGGCATGGTTTGGTGGGCATGGTGTGGCTTGGTGAGCATGGCTTGGTAGATGTGGCTTGGTGGGTGTGGCTTGGCTTGGTGGACGTGGCAGGGGAAGGATACTGTAAAATCCCTATTCCCTCCCTACCCCACTCACCTGCTTTCCAGCTCCGTTCTCCTGTGCAGGGCAACCAAAGAAGACCCAACCAATCAGCTGGGACTGAATGGGAGGCAGAGAATAGATGGGGGTGGGGCCAGTCAGAGGCGGGATTTGCCGGTTCTCCAAACTACTCAAAATTTCCATTACTGGTTCTCCAGAACTGGTCAGAACCGGCTGAATACCACCTCTGATACCCACACACACATACACACTTACTGGCGGCAGTGGTTGACAAGTCTCTTGGGTTTTTGTGGTTTGTATGGTTTTAAAATTTTAATCTGCATAGTTTTAATATATTGAAATTATTTTTCTATTTAATTAATTAAATTGCCGCCTATCTTGTAATGACACCACTCTGGGCAGCTACTAAAATAATTTGTAAGCGGCCCAGATTCGCCTTACAGGAGGGACTGGCAGCATAAAAATCCCAACCAACCAACCAACCAACCAATCAATCAATACTCAAATATTCCTTATTTGCTTTTGGCTCAGTCTTGTCTACAGCAGAGAGCGGTGGCACCAAACTGATCCCACAAAGGATGGGTTGGTCTTGGATAGGTGACCACCAGGAAATCCTAGAGCTGAAAGCTGGTTTGGGAAGTCCAGCAACATCTCAAAGAATCCAAGTGCAAACCATTTCCACATTATTGTCTTGATCACTCAGTAGTGTTGGAAGTTAAAACCCACCCGTCTCCTAGGAAAATGAAATATTTTAGGACATACTAAAAAGGCAGAATATTTCCCCTAAAAAGAAAAGTAGAATCTCAGAGAAGCAGAAACTCAGTCCCCCCACCTTTGCCATTACTCTGGCCTAAGCCAGTCTATTTTACATAACAAAGATCTACTCCAGGTAGAGCTATAATAGGAATTGCCCAAAGCCCTTTCATTATATCATCACCCAGCAAGGCTCAACCAAGCCTGGGACTCAGGACAGCCTATAGAGTTGCCGCTACATGGCCCCATGGGAGCCTGACAACCAATCAGAATGCAAGCTCATATTCAAATCCCAACAGAGGGTATAAAACCAAGGCACTCTCAGCATCTTAGCCCTTTTTTCTTCACCCAAGGCATGTGATCCTGTCCACCATTAAACCATCTTTCCAAACAGCCTCCATGTTTCTAGTGTCTTTTCCCCCCACTTGGAACTGAACCCAGAAGGATAATTCTTCCAACAGTAGAAAGGAGCTTGGTTTAAATCAGGGTTTAAATTCGTTCTGGCTGGGGAATTCTTGGAGTTGAAGTCCATACATCTTAAACCTAATGAGATTATGAAATTCTAGTCTTAATTGCTTATTTGTTTATTTATTTTAGCTTGTTTTTCCTCCCCTTGGCTACCTAACCATCACCCCTAATGCTCAACACTTTGTGCTAAACCACAGTTGTTAAACCATAATAGACAGATAAATTGTCAACCTTTTCCTTAGCACACTAAGTATCAAAACTATGCCTTGTAAATAAGTAACCTTATTTCATACATTATTTCATACATTAGGCTAAGCAAAAATAAACCTTATTTCTTACATTAAGCCAGGGGTCTTCAACCTTGACAGCTTGAAGACTTGTGGACTTCAGCTCCCAGAATTCCTCCTCCAGTCATGTTAGCTCAGGAATTCTGGGAATTGAAGTCCACAAATCTTAAACTTGCCAAGTTTGAAGACCCCTTGCATTAAGCTAAGCAAAAATAAAATGTGTTGGATTCTACCTGGTGCCCTATGCAAATCTCATCAACTGAGCTTCAGGGGGCAAAACATTGTTCAAATAAATCATGGCTTAAAGGCTAGGAATCATATCTGCAGGGTCTATGGAAATTCTCAATCATCCAGATCATGGTTATTCCAAAGGTGCTGTAGAGAGTTAGCACCCACCCCTCTCCTAGAAGAATGAAATATTCTAGGAAATATTAAGATGAGAAATGGAGAAACATGTTTTTTTAGGCAGGAAGCAGACTCACTTTTAATAGCTCCCACCCTCTTCAATAGCCCACAGCAGATGCCAGCACTTAAGTGATAAAGAGATGGCTAGGTCTATTCACAAGCAAATGCCCTCACTCAAGATCCTTCAGGGGAAAGCTATTAATCCATAATAGGAATTGCCCAAAGCCCCTTCATCACATCACGTAGCAAGATTCAACCAAGCTACCCCTGTATATCCCCATGGGAGTCTGACAACCAATCAGTATACATTTCTTGCCACAGGAACAAAAGCCCAACAGAGGTTATAAAACTCCCTCCCACTCTCTGTGCTTTTTTTGCCCAGGTTCAAATCATGTGGTCAGAAATGGTGTAGGGTCTCCTGCTTTGGGGGTGGGGGGTTGGACTAGATGACCTACAAAGTCCCTTCCAACTCTGATTATCTGTAACCAGGTCCTGTCCACCATTAAACCATCTTTCCAATCACTCACCATGTTTCCAGTGTCTTTCTTCCCACTTGGAACTGAACCCAGATGGACATTTCTTCCAACAGTGGTTTTCCAAAAGGCAACTGGACTTTACTGTTTGTTTGCTTGTTTGCCCTGGAAAATGTTTTGCTTCTCGGAAGTAAAACTTTTCCAAGGAACAAACAAACAAACAAGGAAGTCCAGTTGCCTTTTGGAAAAGCAGCTCTGGGGTAGCTACAAAGTTTCCCATTCCCTATGGACACCAACAAGACAACAAGAACCACAACAACCCTTAAGTATCTCGAAACAGCCTGGTTCAGTATAAGGAATTATTGCAGTCTTCAAGAAGGCTTATACAATTGAATCTGAAAATAAAGATAGCACAATACCACAGACACATTCAGACAGAGCCAGCTGTAGAAACTCTTAAAGAATAGTCCCCAGCCCTTATCTGGATAATTAAACATCTCAGCCTCAAAATACCTTGTGAAATAAGAAAACGTTTATTGCCATCATGGGCTATTAAGGAAGCAGTCAAGCACACCAAGGCTTAAATCAAGGAACTGTTATTGTCTTTCTGTAAAATAGAGGACCCTGAGGCCGAAAAAAAGCATGTTAAATTTGGGTTGGGAGTCATAGAACAATTGATAATTCCCCTGTAGGAAGTTAGCACCCACCCCTCTCTTAGAAATATGAAATATTTTAGGACATACTAAAAAAGGCAGAATATTTCCCCTAAAAAGAGAAGTAGAAACTTAGAAGCAGAAACTCACTTCAGAAGCAGAAGCTCACCCCCACCTTTGTTAATGGGCGGGCCATTAAGGTCTAGGGCAGAGAATTCTACATAACAAAGGCCTCTACCCACCTGGCCTGGGAAGATTGCATCAACCAGCACTCAGGTGAAGCCATGGGGTCCAGACAAAGCCTACAAAGTTAGTTAAGACCTCCCGCCCCCTGGGAGTCTGACAGCCAATGGGATACATTTCTTACACAGGAACAGGTGGAGCCCAACAGAGGGCGTATAACTAAGGGTCTCTCAACATGTCAGCCCTTCTTTTCCTTCACCCAACATCTTGAAGCATGGGATTGTCCTTTTCACTTCGGAGCTCCAAGGCATGTGGTCCTGTCCACCATTAAACCATCTTTCCAAACAGCCTCCATGTTTCCAGTGTCTTTCTTCCCCACTTGGAACTGAACCCAGAACGATAATTCTTCCAGCACCCCCATGCTTACTTATAAGGGTTTTCATGGTGAATGAGTCCTAATTTCCCTCCAGCAAATGATTGAAATAATGAACCAGCTGGACTTCAACTCCACAAGTTGAAGTCCACAAGTCTTAAAGTTGCCAAGTTTGAGGACCCCTGAGCTATAGTGTCTATCCCGGGATAAAGGTTCCCCTGATTTTATCACTAAGGGACAACAGAGCATTGCCAAAATATCCATCCATTCATCAGAGCTGGGGATAAATTATCTGTCCGACTCACAAGGTGTGGGTGTATGCATGCCTCCTCCGAATCAGCGTTGTGTCCTGACAACCAACTGAAACGTCCTTGCAATTTTCTGGGCAAGCCATTGCCTGCTTCCAAGGGCTGAGAGAGAGGACTGGTTCAAGATCCCCCAGCCTGAGGCAGTTCTTATTATATTGCCAGAAAGATGAATGCTGAGCATTGCATTTTAAATCCCAGGTACCTAGTCAAGAGTGCAAGAATTCATATTGTGATCACTAGGGGGCAGCATGGATACAGAACCCTCTCCGCTGCCACCTAGTGGTTGTCTATCCTCTTTGCAACTCAGGTTTCATATTCCCCTGACTTTTAAATGGAGGGGTCACTTTGAATAGAAGAAGATTCCAGCAGCTGACTACGCAATCAAAGATAATTCTGTACGTGAGATCAATGTCCATTTAAAAAAACAACTCTCAATACAAAGCCTTCATTTTGGAAAGGACAGTAAAAAGTTGACAAGCTCAGTGAAATAACAAGACTATTGATTAACCGTCAGGGCATTTGAAACAAAGAGTTCACCAACCTGACAATAATGAAAACAAAATTTATTGTCATTGAAAAGAGGGAAGGTTGTTATTTTAAGACCTAGAGATTGGCTACCTGTAAAAACTTGTTCTGGGAAAATAATTCTAAGGGATCTTACTCTTAACATTGCACATCTGTGGCTGATGCCATCATAGTTTTAATGAGTGCCCTGAATGCAGAGTACATGTGAAACCGCAAATCACAGAGGAGAAATCTTGAAGTCTGGTTACATGTATCTGACACTAAGCCAAACTTATCTGGTTTTTCTTCCCTTGTTTCTAATGTTCTGCTCTTTTTTGCTTCCATTTATCATATTTTCAGCTTAGTCTGGATTTCAGAAAAAGACAGTGTTTAAATGTCTTCCTGACCCATGAATCCTATTCATATTTCCATACATGTGTTGGAAGAAATATCCTTCTGGGATCAGTTCCAGGTGGGGGAAAAAAGACACTGGAAACATGGAGGCTGTTTAGAAAGATGGTTTAATGGTGGACAGGATCACATGCCTTGGAGCTCTTGGGCGAAGAAAAAAGGGGAAGACATGCTGAGAGTCCCTGGGTTTTATGCCCTCTCTGGGCTTCGAACTTCCTGGGGCACAGGCAGAGTATCCTGACTGGTTGCTGTCAGAGGTCATAGCTAGCTTTGTAGGTTATCTTTGTGCTAAGATTGGTTGAAACTTGGTGGGTGGTGCAATGAAGGGCAATCTGCCTGAAGGAGGTAGATCTTTGTTATGTAGAATAGACCGGCCCAGGACTTAATGTCCCATTAACAA
Source organism: Notechis scutatus (assembly GCF_049901735.1). Classification (NCBI taxonomy): domain Eukaryota; kingdom Metazoa; phylum Chordata; class Lepidosauria; order Squamata; family Elapidae; genus Notechis; species Notechis scutatus. The sequence continues at coordinate 76,330,248 of NC_142012.1, forward strand.
AGAAGGTGTGTGTGTGTGTGTGTGTGCTGAGTTTCTACTTCTCTTTTAGAGGAAATATTCTGCCTTTTTAAATATGTCCTAAAATATTTCATTTTTCTAGGAGAGGGATGGGTTTTAACTTCCAACACACAGAAGTCCTCATCACTCAAAAATCACATAATCGTTCGAAGTTTGGTTCGTCTTAAAGCTTAAAGGATTGGGTTGGCCTTTGAGAGGGATCACCACAAAAAAGCCAAACCCATGTCCGTTTGGAGAATCAAAATCCACACGATTGTAGAGCAATGAAAAACTGTAATGCTCCTTGAATTAATTAGGACCTTCCTCCATCGTGCCCAACCTGTGTTCTGGATCAGCTGGGGAACTATCCAGAAAGCTTACTGGTTGTTGTTTTTTTTATCAGCTTCTTGAGAAAGGCATTCTAGAAACTGGACCATTCAGAATAACCATCCTTCTGACCAGGGGTGGGATTCTACTGGTTCAGACCGGTTCAGACCGGTTCGAGCGAACTGGTAGTTCTGGTGATCATTTGGCCCTGCCCACCCACCTCTGCCCTTTCCTGTGCTTGATTTCCTTGCTTTGGAGCACAGCTGATTCACACATCAGAGCGGTTTTGGCACACCTCAGCTGTTTTGCTCACTGGGGCAGTAGAAGGTAAGTATTATAGCTGAAAATTGGTTTTTTTTTTATAAATCGTGTGCACACATGCAAAGCACGCGATCACCGAAACAATTGTTGCACCAGTTGAATTGCACCACTGCTTTCTGACACTCGTCATTTCTTGGCTTTGTTTTCATCTTGCTTGGTGTAGGTTAATTGGGGTTGACTTGTTCGTCAAAGGAAGCTGATTCATAGGTCAGTGTGTTTGCCTGGTTTGTTCTTAGCAACAAAAATAACCACAGGTCAACAATCGGACCTCGTCCTTCACTAATTGTTTCTTTCCTCTGTTACAAGCTCCAGATTTCATTCCCACCTGCTCTACCTGCTCAGGCCAAGGTGCCAATTATCCACAAGTGAAAGAAGGGAAACCAGCGTGTTGGGTACACTCTTCAGTCAAAACAATAAATGGATTTTCTGAGAAGCAACTTTTTGAGGAAATGTCCAGTCTTATTCTCACCTTAGTAACTTCACCAAACACATTTTGGTAATGTCAGAAACATAACTAATGCACACGCACACACCAAGTTCAGAAGGCTAAAATCTTTTCCTTGCTATCACGTCCCTATTAATCTTTTCCAAAGAGAAATTGTGTATAATTATATATAGAAATATTATATTGGCTGTTTCCTAGCATGATTTGATTGCTTATTGTACCCTATGACTATTATTATGTGTTGTACCTGATGATTCTCGACTCCTGACAAATGTATCTTTTCTTTTATGTACTCTGAGAGCATTTGCACCAAGACAAATTCCTTGTGTGTCCAATCACACTTGACCAATAAAGCATTCTATCTTCTTTTTCTTCCTTTCCTTTCCTTTCCTTTCCTTTCCTTTCCTTTCCTTTCCTTTCCTTTCCTTTCCTTTCCTTTCCTTTCCTTTCCTTTCCTTTCCTTTCCCTTCCCTTCCCTTCCCTTTCCTTTCCTTTCCCTTTCTTTCTTTCTTTCTTTCTTTCTTTCTTTCTTTCTTTCTTTCTTTCTTTCTTTCTTTCTTTCTTTCTTTCTTTCTTTCTTTCTTTCTTTCTTTCTTGCCTGCCTGCCTGCCTGCCTGCCTGCCTGTCTTGTAGCTTGCTCTAGTTTGCATTCTATAGCCTCAACTCATCTTCCCATGCAAATAGGCTGGGATCACATTTCTTCTTCTGCTCCTACTCTTTGCAAAGCTTCACTGACACCTAACGGGAACAAGGGAGCATGGCATAGCAATCCCGTCAAGAAAAAGTAGCTGGAATCTGAGCTTGTATCATTGGCCTTTGGCTCCTTAGCAAGGAAATTAGGCTAATATAGGGTGATGTCTTCATCCTCATGCCTGAATTGGACTTAAGGCAAAGCTGCAGGTTTGCTGTTAAAAAAGGCAACAGTTGCATTTGGACCATGGATATCAAAAAAAAGCCCATTAAATTATGTAAGTCAAGATGTCATTTCCTGACAGCTGAAACTATGTGGAACAAAGATGGCATTCAAAGTTTATTTATATCCTACCTTTGTTGTTTTTATAAATAACTCAAGGCGGTGAACATATCCAGTGCTCCTTCCTCCTCTTATTTTTATTTCTAAATTAGAGCTAAACACACAGTTGGAAGTTAAAACCCACCCTGCTCTACAATTCAAATATCATAAACTAGAGGTGGTATTCAGCAGGTTCTGACCAGTTCTGGTTCTAGCAGAACTTTTGAGTAGTGCGGAGAACCGGTGGAGTGGGGAGGGAATGGACATTTTACAGTATCCTTCCCCTGCCATGCCCACCAAGCCATGCCATGCCACGCCCACTGAGCCACGGCCACAGAACCAGTAGTAAAAAATTTTGAATCCCACCACTGTCATAAACCCAACATCGAACTAAAGTGCTGTGCATCAGCACAAATCTATTCCCTTACCTCACAGTGAGCATATATGTATGCAAATGTATTATAGTTTAATATTTGATTTAGAGCGAAAGACAACAAAAAATCCAAACCTTTGCTTCCTCCTTAAGCTATTTTGGAATTCAGATCCATCCAGAGATGGTATTCAACAGGTTCTGACCAGTTCTGGAGAACCGGTAGTGGAAATTTTGAGTAGTTCAGAGAACCAGCAAATCCCACCTCTGACTGGCCCCATCCCCATCTGCCTCCCATTGAGTCCCAGCTGATCGGCTGGGTCTTCTTTGGTTGCCCTGCACAGGAGAATGGAGCTGGAAAACAGGTTAGTGGGGTGGGGAGGGAATGGGGAATTTTACAGTATCCTTCCCCTGCCATGCCCACCAAGCCCCACCCACAGAACCGGTAGTAAAAAAAATTGAATCCCACCACTGGATCCATCCGGAGAATGAGTAGATTGAGGAAAAGTTGCAGAATATGACCCTGTTCTTCCTTTGTACTCCAAATTAGTCGTAGAAAAGATCTATGAAGTTGATTAAATTATATATATATAATTTATATAATATATAAAACTCAGATCCAGCATGGAAGGCAAAGATTTGGAGAAATTGAAAGCTCTGGATTAGGGACTGAGAAAACTTGCTGCATGACTAGGAATTGGGTGGATGGATCCTGGGGCAGTATGTATGTATATATCTGAGTTTTAAAATTCATGTCTTTCCAGCTCTATTTCCTTCTTTCAAGGCAGCGGTTTAAAACAAAAATCAATAGCCACCGGAATGCGCAGTAAAAGCCAATTACAAATCCATAACACAGTTTAGCAACCAAAAGCAGTGAGTGAATTAGGGTTTTGCTTAAATTAGACAGCATAGGAGATCCTCGAAAATTCTAAGAAAAGGATCTGATTTTTTTTAAAACTACAGAAATCCCCAAAGGACAGTTCCCCTTCTTGTTATCAACCCTATAAAAGGGACTTGAATAGGAAATCCTGCAACTGGCCATGTCAGTTAATATTAATTAAGTATATGAGAAATACAATAATACATAAATACAATAATAGAACAGGAATTGGGCACTACTGAAATAATGGCAGCATTTGACAAATAAATCATCTCTTTCTCTTTGTTTGCAATATCCGTGTGCCACTCTTTGCTCATATCTCTAGACGGATTTGGGGTATACCACAGTTCTTCCCTGTTCTTCTCCCCCCACCCCAAGTAAAGATTTTATTGCTTTATAAGATGCAAAAACAATGATAAAATATAGATATCAGCTAGGTACAGTTCTATTAATGCTATATAAACTAGAAACTGTAAACACTAGGATGATGTCTTAGATAAATTAAATCCTTAAAATTAAGGATTAGGCCTGGGGAATGAGTTATTTCATTCCGCAAAACTCCGTAGCCTAAATTTTCCCTTTCAGCTCTTGGATTTGCTGCAGTTAGAGAAAATATTTTTTCTCCCTACCTTGTTTCGTTGGCAAGAACTGAATGCATTGGAATCACATGAAGCAATCCAATCTCTATTTGATCTGCCCCCTATTGGTTAAGGTGATCAATATCTCTAGAAATTGCAGGCAAAAGTCTTTCCTTCCCCCAATCCAGTTGAGATCTTTAAGGCGCGTGTGAGAATCCGTAGTTTTCCCAAAAGAGTTGGATGACAGTCCCCATATTCAGTGGTGGGATTCCAATTTTTCTACTACTGGTTCTGTGGGTGTGGCTTGGTGGGCGTGGAGGGGAAGGATACTGCAAAATCCCCATTCCCTCCCCACCCCACTAACCTGCTTTCCAGTTCCATTCTCCTGTGCAGGGCAACAAAAGAAGACCCAGCCAATCAGCTGGGACTCGGGAGGCAAAGGATAGATGGGGGCATGGCCAGTCAGAGGTGGGATTTGCCGGTTCTCTGAACTACTCAAAATTTCCTCTGCCGGTTCTCCAGAACTGGTCAGTACCTGCTTAATACCCACCTCTGCCCATAATCCCCAACCAGCATGGTTTTTAGTTTCAGGTATGGGAATGCTAATCCCATCTAATCCCATCCCAGGGCAAGTCAGAGGCCATGGATCCTCCTAGGAACCTCCTGTTGACAAAACATGTTTTCTTTTCTGTCCTTTGTGGTTGGATTCAGATGGGAGTTGAACTTCATCCGTGGAAACCTTCTGTGACCCTCAGATCTTCGCTTTTGGAAGCTGCTCATCCGTTAACTTGACAGAGTCCACCTCAATGAAGGGGGCTGCGGAGTCCTGATCTGCATAATGAGTCTTTCATCAGTCCAAAACAACATAATGTCAAGGACAACGATTATATAAATGGCCACCTTTGAAACATAAATAAAACAGTTGGACACCCATTGATTTTGGAAGCCGGTTCCTTTTAAAGGTCTGTGGGAAACATTTGCTGTTTATACAAGGTGGCAAACTTCCTTGTTAGGATGTGGGACCCTGTAAGTGCTGACTTCCGCGCTAATGAAGAGAAGGGGAATATTGTGGATTGTTTCTGGCAATAAAGGTAGCCTTCAATTTACAATCATCCAACGTTACAACTGTTGTGGTCCGTCGGCAACCTGCAAAGATGGCAGCAGAGTCGGACAGTGGGGAGGAACATGGGCCAGTCAGGGATTCTGGGGAGGAATCAGACAAGGGTTCTGCGTCCGATACAGAGATGGGGCCAGGACCATCTGGGAGTGGGGTGCTGACTCCGGAGCCTCCAGAATCTGACAGCAGCGAGGCAGAGGAACAGGGGGGATCCTGTTACCAGTGCATGCTTGCGCAGAGCTGCCAAAAGGCAAGAACTTTTAAGACAAAAGGGGCGACTCAGGAGTAAGGCTTGGAGGTGATTGGCCCTCCCATAAGACATAAAGGAGGAGCAAAGGGACATGAGCCTTTGCAGGAAGCAATTTTGTTCACACTGGCCGGTTTTAAACCTGAAGCTCCATGTTGAATTTATGCTCCATTTGGTCTTGTACAACTAATTAGAAATTTAGTCATTGGCAGCATTTCAAGAAAGATAAAGGTGCGTGCTTATCAGACTTATCCCAAAGGACTTTGGAAGACTTCTGTGGGACTATTTACAAACTGTTTAAGGCTCTTTATTGGCTGTGAATGACTATAATTCACAGCCTTTGAAACAAAACAACAGGTTTTTGGGACTAACGTGTGTTTGTTAACGTCTCAGGAAGCCTTGCTCAGAACAACAGCACTGAAAAAAGTGACTTACAACCAGTCCTCACACTTACAACTGTTGCAGCATCTCTACGGGGACATGATCCAAATATGGTATGAATTTTGGGTACATCTGAACTGGGATTCTGTGCATCCCAACTGAAGTCTGCTGAATCAAGTTCCATAAAACCAAGCCAAGGGATAAAGAAGAATCTCTTTGCTGCCATCTGGTGGCCCACTGAATTTTGCAGTTGCAAATCAGTCAATAGCAACTGATATTTCATTGCTTAAAAAAAATCTGGGTGTTTTTCCTTGCTTTATTTCATCTGCCCTACTAAAATTGTGCATAAAATATTACCCATAACTGTCTTTCACGCTGAGCTTTTATAAAAGGATTCTCCTGCATTCCTACAGTTTTCAGCTCCCAGATGCAATTTTTTTTAAAGTTTTTATTTTTTACAAAAACATACGAACAAAACATAAAAACATAATACCCTCTTTCAGTTATATACATAATAGTGTGTCAGTTGGTTACAATCTTTTGTGCTATCCTTTTTTTACCATTACTCACAAGTTATATAAATTCTCACCTTATCGGTCTAGCTCATGCTTGTATAATATCAATTATTAAACATGCATTTAACTATTTTTCCATCATTTTATACGAGATATTCTAATTTTCATTATGATTTAATCTTATACATTTATCCAATGGTTATATGTTTTATATTGTATTCTATATCAATCTATTAATTTTTATTGTAAGGCTTCCAGGTGCAATTTTGATTCAGCCCCAAGGACATCACAAGAGATCCAGGGGATGGAATGCAGCTCACAGAAATGCTAATTCCCTCTCCTCTTGTCTCACAACCTCCTTAAAAGGGAAAGCAACTGATGTGAAGCCTAGATCGCTTAAGGCAAACAGGAGAGGATAGACTTCGGGCGCCTTCATGAACTCCCAAGATGAAGCAAATGTGTAGAATCCGTACAAAGGTCAGTTTTAACCAGCAGGAGCCAAGTCTGATTACTGAAGATGGAAGGAAGGGTCGTCCTATCTTTCCTTTAGAAGATCGTATTGATCCTGGCGCATTGCAGCATTTTAAATCAAGAAGAGCAGGCTGCAACGAGGCATCATCATGGCTCTTCACAAATATATGAAGACACCTAAACACACACATCCATACTAACTCTGTGCCAGGGGTGGGATTCAAATTTCTTAACAACCGGTTCTGTGAGTGCGGCCTAATTTGTGGATGTGGCTTGGTGGTCATGTAACTGGGTGGGCATGGCTTGCTGACTGGGCATGGCTTGGTGGTCACGTGACTGGCTGGGCATGGCTTGTGTATTATAAATATTTATGTAAATATTGAATTTTTTTATTAAAAAAGAGCAACTTTTACCCCAAATCAGGCAAAGCAGGCAGGCGAACTGAGTTGCTCACAGAATCACAGATTCACTTAGAGATCTATGTTTCTGCAATCTGCTGCCTGAGTCTGTCACATAAAATTTGCTAGGAAGCAAACTCATAAAATTAACTCACAACATACTATGTATGTAAATATTGAATATTTTATCTAAAAAAAAGAGCAACTTTTACCCAAAATCAGGCAAAGCATGACCACCAAGCCACACCCACAAATTAGGCCACACCCACAGAACCAGTTAGTGGTCCCTGGGATCTAAAATTATGAGTTTGGTGGTCCCTGAGGTCCAAAAGGTTGGCGACCCCTGGTATAGGGTCTCCTGCTTGGGCAGGGGGTTGGACTAGAAGACCTCCAAGGTTCCTCCCAACTCTGTTGTTCTATGTTCTATGCTTATAGGCTACAGGAGCAATCAAGGAGGAAGAAATAGCTCCAGCTTTGCTTAGATACCATCGTAATTTTGCTGCAGTCAGGCGAGGCTTTAAATCACGGCCTCCATTGCACAATGTGCTATCCAGTCTTGATAAGCCCCAACATGTCATCTGAAACCAAATCGTGGGTCAAAAATTCATCACAGCTCCACTTTTTACTCAAGTATTGTTGATGGATTACCTCCTTGAATAGCAGCTGAGTTCCTTCTTCTTTGGATTACCCAAAAGTCAATTCTTCCTTCCAGCCTTCAGACAAGGAATCCAAAGACTAGAGCTAGAATGAGGGCCGAATGAGACCGTTCCAATGGTACCACAGGAGGTTGAACTAGATGACCTCCTGGGACCCTTCCAACTCTGTTATTCTATGTTCTATGACTATGATCTAGAGCAGGGGTATCCAACCTTTCACCTTCCCTGGGCCACATTAGAAGATGAAAATTTGGTTTGGGCCGCACATAATTAAATTAAATAATAAATTAAATTAAATAATAAATTAAATTAAATTAATTAAATTAAATTAAATTAAATTAAATTAAATTAAATTAAATTAAATTAAATTAAATTAAATTAAATTAAATTGAATTGAATTAAATTAATAAAATAATAAAATAAAATAAAATCATTATTTATTATTTATTAAAAATTATTTATTTTTATTTTATAATTTTCTGGCCAAATTTTTGGGGTGGGGGGAGGAGGGGAAGAAAGCTCGCCGCTTGCGCCTACCTCTCCTCCTGCAAATTATTTATTTTTATTAATTTTCCGGCCAAATTTTGCGGGGTGGGGGGAGGGGGAAGAAAGCTCACCGCCTCACGCCTACCTCTCCTCCTGCAAATGTAGCGGCGGCGGCAGCGGTGGCAGGGGCAGAAGCAGCAGCGGCGGTGGCGGCGGTGGGGGCAGAAGCAGCAGCGGCGGCAGCGGCGACGTGGGGCAGAAGCAGCAGCGGTGGGCGGCGGCGGCAACAGCAGGAGGTGGCGGGCGGGACTTTTGGGCTGCGGCTGCCTGCCTTTTCTGTTGCTCACCCGCCCGCCTCGCACCTACCTCTCCTCCTGCAAATGCAGCAGCGGCGGCGGCGGTGGCAGTGGCAGAGCAGCAGCGGCGGCGGCGGCGGTGGGGGCAGAAGCAGCAGCGGCGCGGGGGCAGAAACAGCAGTGGTGGCAGCGGCGGCGGGGCAGCAGCAGCAGCGGTGGCGGCGGCAACAGCAGGAGGTGGCGGGCGGGACTTTTGGGCTGCGGCTGCCCACCTTTTCTGTTGCTCACCTCGCCCTGCCTCGTGCCTACCTCTCCTCCTGCAAATGCAGCAGCTGCGACGGCGGTGGCGGGGGCAGAAGCAGCTGCGGCGGCGGGCAGTGGCAAAAGCAGCAGCGGCGGCGGCGGCGGGGGGCAGAAGCAGCAGCGGCGGCGGGGGGCAGAAACAGCAGTGGTGGCAGCGGCGGCAGGGGCAGCAGCAGCAGCGGTGGCGGCGGCAACAGCAGGAGGTGGCGGGCGGGACTTTGGGCTGCGGCTGCCCACCTTTTCTGTTGCTCACCTCGCCCTGCCTCGTGCCTACCTCTCCTCCTGCAAATGCAGCAGCTGCGGCGGCGGTGGCGGGGGCAGAAGCAGCTGCGGCGGCGGTGGCAGTGGCAAAAGCAGCAGCGGCGGCGGCGGTGGGGGCAGAAGCAGCAGCGGCGGCGGGGGACAGAAACAGCAGTGGTGGCAGCGGCGGCGGGGGCAGCAGCAGCAGCGGCGGCGGCGGCGGCAACAGCAGGAGGTGGCGGGCGGGACTTTTGGGCTGCGGCTGCCCACCTTTTCTGTTGCTCGCCCGCCCCACCTCGCACCTGCCTCTCCTCCTCCTCCTCGCTGGATCTTTCATGAAGGTTGGGGTGGGTGTTGGGCTGCATTATGAGGCGACCTGGCCGCATGCGGCCCATGGGCCGGGTTGGACAAGCCTGATCTAGAGCATGTGCTAGCATCCTGACATTAGTTTTTGCGCCACATTCTTGGATGGATGGATGGATGGATGGATGGATGGATGGATGGATGGATGGATGGATGGATAGATAGATAGATGGATAGATAGATAGATGATAGATAGATAGATGATAGATAGATAGATAGATAGATAGATAGATGATTAGATGGATGATGGATGGATGGATGGATGGATGGATAGATAGATAGATAGATAGATGATAGATGATAGATAGATAGATAGATAGATAGATAGATAGATAGATGATAGATAGATAGATAGATAGATAGATAGATAGACAGACAGATAGATAGATAGATAGATAGATAGATAGATAGATAGATAGATTAGATAAGTGATAGATGATAGAGATAGATAGATAAATTATATAGATGATAGATTGATAGAGATAAATTAGATAGATAGATAGATAAAGATAGATAAATTAGTTAGCTAGATGATAGAGATAGATAGATAGATAGATAGATAGATAGATAGATAGATGATAGATAGATGATAGATAGACAATTTATGCACATACAGGCAGAACACTGTGGAATAAATATTTGTACTGAGCTCCAGAAAGTTTGCTATTCAGCACGGCAGAAATGCAAAAAAGGAACCTATTAAAATGCTGTGAGATCCAAAGGCAAGCCAAGCAGCATTCTTTCACCCTGGATTTATGCAAATAAAAGAGAGATGTGACCCACCCACACATGCAATGAATGTAATTCTTCTTTTATAAATCACTGCCAGGGACTTTTTATATGCTTTGCAGTACCTTGGATTGTGAGCTTTGGAACCCACTTAAAATCCTTCACTCTCGGTGGCATCTTCAGACAGGTTCAGAAGAGAATTGGAGAATGGCATGCTGTAGAGTAATTTGGACCGAGCCCCTTCATTACTCCATTAGGTGGGTCCATCTCTCTTTTTAATGTAAGGTTTCAATGGACCAGCAGTCTGAAAAACTGTAAAAAAGAAAAAGCAAGGTCTTCGCTAAACTCTAGGACAGATGACACCAAGCATATCTGTATGTATAAAAGAATAACAGAATAAGAGCTGGGAGGGACTTTGGAGGTCTTCTAGCCCAACTTCCTGCTCCACACCCTAGACCAGTGGTCGCCAGCCAGTAGGCTGGGGACCACTGGTGGTTCACGAGAAAATGTTGGTGGTCCGCAGAGAGAGGTCACCCCCAAAAGCAATTAATACAGGCTGCGCGGGAAGACAAGGCTGTGCCACCCACATGGCCCATGGGACCATAAGGGTTGTGTCACTTGCATTGTGAACAACACGAAGTAGTGAAGGGAGGGGGGAAAGGGCAGAGGGGGGGGGGAAACTTGCCCCAATCGCCCCATGCGCCTGGCCTGGCCACCGGGCTTCTTTTATTTTTTGCTTCTTTCTTCTGCTTTTGGCTGCACGCAAGAAAAGCAGCAAAAGTCTTTCTTTCATTCCCCCAAACGCCACCAGAAGTGAGTCTTTGGGACTGTGCAAGGCCTCCTGCTCCAAGAGGCTGCACCAGCAAAGACTCATTTCTGGCAGAATTTGGGGAAGAGAAAGAAAGATTTCTGCTGCTTCTGCTGCTTTCCTTGCATGAAGCCAAAAGAGTCTCTCTCTCCCTCTCCCCCCCTCCCCCCCCCGCTCCCAAGAATGGAGCTGGAGACGGCATCCTGTGATCCCAAATAAAGAATGATCGATCGGTAGGATAATGGGTTGGGGAATTTTCCTGCGGACTTTTTGTTAGATTTTCCCAGGGTCTCTGATCAGCGGGATTTAAAATTATGAGTTTGGTGGTCCCTGAGGTCCAAAAGGTTGGCAACCCCTGGCCTAGACCATTTCAGATAAGTGGCTGTCCAGTTTCTTCTTCAGAGATGCTTCAGTGATGGAGTATCCACAACATCTGGAGAAAAGTCATTCCACTGGTTTATTGTTTTCACTTTCAGGAAATTTCTCCTTAGTTCTAGGTTCGTTCTCTCCTTGATAAATTTCCATCCGTTGCTTCTTGTCCTGCCCTCAGGTGCTTTGGATATGCATCTATTGGAAATCCTTGACTTATGACCACCAAAATTGTCATTGCTAAGCAAGGCGATTAAGTGACTTCCAACCAATTTTACAACCTTTGTTGTCCTTGGTTGCTAAGCAAATCACCGCAGTTGTGTAAATCATGTTAAGTGAATGCAGCTTGCCCCACTGACGTCGCATGTCTGAAATCAGCTGGGAAGGTCAACAATGGCAGTCATGCCACTCCAGGACACTGCAACTCAGCCCAGAGAGAGGAGACAGAGGAGGGGAGATTGAAAGGGATGCAGGCTAACCTCCCTTTGATTGTCTCTTGCAGGAGGTCCTTCTCAACTGAAGGGGGGCAGCCTGTCAGCCCTGAAGCCATTTTGGGAGCAGGTCTGTTACTTGAAACCCTGACACTGCCACTGTCACAAATCTGTGCCGCTCGCCAAGCAACCATATTTTGATCACATGACTGTAGGGATGCTGCAATGGGTTGTAAGTGCAAGGAGCAGTTGTCAGTCACTTTCTCCCGTATTCAGGGATTTCACAGTAAATAAATAGTAATAAGCCCAGGACTCTTTGTGTATATGTCGTTTTGGAGTGGATGTGTATAGGGCAAGGGGTCTTCAAACTTAATAGCTTTAAGACTTGTGGACTTCAACTCCCAGAATTCCTCCTCCAGTCATGTTAGCTCAGGAATTCCGGGAGTTGAAGTCCACAAGCCTTAAACTTGCCAAGTTTGAAGACCCGTGGTATAGGGGTTCCTTGGGGCAATCACATTCCCCTACCTCTGTTTACCAAAAAGAGTTTCATGGCCTGTCAATCTTGACATGTAATTTGGACTCTGCTTGTTTTATTCCTATCATGCGTGCAAACAGGGGTGGGATTCCACGAGTGTAACAACCGGTTCACTGATTGTGCACACCGCACATGAACGTACGCCTGACACACACCTGTATGCCAGGGGGGGAATTCAACATTTTCCCCTACCGGCTCTGTGGGTGTGGCTTGGTGGGCGTGGCTTGGTGGGACTCTGTCTTTAAAAGGAAGAAGGCAGGCAGGCATGGGTGGGGCCAACAAATTCAAATCGTCCCTACCACCTCTCCCGAGGTGGTGCGAGGTGGTTGAATTTCACCCCTGGTGCACACTTAAATGCTTTCCAAAAACCCCCACCTACTATGTTACTACTGGGGAATAACACAGCTGAGGAGAGGCAATCCGTTCTGCCATGCAAATCATCTGAGAAAATATAGGTAAGTACAGCGCAGGGGCAGGTGGGCACGCCCGCATGATCATCGCAGCGGATCAGTTCGCTGCCAGCTGAGCTTCGGAGCTAGGGGTTTATCCGAACTGGTCCAAGCCAGGAAAATAAAATAAAAAATAAAAAATAAATCTAACCTATGTGTGCCAACTACCAGTTCTGTGGGAGTTGGCTTGGTGGGTGTGGCAGGGGAAGTTTACTGCAAAATCTCCATTCCCTCCCCACCCCACTAACCTGCTTTCCAGCTCTGTTCTCCTGTGCAGGGCAACCAAAAGAGACCCAGCCGATCAGCTGGGACTCAATGGGAGGCAGAGAATAGATGGGGGCAGGGCCAGTCAGAGGTGGGATTTGCTGGTTCTCCCAACTACTCAAAATTTCCTCTACTGGCTCTTCAGAACTGGTCAGAACCGGCTGAATACCCACCTCTGCTGTGTGCAACATGTTTTTAAAAAACAAATGTATCTTTGAGGACACCACGGTGGCTGCCATCTTGACTTTTTTGACAGGAGGATATTCATGCCTCTGCTGTTATACTTTTTTTCTAGTTGCTGTCCATTGCTTTTAGCACCCCACCGGTAATCCTCGACTTACAATGGTTCCTTTAGTCACCGTTCAAAGTTACAACGGCACTGAAAAACACGACATATGACCATTATGATGTTGCAGCATCTCCATGGTTGTGGTCAGTATTGACAACTGACTCATACTTATGACGATTACAGTGTCCCGGGGTCGAGTGAATGCCTTCTGATAAGCCAAGTCAATGGGGAAGCCGGATTCACTTAACAACTGTGTTACTAATGTAAGAACTGCAGTGATTCGCTTAATAACCATGGCAAGAAAGGTCGTAAAGTGGGGCCAAGCTCACTTAGCAAATGTTTCACTTAGCAGCAGAAATGCTGGGCCCAACTGTGGCCGTAAGCTGAGAACTACCTGTATTTCAATTCACAATTTTCAGTGGCTGCCTCCGTTCCACGTAAAGTTTATACCAAACCTTTTTTGTCATTGATGGTGTAGGGCAGTGGTGGCCAACCTTTTTGGGCTCCTGTGCCAAAAATTGTGCGTGCCAGCACCCAGAAGACAGTGCGCATGGCCCATCCCCTATGCATGCATGCGCAATCCACCCACCCACTCCCACCGCCCCCTTACCTGCACTTTGCCTCACAGCTGATTTTTGGCCAGTTTGAGGCCTTTTTTGGCCTCCGAGAAGCTTGAGGAAGGCTTCTGCAGGCTTTGCAGGATGAAAACTAGCCCCGTTTCGTCATTTCCGGTATTTTTGGAAAAACAGGAAGTGATGAAACGGGCCTTCCTCAAGCCTTTGGGAGGCCAAAAAAGGCCTCAAACCGGCTGAAAATCAGCTGTGAAGTGCGCGCATGCCCACTGAGGTAAGTTTGCCTGCAGCTCACATGCCGGCACAAATGGCTCTGCCGGCACAAATGGCACAGGTGGCACGCCTGCTATAGGTTTGCCATCACGGGTGTAGGAAGTTAGCACCCATCCCTCTTCTAGGGAAATGAAATACTTTAGGATATAGTTAAAAAGGCAGAATATTTCCCTTAAAAGAGAAGTAGAAACTCAGAAGCAGAAACCTCAGAAACAGAAGTTCACCCCCACCTTTGTTAATGGGTGGGCCATTAAGGCCTGGGCCAGAGTATTCTACATAACAAAGGCCTCTACCCACCTCACCACCTGGCCTGGGAAGATTGCATCAGCCAGCACTCAGGTGAAGCCATGTGGTCCAGACAAAACCTACAAGGTTAGCTAAGACCCCTCGCCCCCTGGGAGTCTGACAGCCAATGGGATACATTTCTTGCACAGGAACAGGAAACACTAAGGTGGAGCCCAACAGAGGGCATATAACTACGGGTCTCTCAACATATCAGCCCTTCTTTTCCTTCACCCAACATCTTGAAGCACGGGATTGTCCTTTTCACTTTGGAGCTCCAAGGCATGTGGTCCTGTCCACCATTAAACCATCTTTCCAAGCAGTCACCCTGTTTCCAGTGTCTTTCTTCCCCACTTGGAACTGAACCCAGAAAGATATTTCTTCCAACAATGGAACACTGAATTCTATCAAGGTAGAAAATTGGATGCAACGTATTATTTACCTGGAGTTAATCTACTGAACCTATGTGCACATGTATCATTTAAAAAAAAATCAAACTGGCAAGCTAGGGTTGTTGATAAACCCTTTGTTTGCAGAGTCATTTTGTGAAAAATCTATAATTTTAGATAACATTCCCCCATTTTACTGTTCTGACAATTATAAGGAAATAGGACAGGAGAGTAAAGGTAGATGCCCTTTTCTCCATTTATCTGATACAAGCTGGAAATGTAGTCTGTTTTTCTTTGAGTAAATCTGTATTCCTTTTCCAAATGGTTATTTATTTATGGAAGCTGCATTTAGTGGATTTGCAGGAAATAAATTATC
The DNA here is from genome assembly GCF_049901735.1 of Notechis scutatus. NCBI lineage: Eukaryota > Metazoa > Chordata > Lepidosauria > Squamata > Elapidae > Notechis > Notechis scutatus. The sequence continues at coordinate 76,345,417 of NC_142012.1, forward strand.
GAGATTGCATGGGACATATAGTTGCTTGTCTGCCTTATTTGCCGTTTATATTTTGTGTGTGCGTCTTCTCCTACCAAAGAGAGGACATTTTTGCACAACTTAATGATTTGAAATGTTCATTCATGGGGAAAGGAAATATTGACATTCTGATAGGAACATAATGTTCCCTTCTTCTCCTGTTTGTGATTTTAAAAGCCAGTCTTTGAATAATCTTCACTTATCAGTGTCTTCTTACAGTGGATAAAACTGATTGAAGGTACAAAGTCTGTCCCTGTGTGTGTGTGTGTGAGAGAGAGAGAGAGAGTATGTTTAAAGTGTGTTCAAAGCTCTTGAGAAGCACAAATGAACTCAACAAACAAAAGTATTTTTAAAATAAGTTATTAAGCCATTTACTAGACAAATCTCTTCAGCCTCAATTCACAGTATTCTTGACTTAGGGAAGGAAATATATAACAAACATACTACCCTAGTTATTATCTTTAGCATATTTGGTTAGTTTCATGGTCACAAAACCTCATATCTTCACTGTAAGAATTTCAAATCCCTGTACAATGGAATAACTACTTGGTCTTTTCAACTGCAGCTGGAGAACAGGGCTGCAATTCCTTGCATGGCTAACAGAGGGCAGCAAAAAGATATTGATAAGAGTTTGCTGCCATCTAAGGGTCATTCAAGGCTTTGCAGCCCTGTCTGTATGCTCTTAATGTCTCAGTCAGCTGGGGAATTGTGGGAATTGAAGTCCACGTATCTTAAAGTTGCTGAGTTTGAACAACACTGTACCTAATTAAAGGATTCATTAGGCACTCTGAGAAAAGCAGACAGAAATCTTGGGGAATTTAAAGGAATAAGAAGTTTCAAGAAAAGAGAGGTTTTTTTAAGAGTCAAACAGGGCAAAAAAGAAAGAAGACATACCAACAATCTTTTAAGAAAAGGCAAGCAACCATTCTGTAATTAAGCAAGTTGATTAGAGAGCAACTGTAATGTATCTATTTTCTCAGATGATATAATACAATAATTTAAATCTTTGGCTTGATTAAAATATGACCCCTGTGTAAATTACAACCTATAGCAATGCAGACACTATGATCACAGAGAAGGAGGAAACAACCTATTAAACAGTGGTGGGATTCAAAAAAATTTACTACCGCTTCTGTGGGCGTGGCTGGGGAAGGATACTGTAAAATCTCCTGTCAAAGGTGGTATTTGCCGGTTCTCCAAACTACTCAAAATTTTCACTACCACTTCTCTGGAACTGGTCAGAACCTGCTGAATACCCACCTCTCCTATTAAAATAGATTCATACTTATAAGTTCTCTACTCATCATTTTGGGATGCTGCTGGTACTATGTATCCCTAGACAAATTTAGAAAAAAATGATAACCCACTTTCAAATGAGACCATGTTTATTCATCCCCAAATGAGAAGGAAAACCAACCCAACAAAGAATCCATGAATCTCAAAATTAAAAAGGGAAAATTTGAGAATAATCAACTGGACCTAGTCCAAAAATGGAGCATGGATGCAGTAACTTTGCATGCTGACCATGCAAAGCTGAGGACCAGGGCCATCCTATCAGGGGAGGAACAGAATAGGACTGGGGGATGACATAATAGCAGTGTTCCATTATTTGAGGGGCTGCCACAAAGAAGAGGGAATTATTCTCCAAAGCAGGTCAAGAAGCAACAGATGGAAACTAATCAAGGAGAGAAGCAATCTAGAAATAAGAAGAAATTCCCTGATAGTGAGAACAATTAACCAGTGGAACAATTTGCCTTTGGAAGTTGTGAGTGCTCCAGCACCAGACTTTTTAAATAAGAGCAGGGGGTTGGACTAGAAGACCTCCAAGGTACCTTCCAACTCTAGTTATTCTGTTATGTCTTGCTGAAGTTACACCACTAGATCTTATTCTGCAGAGGATTATGTCCAAATCATGCCAGGAGACCAATCCCTTATTACTCAACAGCACTTCAGAAAAAAATGAGAATGCAATCCCAGAAAGACTGAAACTGGATTTTTATTTTTTTCATAAATATCGAGTTTGTATGGGTTTTTTTGAACTATAACTGGGTGAAAGTACAGTATATTAATTTAAGAGAAGGGGGGAGCTTTGCTACAAGAAGAAGAGCTCACAATTCATATCCCTTAGGTAGAAAACAAACCTTGTATACATTGAATGCAAGTTCTATAATTAAATTATTAATACTGACAGTTTGTTTTAATATCAGAAAAAATTGATTTCTTTACTCTGTAGATACCAAAATATTTTTCCACTGAATCTGTGTAATGGACTGTCCAATATGTTGTGGGAAGTACACCCCAAAAGAACAGCTCCGGAACCTCAGAAAACAGTGCCAAGAAAACTCAAGCCAGCCCTTCTCCCTTTAAGAAAACCAAGAATCACCAGCTGAAAGAAAAAACTCAGAACAGCCTGCTAGTGGCTGTTACAAAAGTAACAAAAGCTGACCATAGAAATAAGGGGAAATAAGATAAGGGGAATCAGTCTAAAAATAAACTCTCCAAGGTAAAACTCCCTTTTTCCTGCCCCCTGACAAACTTAATTCCTAAAATAGGAAAAGACAAAAGATTGAAAGAAGATTAGCTCATCAGGGAAGGAAGGAAAAACTCAGAGCAATCACTAACCAGGACAAAGCCATTAAGCCATAATAGGAATTGCCCAAAGCCCCTTCATTACATCACCCAGCAAGATTCAACCAAGCCTGGGACTCAAGACAACCTACAAAGTTACTCCTGCATGGCCCCATGGGAGTCTGACAACCAATCAGGATAAATTTCTTTTACAGGAACAGGAAGCAAGTTCAAAGCCAAAGAAAGTGTATAAATATATCTCTCTCCCTCCCTCTCTCCCTCTCCCTCCCTCCCCCATGTGCTCCATTTTGCTCAGGACTTCAAACCCCAGGTGGTTCTCCTGTCCACCATTAAGCCATCCTTCCAAGCAGCCTCCATGTTTCCACTGTCTTTCTTCCCTCTTGGAACTGAACCCAGATGGACATTTCTTCCAACAGTGTTTTTCACTGATTTAATTCTGTTCTTGAAACATCGCACAACAAGCAACTTACAGCATTCTAACAGCTGTTTGTATATATATTATAAGTAAGGTTATTATAATTTTGCCTCCAAATTTTACAGAAAGCCTGTTCAATCCTTTAATATTGGGGAAATGGGGGTTTGAAATACCTGGAGCAGTCAGCCTGTCTTCAAATGTCAGAAGATGTTTTAGCTGAAGCTATCGTCCTGCTACAATTTTTGGTAACTGAAATATGGGTTGTGAAAAGGGTTACACTTAATAAAAAATAGCTGCAACCTTTGTGAGCATAATTATGGTCTCCTCTTATTAATTTGCTTGGAGCCCTTGTGGTTTAGACAGCCTTTGATCTATTAATGGTTTGTTCTATCAGAGATGGAAGCAGGTTAATGGTTTTCTGTGCAGTAATCAGTTTGCCCTGATTAAGGTTTGGCACTGAACCAATATTATTTTTCTTGCGTATACCTGCAGTAATTCAGTAGGAACAACAACTTCAGCAACAATGTTTGGTACATCAGTTTTCAAAAGAATTGTCCAAAATTATTAATTCACCAGGATCAGAGGGGAGGAAATTCAACATAATAGTCCATAAATCTTTCTGGAATTATTTTCTCTTGATAATTTTCTTATCTTACAAAAGGTATTGAAACCAAATGTATAGAGCAATGCATTTTTTTCTGTTCCACAAGCTTCCAAGATATATCCTCAAAAGCCCCTGTTTTATTGAATCAGCTCTCACCTTTTAGCTTAATTCCCAATGCACTTTAAAATAGAATGCTGGGTTGAATAGAATAGTATAAACAGAGCACCCATAAAACCAAACTGAAGGCAAGCAACTAAACGAGGAGTAAGCTTAAATAAAATAGCAACAGAGGAAATTCCATACACATGCAGAGTATACATTTTTGTCCTCCCAATTTTTGCTATTGAAGTTTTTTTTTTTCCCCCAATCTAATTTTGACCAAGTGCTTTTGAGTAGTTTGCCTTCCAGCTGGAGAAAAGTAAAAGTAACAGTTCTTAGACTAATCTGAGCTGAAGAAGCTTCTTGGATGAGAAGTGAAACATCTTCAAAGAAAACCAGAAAGTTGCCTCTTGAAAGAGCACTTTTGAGACAAGCATGATCTGGATGACTGGGAATCTCCACAGATTCTTAAACTAATGCACAATCAACTTAAAGTCAACCCATGTTGACTTACGTTGATTGCACATTAGATGAGCAACAAAGATGATTAGGGGCCTGGAATAGAATTAGAATTAGAATTAGAATTAGAATTAGAATTAGAATTAGAATAGAATAGAATAGAATAGAATAGAATAGAATAGAATAGAATAGAATAGAATAGAATAGAATAGAATAGAATAGAATTTTTTATTGGCCAAGTATGATTGGACACACACAATAATTTGACTTTTTGGTCTCCTTGGAATGAAACAATTCTCAGAAAGTTTTCGACCAGCATCCTGTCTCTTGATTGGCCACATTTCCTTGAGTTTACTCAACCCAAGAGACTTATCAGAGGAAGTTTCTTAGATATTGGATCTCTGGTCTCCCCTCCATTTAAAGATACGTTTAGCTTTAAAAATCTTCTGAATAAGTATATGTATTCAAAGCCCAAATTTTCCAGCTGTTTTACAGGTCCATGATCAAAGTTCCCTTCTTGTTGTTCACATTTCCAGCATAAATTTGAAGGGTCTTTATACATTCTAGACAGTTTTTCTGATGTCGTATACCAGTGGTGTATCATTTTGTAAAAATTCTTTTCAAGATTAGAGCCTTGTGTGTATTTCAGACCTTTCAACCAGCTATTTCCCCTTTGCAATTCTTCTTTTCTTGCAAGATCATCTTCTGTAGTTTCCTCCTGGTGCTGCTTTTGACTTTTTCTGGTTCATTTGCACAGTTACTGCTGGATTCATTAGCGCCACAGAGAGACCCTTTATGTCTGTTTCTCTTTTAACTAGGAGGTACAGTCTCTAAGACAAATTGGCAAGCTCCTCTTTTACAATGTGCATATAGTCTACTGTAATATTTGACATGAGCACATTAGTCTCTGCTCACATAATTATTCTGCTCCCATCAAGATTAGGGAAAATGTTAAAACCATGAAGGGAAAACAAGGGGTTCAATATAGAGCTAGTCCTTGATTTATGAGCACAATTGAGCCCAAACTTTCCATGATTAAGTAAGACAGTTGTTAAGTGAGTTATGCCCCATTTTACAACCTGTCTTGTCACAGTTATGCAGTAAATCACTGCGGTTGTTAAGTTAATACCAGTAAACCTGGTTTTCCCATTGCCTTTACTTGTCAGAAGACCACAAAAGTTGATCAAAGGACCATGGGACACTGCAACCATTATAAATACATGCCAATTGCCAAATGTCTGAATTTTAACCATGGGGATGCTGCAATGGTCATAAGTGTGAAAAATGGTCATAAGTCACTTTTTTCAGTGCCATTGTAACTTTGAGCGATCACTAAATGAATGGCTGTAAGTCAAGGACTAAAGTGGGACTTGCCTGCTTCAAACCTTGTCATATTTTGACACGAAAATGTTGTCATCATTTGTTTGGTACTTTGATGCACTGCAATAAGAAGAGGTGGGGATGGCCACAGAGGGCGGACAGGAAGTTGGCCATGACGGGAAGGTTGCTAACATAGGAAGACAACCACAGGTTTTCCTGACTGCGGCATCAGGCGTTTTCTTCCCTGGGCACCAAAAAGGCTCGATTTTTAAAAACAGCAAGCAATCATTTTTTCAGTATGGAATTCCACCCAGAATCTTGTCCTGGTGTCTGTTTTGGCATTTGGGTTCAAAAAATATTTGCCTCCCCAGGCACCTATTTTCCTGACCACGGTATCACATGTTTTCTTCTGCAGGCACCAAAAGGGTTTTCTTCCCCAGGCGGACATGAAGTCAGCCATGACGGGAAGGTTGCAAACATAGGAAAAATGAGGCAACCACAGAGGGTGGACAGGAAGTTGGCCATGACAAGAAGGTTGCTAACTTAGGAAAAAGGAGATGACCACTGAGGGCAGACAGGAAGTCGGCCATGATGGGAAGGTTGCTAACATAGGAAAAAGGAGATGACCACAGAGGGCAGACAGGAAGTCGGCCATGACAAGAAGGTTGCTAACTTAGGAAAAAGGAGACAACCATAGAGTGCAGACAGGAAGTCGGACATAACGGGAAGGTTGCAAACATAGGAAAAGGGAGATGACTACATACGATGAAAGAGATGTCCACAGAGGGAGGACAGGAAGTCGGCCATGATAGGAAGGTTACTGATGTAGCATGAGGGGAATGGCCACAGAGGGCAGACAGGAAGTTGACCATTCTGAGACAGTTTCTGCAAAAATATGAGAGGAACAGCCATAGAGAGCGGTAGGAAGAAGCCATGTTGGGAAGGTTGCTGACATAAGGAAAAGGGAGACGACCGCATAGGGTGAACAGGAAGTTGGCCATGATAGGAAGGTTGTTGATGTAGGATGAGGGGGATGGCCACAGAGGGTGGAGAGGAAGTTGGCCATCCTGATATGGCTGCTGAAAAAGGAAGAAGGGAACAGCCATGGAAGGTGGACAAGAAATCAGCCATGATGGGAAGGTTGCTGAAATGGGAAAAAGGACAGGCAGGGAATTCTTCTTGGCCAGAACAATGGGTCACGCAGTAAGTCACATGGTTTGTTCGGCACTTGTAGTTTTTAGCATTCGTCCCACCTACCAGAATAAATTAAACACCAAGTATCGACCTGTCTACTATTGGCTTCCCCTTTTAATCAACCCTCCATGTTTTTTCTTCTATGTCTTCTACCTTCCTCCCAACCTCACAAACAAACACAAAATACAGTTCAGGAAAAGAAGACTGCTGCACAACACTTTCAGGAGCAGGACATTATTATTATTATTATTATTATTATTATTATTATTATTATTATTATTATTATTATTATTATTATTATTATTAGTTAAAGTGCAAAACTCCAAAAAATTGAAAAGGAAAAACAAACAAACACAAAACACAAAACAAGCAAGGCATTAAAAAGCGCAAAACGTAAGTACCGAACTGGTAGTAACACCAGTTAAATCCCACCATTGCTTTCCAATATTGGTTAATCCTCAGATGAGAGACCAAAACTAAACTGGGGAAAAAGAGCAACACACATTGTTGTGCTGAAAGTCTATGGGATGACCAGAAATGAAAGACACAGGAGCTCTATGCTTTTTGCACACAAGGCAAAGTATTCACTTCTACCTGTATTGCTGATCATTTCCCTGTTCTGACCTAGGCTTCCCCCAAAAGCACTAAGCAGACTCTTTGTCCCAGCAAAGCCCCTTTTATTAAACAAAGGTGAATTCCCTGCATTCACATTCAGCCAAAGGCCTGGCAAACAGCCTTTCAAGGGTGCAATTAGGAGCACAGACCTTATCTAGTTGCAGAGCTGCCAAGTAAATATTTCCAAACGCAATGCTGACAAGGAAGGTCTCGGCACAGAGTCTCTGAGATGCACAGACAGATCTTTGCAATGATGGAATGAATGAATTATTTCCTGCAAAAGCCCTCTCCCCTTTTTGCTCCTCTTTTAGTGCCTATGGGAGGGGCCATTCATCATCCATCTGTGGCCTTACTACCACGCTGACCCTTAGTCCATAATTGTTCTTTTCTTTTGGCAGCTGTGCACATGCGCAGGTTGGGAACCAGCTCCAGCTGGTCCCCCGCCTCACTTCTGTCCGATTCCGAAGGCAGCTGATAACTGTCAGGCAGCCCTGGCCCCATTTCTGCCTCTGACGCAGAGCCCTCATCTGAGCCTTCCTCAGCCTCCAGGACTGGCCCAGGTTCCTCCCGAACCTCCTCACTATCTGACTCTGCTGCAGCTCCGGTAGCCGCCAGCAGGGCCACAACATTCCCATGCGAGACTAATTAAAGAAGATAGGAAGTCTGAGATGTTTTTTTTTCTGTCATCTGATTCCTGCCTGCAACAGTGGTGGGATTCAAAAAATTGTACTACTGGATCTGTGGGCGCGGCTTGGTGGCTGTGGCAGGGGAAGGATGCTGTAAAATCTCTAATAAGAGCTGGTATTTGCCGGTTCTCCGACTACTCAAAATTTCTGCTACCGGTTCTCCAGAACTGGTCAGAACCTGCTGAATACCACCTCTGGCCTGCAAGTCTCTTTAGAGAGTGGGGTGGTCCTATAAGGATATTAGAGCTCTGCTAAGGTGCTGCTCTGACTACCTGCCTGGGAATTCAGCAAAAGATTTCCATTTTTATTTTTTAAAAAAGAAAGAAATTTCCTTCCTACAAGAATCTGTATCTCAAAACCATTCTTGGATGCCACCTCTGGGGGGAAACAAAAAGGAACTCATCCGCATTTTTCTCCTGCTTGTCATGAGTCTCCTGAAATATGCCATTGTTTCTGAACAGAAAAACATATCCATTTGCTTTCTGTGACAGGGAAAGGTGAACCTGGATTTTCTGTACTGGGGAAAGTTTGATCAATGTAGTGAAGATATATACTGGCACCAAGTGGTTGAAAAAGTCTGATGCAGACCGGTTTTGTTTATTTTGTAAATTTTGTTTTTCTGTTTTTGAAGTTCATTGACCTTCATGCTGAACAAGAGGCCAGTTGGGAAGCTTACAAATGGGGAGGGGTCACATGACCCCCCCCCCGGAGGAGTGTAACTGTCACGAATACATGCCAGTTGCCAAATGTCCGAAATTCTGATCACATGATCATGGAGATGTGGCGACAGAGGTGTGGAAAATGGTTGTTCATCACATTTTTTTTCAGTGCTGTTGGAACTTTGAATGGTCACTAAATGAATGGTTGTAAGTCAAGGGCTACCTCAGTGTTGGGCTGCACCCGGTTTAACAACCAGTTCTGTGAGTGGGTTGTTTGTGCTCACATGTGCAGTGTTTGAAAACCACCAATGTTAACCTCTACAGCAGGGGTGTCCAACCTTGGCAACTTTAAGACTTGTGGACTTCAACTCCCAGAATTCCTCAGCCAGCAAAGCTGGCTGAGGAATTCTGGGAGTTGAAATCCACAAGTCTTAAAGTTGCCAACGTTGGACACCCCTGCTCTACAGCTTACCTTCTAGGGCAGGGCCGGTAAGTAAAACAGCTGAGGCACGGCAAACCAATGTGCTGCGTGAATCAGCCGAGCTGAAGAAGATGGAAATATAGGACAGGATAAGGCGGGGTAGGTGGGTGGCCGCTGATCGTTGGAACTACCGATTTGCTAGAACTGGTCCAAATGGCAGCAGCCCACCGCTGGGCTACGTATAATACAGAAGTGGTTTGCCATTGGTATTTCTATGGGTGAATTCTCCTAGACTCACAATATTTCTGACTTGTCCTCCATCCTAGTACTAACCAAGTCTAACCCAGCTTAGCATTTTCAGATCAGCAGAAGTTAATTAAAGCCCAAAATATAGCAGTTCTGTCCTCAGAGGATATCATAGTGCATTTATTCATTTTGGTCTCTTCTCTATAAAATAGAATGCTTGGAGGAAGAAAAAACTTGACATGCGGCTTACTGTTCTGATCAAGGCTTCCTGAGACTGTAATTAGGCACACGCTTAGTTAAAACAACTCTTGTTTTATCTCAGTGCTGGGAATTATGCTCATTCCCAGCCTGTAATGAGTCCCAAAGAGTCCCTCAAGATAAGCACCCACCTTTCTCTCCTTTGAAGTGCTGCCAACAACTAAAGTGCCAAATTAACTGCAAAAAAAACCCCAACCGAAGTACAAAGTCCACACAGAGCTTCAAGGATTAATCCGAACAGAGTGAACGACTTTGCTTCCTGCAAAGATTTCTCTACCTTTGTCTGTCCTTTACACCTTAGGCGAGGGGCAATCACCTCCAAGCCTTACTACCAAGTCACCCCTTTTGTCTCAACTGCTCTTGCCTTCTAGCAGCTCTGCTCACATGCGCACTGGGAACAGGATCCCCTTGTTCCTCTGCCTTGCTGCTGCCAGACTCCAGAGGCTCCAGAGTCAGCACCCCACTCCCAGATGTTCCTGGCCCTATCTCTGCATTGGATGTAGGACCCTCATCCAAGTCCTCTCCAGACTCCCAGACTGGTCCCTGTTCTTTCCCACTGTCCGATTCCGCTGCCATCTGCACAGGCTGCCGGCGAACCACAGCACTTACTCACCACAGCTAAACTACCAAGTTTTGCAACTTCATTCATTCATTTGTTGTTGCCATTACAAATCAGCTATCAACTAAGTGGGAAGCAAGGAAAGGGCAGTGTGAGACATAATTGGATGAAATTTAAAACCAATACTGGGGGTGAAACAGTGCTTTAACAACTTCGTGAAAGGAAGGGTCCTGGATTGCATGCAGCTCTGTCTTCTAATGGAGTCCAGAGGCGTGTTAAGTTTGACTGAAGGCTCAAGAACCCACCTCACAACTTCCATACTTCATATCCACAGGGTAGATCTGGCAATATCCCACCTTGTCACAACTATTCCAACTAAAGGGACATGCATCCTGTTTCTTTTTCAATTATAGCCATGCATTCAAAATCGATCTCTAAGCATAGGAATTAGAATGAGAAAATTTGACATTGAGACTCTTGAAAGAGTGCAGAGTAGAGCAGCAAAGAGGATTAGGAGACTAGAGGCTAAAACATATGAAAGAACAAGCGCTCCAAGTGGCCTCAACGACGCTCTCAAAGGATGCAAATGACCAGCTGTCTGCAAGGAATATAAATCCTTCCATTCCCCACCATCCAGTCAGAGCTGAAGAAGCTTCTTGGATGAGAAGCGAAATGTCTTTAAAAGAAAAAACAAGAAAGTCCAGTTGCCTCCTGAAAAAACACCTTTGGGACAACCATGACCTGGATGACTGAGAAGCTCTAGAGACTTATGAAGAACAGTTGCAGGAAATGTCTAGTCTAGTGAAAAGAAAGACTAAGGGTGATATGTCCCAATATCTAAGGGCCTGCCATGGAGAAGAAGAGGTCAATGTATTCTCCAAAGCAAGGGTCACCAACCTTTTGGACCTCAGGGACCACTAAATTCATAATTTTAGATCCCAGGGACCACTAACTGGTTCTGTGGGCATGGCCTAATTTGTGGGTGTGGCTTGGTAGTCATGTGACTGGCTGGGCATGGCTTGTATGTAAATATTATAAATATTTATATAAATATTGAATTTTTTATAAAAAAAGAGCAACTTTTACCCAAAATCAGGCAAAGCAGGCAGATTGAGTTGCTCACAGAATCACAGATTCATTCAGAGATCTATCTGCCATTGGCTAGCTCAGTCTGTCACATAAAATTTGCTTGCAAGCAAACTCACAAAATTAACTCACAACGCACCATGCATGTAAATATGGAATTTTTTATTTAAAAAAAGAGCAACTTTTACCCAAAATCAGGCAAAGCAGGCAGATTGAGTTGCTCACAGAATCATTCAGTGATCTATCAATCTGCCATCTGGTAGCTCAGTCTCTTAAATTTGCTTGCTGTGAGTCTGCACTGAATTTGCTTGCAAGCAAACCTTCAGTCCTAAGCGAGGTTCCGCAGTGCTGAGCCGAAGATCTAAAGACTAGCTAGAAAGCAAGAAATCCAACCATTTCCTGCTTCCTAGCTAATCTAAATCTCCCAGCACAGCAGAACAGATGATGGTCGGAAAAAGAAAAAATAGCAATTTAGCAGGCAAGTTTGCGGGTTAAGGAGTGAGTGGGCAGGGAGGATTCTGGCGGGCCATGTGGGCGGCACAGCCTTATGTTTCTGTACAGCCTGGATTAATTGCTTTGGGGGGGGTGCTCTGGGGGTGAGATTTCCCTGCGGCCCATCAAAATTTTCTCATGGCCCACCGTTTGGCAACCGCTGCAGCAAAACACCAGAAGGCAGAACAAAAAGCAATGTGTGGATGGAAACTAATCAAGGGGAAAATTAAGGAAAAATTTCCAGACAGTGATAGTAATTAATCAGTGGAATAATTTGCCTACCTCCAGAAGTTATGGGTGCTCCATCACTGGAGGCTTTTAACAAGAGGTTGAACAACCAATTGTCTGAAATGGTGTAGGGTCTCCTGCTTGGGCAGGGGGTTGGACTAGAAGACCTCCAAGATGCCTTCCAACTTTGTTATTCTGTTATTGTTGGCGATCTATGCCATCTATGCCCTCTTTTAATGGCTGTGCATTTCTTCTGCTATGGTGCTCACTAGATGTTAGCAGCTTAAATAACCATGCCTAATTCCCAAAATCTTGACAAGATTGTGCTTACTTAAACATTTACCAGAAATCCCAGATCTTGGACTAGAAATTTAAAAGAGAAAGAATCCCAGGAGAAGTCAAAGTCAAAACCACTTTCACTATTGTTAAGCTAGCCACACAGATGTGTCTTCCTAGGTCTGTGATAGCGAACCTACTTGTCTCAACTGCTCTTGCCTTCTAGCATTTCTGCCAGCATGCAAAAGGTCGCCCGGAAGAGCCCCACTGCGCATGTGGGTGCGCCACCTGCCCGACAGCTGATTGTCAGGTATCTGGCGCGCATGCATGGGGGCATGGGGGCGTGGGAGACGCGTGTGCATGCGCAGAGAGGCATGGCATTTGGGAGGTTATACGTGCATGCACAGGGGGCATGGGGGCCCTTGCGCACATTGCCTTCTGGGTGCTGGCACATAAGCGCACGCGTGTGTGAGCGCACGGACAATTTTTGGCACGGGAGCCCAAAAAGGTTAGGCACCACTGTTCTAAGTCATACTGGGAAATTGGCTTTATTTAGTCCTCCTTTGGGCTGAAACTTCAATGGCCATTGCAGATGTTCCTAAGGACAATTTTTCCACCCTAACTGCACCGGAAAGAACCATCCTTGTTTCAAAGTGTTGGTAAAGTATTTTGTGCGTTATGCTTGCATTTTGTTAAGTCAACATAATCTCGCCCTCTAGGCTGTACTTCGCCTTTATTGTATTTTATTAAACTGTTATGCATCATAAGTTCTTAGGAACACTTTGAAGCTACGTTTCTTTCAGGGAAAACAGTTAAGGAAGCACTAAAGAATCAGGCTTTGAATTTCTGAAGAATCTTGCCATGTTTGAAGTGGCATATTATTGACTGAAAATGGGTGTTCAGGTGATAACTGTGAAATGATGCATTTCATTTACAAAGCCAAGAAGTGCAGAAAAATAACCTAAGTGTGCTGTCTTTTTCTCTATATAGCAAGAAGGAGGGAGAAGGAGAGGGAGTTTTCATGGATTAAATGTTTAAATTACTGCTTTTTAGATATGGAAACACCCTGAAAACCTCAAAAAATACACTTCTACTTATAAAAGAATGTTTACTTATAATAGATGTAAACCAGATCAATAAGGAACACAATGGCCAGGTTAAGAAATCATCTCCCTCAGTCAAACCAGCTTTTAATCATAGTTTAGAATAGAATCTCTGTGTCTAAAGCCAGATTATTATCAACAGTAGTTGAAATGGATTAATTTTAACAATCTGGACATAAACATTGGAACAGTAGTAGCTTCTGTATCTTGTATGGCTGCTGAATTGGATGGCCATCAGATGGGAGCAAAGAAATAAGAATTTCTCACCCTTCCCCATCATCTAATAGTGGACTGTTTTAGTTTAGATCTGAAAGCCCTTTCTCGGGATCCTATAAGATTTATGATTCTAATTCACAGTTTCATTTTGGGATATTTATAGCGGGTGGGGGGGGCTGGTCCATTGTATAGCACATCTCTTAACTTCAGTAGTGCTGTGGTGTGTAGTTCACACCAAGTTTAGAAGTTTAATTTAGAGGTTCCATTTAAGCCAAGTTTAGTTTAGAAGTTCAGCCCTGAGTGGATGGTGGAGAATGGAAGGATTTATACTCATTGCAGACAGCTGGTCATTTGCATTCTTTTAGTGAGTTGTTGAGGCCACCTGGAGGTTTATCTGTGTCATCAAGGTAGTGGGTAGTGCAAATGGGTGTGGGGCATTCTTGGAACTGTTGAAAGGACTGTGAGATAGATAGACTGGAGATAGATGATGATGTATCCCTCCCTCTCTGTTGAGGGAGGGCTGTTCAATTTTGACAGAGGTGGCCTCTTTGACCCCTCTTTCAAACCAGCGGTCCTCTCTGTCCAAAATGTGGACTTTGCTGTCTTCAAAAGAGTGACCTTTGGTTTTTAATTAAGAAGGATACAACATCATCTATCTCCAGTCTACAACACAATCCTTTCAACTGTTCCAAGAAGGGTCCACACCCATTTGCATTACTCAGGTGTCCCTGATATAGGCAAACCTCCAAGTGGACTCAACAACTCGCTAAAACAGTGGTCGCCAACCAGTGGGCCAGGGACCACTGGTGGTCCATGAGAAAATTTTGGTGGTCCACAGAGAAACATCCCCCGCAAAGCACCCCCCAAAGCAATTAATCCAGGCTGCTCGGGAACACAAGGCTGTGCCGCCCACCTGCTGGCCCCAACCCTTTGGCCGAGCGCAAACCTTACCTTGAGTAGAACCACGTGATCTGGAACTGGAAGGTAAGACCAACGGCGGGGGAGGGAAATCCACCCTGGAGTGGCTTGCTGACATTGGTGGGAAAGTCGGTCCCATATTCCAGAGCTGCAGTAGTCACAGGACTGGCCCTTTGGTCATCCTGGAGCAGCTCCTCCAGTCCATGGCAGGCCGGTGCACCCAGGTGGAGGAACAGCTGCTCCGGGATGACCAAAGGGCCAGTCCTGTGACTACTGCAGCTCTGGAATATGGGACCGACTTTCCCACCAACGTCAGCAAGCCACCGTCAGTCAAAATTCATATTAGCAGTCCGTGGGATTTGAAATTATGAGTTTGGTGTCTCTGAGATCCAAAAGGTTGGTGACCACTGCACTAAAAGAATGCAAAGGCATTCTTATTCTTATTTATATTCTGCAAGGCATATAAATCCTTCCATTCCCCACCATCCAGTCAGAGCTGAAGAAGCTTCTTGGATGAGAAGCGAAACGTCTTCAAAGAAAAAACAGAAAGTCCAGTGGCCTCCTGAAAAAGCACCCTTGGGACAGCCATGCATCTGGATGACTGAGAATCTCCCTAGACATTTAGAAGTCCAGCTTAACCCAAGTTCAGAAGGGAAAGCAGGTAAAACAGGGGGGCCTTTAGGAGAGGATTTGCTGGCAATTTTAGACAAATTGACAAATCCATCGAAATTCTGATCAGATGGCTGTTACTTGCTAAGTGCTGCCAAATGTTTCTTCTGCAGAAGGCTGTTCTACCCTTTGGATTCTGAGATTGTTCATCTCAGCTATTAAGACGCACTCACGTGGGAGTTTTCCAACTTTTTAAAAGAGAAGGTTTAAACACTCGACAATGCTATTGTTCTCTAAACGGCTTGTTTTTCAGCTGATGTACTTACAGGGGAGGCTAGCATTAAATTATTTAAGGATTCTTTCAGTTCTTATAGGTGCTTTCAGCTGTGAGGGGTTCTGAATGCTGTATATTTTATATCCCCGATTTATAATCCAACCCAAGCAGATCAAGTTAAAACCAATCAGCTTGCTCTCAGAATGGGGTGTTTTTCCCATTTGTACCTACATTCCTTCCAATATTATGGCCTTCCTTCACCCCTTAGGGCTGAACTGCAATCATACGACTAAAAAGCATATTAATAATGGCTCCATCTGAACTAATCTGGTTGAAATAGCAATTAAGATTCAGGGAAGAAATGGAGAAGTAAGAACTTGTTGATTTTTTCAGGACGCTTACTTGGTCCCTCAGAAATCAGGGAAACCACTGAAGTCACCTTGCAGCAAGTTGGGTGGCAAATAAATTTAATTAATAAATAATTTAAATCAAAAGAGTCTCTAAATTTGATCGATCGATAAAAAATAAATGACTGAGAGCTAAAACGCTGCAACTATGCACAATCTCTTTTCCCAGTGTCCTTCTTGAAAGTCAGGTGCTGTGATCCTGATTTAAAACCTGGTTGTTATCATGGTGAGTGGCGACTGGGTGACTGGGCGGGGCAGGGGCAGGGGCCAGCCAGTGGTGGTATTCGCCGGTTCTACGAACCACCTAATATTTTCGCTACCGGTATGCCAAAACCGGTGTGAACCAGCTTGAATACCACCTCTGTTGTTACCACCTCTGATCATGAGCCATTGAGCTCATGTCTATACAGCAAGTACACCAGTACAATTCTCTTCAGGACTACCTGTCCCCTACCTGATTCTTCAGGTTTTCCAATGGTGCCCAGTGTCCACTGCAAAGGAGTCAATCCACACTTCAGCTAGTCTCTTCTTTCCTTCCAATGAAACCTGGTTACTGCACAGAATTGTAGACTTAGGACAAGGGTGTCAAGCTTGATTTCATTGAGGGCTGCATCAGGGTTGTATTTAACCTCAGGTGGGGGGACACATGTCCAGCTTGAGGTCACTCATATCAGAGGCCCCTGTGGTGGCCCGAGCACTCTACCAGCTCCCGAGCTCTGTTTTCAGCTCTATTTCCACCTTTCTATATAAATGAATGTGGAATTAGGGTTAACCAATGTTTTGGGGGCCATCTATTTAGAACCTTCTGCCTTGAATGGTAGCCTGACATTTGCTATCTCTTTCTACCATTTACTCCCCCCTCTCTCTCTCCTTATTATGGCATGTCAAAAAACATGGAGAAAAGATGGTAATTGAGCTAAATCAGCTTTTCTTTTCTTTCTTTCTTTCTTTCTTTCTTTCTTTCTTTCTTTCTTTCTTTCTTTCTTTCTTTCTTTTTTCTTTTCTTTTCTTTTCTTTTCTTTTCTTTTCTTTTCTTTTCTTTTCTTTCTTTCTTTCCAGCTGCCATAGTTGTTTCCCCCTGGTGCTTTTCACAAGGCCAGCTTCCTCAGAATGTGTGCATGTGGGTTGTTTGTTTTTGTTTTGTTTTGTTTAAACTGGGTATATTTTTCCCAGTTTCCCTTTGGTGCTTTCATTTCATACAGGGCCTTTTGTTTTTGGAAAATCCACAGCACTGTTCACTTGCCTGTCACTGCAGTTGGCTCCCATAAATAATGCACGGCTATAAATGGGGACTCAGAGGGACAAAGCAGCCTTGTGAGCTAGCCGAGGCTTTGCTTCTCCAGCCTGCCCACTAACCCCCATGCAAAATACACATCTCATTCTCCTTCCACTGCCACCCCCCCACCCCCCCCACACACGCACACACTGAAAAACTGAGTCCTTCTATTTCTGCAGCTGCTTTGAGCTCTTTGTCTCCTGCCCCACGGTTGCCAGTTCAGCCACTTTCTCCTTTGTGAGCTGAGCATTCAGAGATGGTGGAACAAAGTGACAGGGCCTTTGTGGTGTGTCTCCTGAATGCCGATTCTTCTTCACCTTGACAGGTGTGTGCTCCGCGATGGGCCACTAGAAGAGTCCTCTGGTGGAGGGATGTCCATGTGCTGGATGGGGGTGGGGGTAGGAATAGATGGATAAATGCTGGGAGGATGGATGGATGGAGAGAGAGGGGAAGGAGGGAAGGAGAAAGAGGGGAAGGGGTAGGCAGGCGGGCAGATAGACAACCATAGATTAATAGGTGATAGATAGATGCAGACAGACAGATAGACAGACAATAAGAGATTGATAGATGATGGATGGATAGGGTGGATAGCAAGCAAGCAAGCTAGCGATAGATAGATAGATAGATAGATAGATAGATAGATAGATAGATAGATAGATAGATAGATAGATAGATGATAGATAGATAGATAGATAGATAGATAGATAGATAGATAGACAGACAGACAGACAGACAGGGGCATGGCACAAAGGCAACACAATCACATAAGTAAGAAAAGTCCCTTTAGTACCTCCAACTTTGCCCCCAATGTCCAGTTACCTTCAACTGGAGAAAAAACTCTCCCAAGAACAGTCTTTAAGTGAAAGAAATTCAGTCCGAAAACAAAGTACATATAACTGTAAATAAAAATCCACACAAACCATGCTGCAGCAATTAACTGGACAGGGCAGGATAAGGAATTGCAGACTTCAAAGGCCAACAAAACACACACAGTTGGGAAGATGCCGGGAACCCAGATAAGCCTTGACCATAAAAGATAACTCACGATTTGCTTCCCATGAGTTGCTGTGTACAAACTCCCTTTTTAAACACTCTGTTCTCAGTTGCAGCTAATGAAGAGAATCAGGGCCCTTTCCTCCCCTGTAAGCTACACAATGCATGTTGCTCCCTTCTCCGTTCCTCCCTGCATGCCCTAGGATGAAGAGGGGGTGGGCTTGGATCTTCCTCTGGATTCCCTTGCTCTACCTCACCCCTGCTCTGCCCAGCCGGACTTTGCCCTTCTCCAATTTCTTCCACAGCCACCAGAGCCACACTCTCACTCCCTGTCAGCTGCTTGGCCTCCCCCTCGGAATCAGATTCCGACAGGGGCATGACAGATAGATAGATAGATAGATAGATAGATAGATAGATAGATAGATAGATAGATAGATAGATAGATAGACAGGCAGGCAGGCAGGCAGGCAGGCAGGCAGGCAGGCAGGCAGGCAGGCAGGCAGGCAGGCAGGCAGGCAGATAACCCTAGATTGATAGATGATAGATAGATGGATGGATGGATGGATGTATAGATACTGTAAATAGATAGATGGGTGGGTGGGTGGGTGGGTGGGTGGATGGATGGATGGATGGATGGATGGATGGATGGATGGTTGGATAGGCAGGCAGGCATGCAGGCAGAGATAGACAGACAGACAGACAATCCTAGATTGATGGATGATAGATGGATAGATAGATAGATAGATAGATAGATAGATAGATAGATAGATAGATAGATAGATAGATAGATAGATAGAAATAGACAGAGAGAGAGAGAGAGAGAGATAGGTGGGTGGATGGAGAGAGAGAGAGGGAGGGAGGGAGGGAGAGAAACAAAGATACATACATAGATGAGGAGAGAGATAGAGGTGGAGGTAGCACGTAAATAACCAATGATGCAGCCAAACTGGGCTCAGCCATCGCCTTGTAATGGAGGCCAACACAAACTCTCAATGTTTCAGCAGCAACACTCCCTCTAAGCTTGCAAAGGGATCATGTCCTCTATTTGCAAAAGACCTTTGTGTCTGATAAGAAGCCACACATGCTCATCCATGTAGGAGCCATTGCAGAACAACTGTATTGCTGGGGGAAAGTCAGCATGTTTTGTGAGATGGAATCCCTGATCTGGAAGTGCCACAGGTTGTAGCATGTGCAGGGCAACCTGGGTGTCTCCAGAATGCCCTATCCTGCCCTTGGAGAGCCATTATTCTCATGCTGCAAAGGAGCAAGACAAACAAATTTGATTCCCTTCCTTTTTACAAGCTTTATCGGCTAGAGATGGTATTTATGCGAGGGTAGCATTACTCTTTTGTTTCCGTGGAATGAAATTTTTCCTGTGATATTTTGAGGAATGAGATGACCTTGAAGGAATCTCTTGGAGAGTAACTCCTCCCAGTTCAGACACATAAATGAAATACCAATCAATGCTTGTAGGTCAGACCATCCAACGGATCAAACATCAGACAGGGCCACGTTGTAGTCTGATACCATATATTGCTCTGACTCACTGCTCAGAATATCCTTCTTGGTGTAAAATAAAAGTCCTGTGTAGGTGGCACCGTTCTTTATATTTTAGCAAAAACAGAAGCATGGTAAGTTGATCTCTTATCTTGTCAGAATTAGTAGCTTCCTTTGCTGTGTTAACTTCCATGGCTCTCTGTCTGTCTTGGCGATCAGTTTCCATTCTGCATTGCTGCATTGCTGGTGCAACATTGCAAGCTTAGCAGAATCAACTCTTCCCCAGACAACGCATGTCCTATAAAATAAGAATAACCAGACTTACAGATCAGCCACAGTTTTGATAACATTTGAAGCAGTGGTGGTATTCTACCGGTTTGGCCCAGTTCACCTGAACTGGTAGTAAAACATGTTACCGTTTGGCCAAACCAGTAGTAAAAAAATAGCTACCAGTTTGGCCGAACCAGTATTTCTTTTTTTTTCCTCCCGATGATCAGCTGTTCTGATGATCAGCTGTGCTGGGATCCCCCAATGATCAGCTGTGCTGGGATCTTACTGCTTCGCCCAGGAGGCTTCCCTGAGGCCCAGGAGGCAAAAAATGGGCATGCGGGGGTGTTGAAAAAAAGCCATGCCCACCCAGTCACATGGTCATGGCCACCTAGCCACACCCACAGAATCAGTAGTAAAAATATTTGCATTCCACCTCTGATTTAAAGGCAACAACAGCTGCGTCCTCTTTGGCCCAGGGTCTTCTGGGCCAAATCCACCTCTTTCATTACTACATTGCAATGGCTTTAGGGGCTGAGAGGAGGGACTGGCCCAATTTATACAGGGAGCTTTTTGGGCTGAGAGAAAACTAGAGCCCAGTATCCTGGCTCCTAGTCCAGCACCTTAACCAATACACCACACTGCCTTTGTTTTACAAACATCTGATTAAGATAACTATTCCTTTTAATAAACTCAAGATCAGTGGAGGAACATGTTCCTCTGACAGTCATGTAATTGTTCTGTTCACGTTCTACATCTGACTTACCCTTTGGTGTTTATATTGTGGAAGACAACCCATCATATTATGGAGTCTCGCATCTCTATAACTGCCTGGTTTGGCTCTGCAACCAATCAAGAGATCAAACAGACTTCAATGAATAATTAGAACTGCAGAAGAAACAATGGCTACCAACTTGCCTTCCATTGAGGACCTGTATTCAGCACGAGTCAAAAATATCTACAGACCCCTCACATCCTGGACATAAATTGTTCCAACTTCTACCCTCAAAACAACATTATACAGCACTGCACACCAGAACAACTAGACACAAGGACAGTTTTTCCCTCAAATGCCATCACTCTGCTAAACAACCAATTCCCATAACACTGTCAACCTATTTACTAAGACTGTATTACTATTCTTCTTCTCATCCTTCCTATTACCTATCTCCTCACACTTAGGGATGTGGTGACTTAGTGGCTAAGACACTGAGCTCATAGATCAGAAAGGTCAGCAGTTCGGTGGTTCAAATCCCTAGCACTGCATAACGGAGTGAGCTCCCATTACTTGTCCCAGCTTCTGTCAACCTAGCAGTTTGAAAGCATGTAAAAATGCAAGTAGAAATATAGGGACCATCTTGGTGGGAGGGGAACAGTGTTCTATGCACCTTCAGTGTTTAGTCATGCCGGCCACATGACCACGAAGACATCTTCGGATAGTGTTCCTCGGCTTTGTAACAGAGATGAGCACTGCCCCCTAGAGCCAGAAACGACTAGTACATATGTGCGAGGGGAACCTTTACCTTTATCTTATCCACTTATGACAATAATCTTGTTGCTTGTATCTTTATGATTTATATTGTTTTATT
Source organism: Notechis scutatus (assembly GCF_049901735.1). Lineage (NCBI taxonomy): Eukaryota > Metazoa > Chordata > Lepidosauria > Squamata > Elapidae > Notechis > Notechis scutatus. Next base: position 76,366,790 of record NC_142012.1, read on the forward strand.
TAGTTTCCTAATATGATTTGGTTCCTTATTTAGTATCCTATGACTATCATGAAGTGTTGTATCTTGTCATTCTTGATGAATGTATTTTTATGTGCACTGAGAACTTATCCACCAAAGACAAATTACTGTGTGTGTCCAATCATACTTGGCCAATAAGAATTCTATTCTATTCTATTCTATTCTATTCTATTCTATTCTATTCTATTCTATTCTATTCTATTCTATTCTATTCCACTCCACACTACTCTACTCTTCACTACTCTACTCTATACACTACTCTACTCTACTTTACACTAGTCTACTCTACTCTACTCTACTCTACATTACTCTACTCTACTCTACTCCATTCCATTCCACCCACTCCACACCCACTCCACTCCACTCCACTCGACTCAACTCTATTCTACTCTACTCTACTCTACTCTACTCTACTCTACTCTATTCTATTCTATTCTATTCTATTCTATTCTATTCTATTCATATTATACAATCTTTCAAGTCCTTTTGGCCAAAGTTTGTGGAATGGATATTCAATTAACCAAGAAAGACAAAGGATAGAATGGGAGAACACAATGGACCATCAAACATTGGTTCAACATGGTATTGTTCTTTGGGCAGCTGATAATGGATTCAGACAATTGATTCTCTTTGCATTCAAAGCAATCAAAACATTTCAGTTTAGCTCAGACAAGCATTCTGAGCCAGCTGTTCAGTTATACATATGCATAGATTGTTATTCCTGGATTACCTTAATTGGCTATTCTTAATATTAGTCTTGGATGGAAACTGTTGATGCAACAACTTGATTTGGTGGCAATTCATCGCTGTGATTGTGTGCATGTGTGGACTGAAGTACCTATGAAGGAGTGGAAGGAGTTCCAGGTATGAATTATGAAGCTCAAAGATCATTATCCTTTTATGGAGTTCTATAATCTTATTTCCATGATCAAGGGACCATTTATCAGCGTCTTCCATTTGCATGCATAAGCTCCAATCTCAGGCCGATACATTTGACTGTCTGAGATGAAAGATAACCAAAAATTTCCTATTCCACCAATTCCACACGGAGATCCCAATGCCTGTGGCAACATTTGTTTTCACTTTTACTTGGACTGAGGATGTGGCATTTTCAACCACCTTCAAGAAACATGTCCATTATAATGGATAGATCTGTATTTCTGGAGCTCCAGAGTTAGAGAGAGAGAGAGGTCAACGTCTTGAGCTGTACATTAGACAAATGACCTATTGGGATCCTTACATTAAAACAACGTATTTCACATGTGCACAGAATTTTTTAAAAAATCACACATAACACAGCCCTTTATTTGAGTAAAACAGTTGTGATCTGCATATGTGGGTCTAGTTGAGGTATATTATAGGATGAAGCCAAAATCAGATTTGCATACTTTATTTTATTTAACCTGTTTGTTTTATTCCATTTTTATCCATGAGCTTAATAACATTCTGTGCTTCATATCCTGCATTTTGACATGGCCATTTGGGCAATCAACCATAAAGTTACCAATAAAGCTACCTGAGAAAACAGGTGAACATATGGCCACAGACTGTTCTGACCAAGGCTTCTGAGACCATAATTACGCATACATTTATTTTAAAAGCAAGTATTGGTTTATTGCAATGCTGAGAATTATTTTTATTCCCAGCTGGTAATGAATCTCAAACAGTCCCTAAAAATAAGCACCCACCTTTCTTTCCTGTGAAGTGCTGCCAATAACAGTGTCAAATAAACTAGAACAAAAACCAACTGAAGGTACAAAGAGCTTCAAGAAGGAATCTGAACCGATTGAACTACTTTGCTTCCTGCAAAGGTTTCATCATCTTTGCCTGTCCTTTATACCTTATGGGAGGGGCAATCACCTCCCAGCCTTACTCCCAAGTTGCTCCTTTTGCCTCAGCTGCTCTCACCTTCTAGCAGCTGTGCACACATGTGCACTGGGAACAGGCTCTCCTGGGTCCTCTGCCTCGCTGCTGCCAGCCTCCGAAGGCTCCAGAGTCAGCATCCCACTCTCAGATGGCCCTGGCCCCATCTCTGTATTGGATGCAGGACCCTTGTCCAAGTCCTCTCCAGACTCCCGGACTGATCCCCGTTCTTCCCCACTGTCCGATTCCACTGCTTTCTGCACAGGCTGCTGGCGAACCACAACAGACAAGGGCACTCTCAGTGTTTCAGCAAACACCCCCAATGGAATCGAAACTCCAAGGCTGGCATATTCCTCAAAGCATTGGTTTATTAGGCATGTCATGTTGGCACATCCAAGGAAAAGCCAACTCCGAAGGACCTGAGGTTTTCCCCACCCAAATCGAAACCCCAACGTTCTTTTCCCCCAGGTCACACGTCTATTACATGGCCCAGGTCGCATCCTCCATCCTGTCTGGCTTTGGTCAACGCCTCTCCAACACCTGGTAGAATGTCCTTGGCTCTCATGGGAAAGAATGTTGTTCTGGCTACACATCCCCAGCTATCTCTGTCTCCCCACTCATGTTCCCACAGCTCCAACCAGCCCTGAAGATGCTTCCAAAATGGCTTCAGGACTGACAAGTACATGATATTGACAGAGTTCAGTATTTCAATTACTGCTGCTTCTCGCCATCTACTACCTGAAGAGACAACCTAACTCTGCCCTATTCAAGCCTATCAAAAGTATTTCTGCAGGAACCAAAAGGTTATCATTCAAATAGGGGAATCAGAGAAATTTACAAGCTCCCTTTTCTTTTCATGCTGAGAAAGAGGAGGCTAAAATCCTTGGGGGACAAACAACCTTTCCTGAGATAAGAGAGAGAAAGAGGTGACAGATAGATACATCCTGTAAAAATATGTTGCCAAACAGAAGAGTTTGTGGCAGGCAGGTATGTGTGTAGAAGAGCTTTCTTATTTCTGTCAAACATTGATTAATTCTGTTCCTGCTGTTTTGACTGTTGGGGTAGCTCCCAGACAAACTGAAGACATTGAGCAGATAGAAGAACATTTCTACTCTCTGGTTGTTCATATCCATGAGTGGTTGTCCTTATTTTAATAGTCCACGCTTAACATATTCTCCATCACATTTCTTCTAAACAGGCACAAGTTAGACAGTTACCAGATAATTTTGATTCCTGTGTGATATTTATGAGGACAGTCTCTGCTGTTGGGTTTTGTCTACCAGCCGCAGAGCATAACTGTCAAGCATATATGATAGTTGGAAAGGCAAGGGGCTCAGAATTAGCCTAGATGCCCCCATAGGGCCTTCATCATCCTGCTGCACTGAATGAAAACTGTCCAACTGATATGGTCATCTTGAAAGCATAGAGTTGGTCTGGCTTTACAGTTTTGCCTCTCTTAAATGGATGAAGTCTTGAGCAGTGGGAGACAGGTTCTCCAGAATGGACGAGATCCTGAAGCTTTAGAGAATGTTAGGATGTCACTTTTTGTGTTAGCTGTGTAGGACAAGGTCTAATTCAGGAGTCCCCAAACTTGGCAACTTTAAGACTTGTGGACTTCAACTTCCAGAATCCTGGGAGTTGAGGTCCACAAATTTTAAGGTTGCCAAGTTTGGAGACCTCTGGTGTAATTGAAGGGGTCCTCCTGAAAGATGACTCAATTCAACTCTTATTTTAAAAGAATGTATTATTAAAGAAAAAGGAAGAGTTTCCCCCATCAGTAGAATTGAACATGACCCAAAACTGCAGGTTCAGTAGAGACATAGACTACCTTATGGGAAGATATTCTATAATTTTCATAATGCTCATCCCTTCACTTAAAGTAGCACATAGGGTAATCTGTGATCTCTTGTTCTCTTACCTTAGTGCAGAGGTCTCCAAACTTGGCAATTGTAAGGCTTGTGGACTTCGACTCCCAGAATTCTTCTGGGAGTTGAAGTCCACAAGCCTTAAAGTTGCCAAGTTTGGAGACCCCTGCCTTAGTGAGATGGCATTGAAGGACAAGTCTCACATGGATAGTGCCATAATGGAGTTTGTTCAGTAGATGGTGTTTGACTTGGTAGATCCTGGTTCTCCTGTACTTTTGGAGAGAGTTCTACTCTTTTCTTGCTTTTGGATTAATGAGAGTTTTCTGAGGCATATCAGTCTGCTCCCGTCATTAGTTCTCCTCTCAACTGGGATGAAATTCATTGGGAAAACTGACAGGCATTGCATCATGATTGATCTTAATGTGTAGCATGCCAGATGCAGAATCCAATCCTTCCTGTTTAATGATTTACAGAATGTTATATGTTATATTTATGAGGAGGAGGAGGAGGAGGAGGAGGAGGAGGAGGAAGAGGAGGAGGAGGAGAAGAAAGAAGAAAGAAGAAGGAGAAGGAGAAGGAGAAGAAGAAAGAGAGGGAGAGGGAGAGGGAGAGGGAGAGGGAGAGGGAGAGGGAGGAGGAGGAGGAGGAGGAGGAGGAGGAGGAGGAGGAGGAGGAGGAGGAGGAGGAGGAGGAGGAGGAGGAAGAGGAGGAGGAGGAAGAGGAGGAGGAGGAGGAGGAGGAGAGGAGAAGAAGAAGAAGAAGAGGAAGAGGAAGAAAGAGAGAAGAAGAAGAAGAAGAAGAAGAAGAAGAAGAAGAAGAAGAAGAAGAAGAAGAAGAAGAAGAAGAAGAAGAAGAAGAAGAAGAAGAAGAAGAAGAAGAAGAAGAAGAAGAAGAAGAAGAAGAAGAAGATCATCTTATGGAAACCATAATTTCTTACTGGGATTTCTGTTGCCAAACTACATGATATGGTCACTTTAGAGAGGTCACTTGAAACAGCCTATGCACATTTACTAGGCTACTGTTTATTCTCAACATACTTTATAATCCTGTTTCTTATTTTCCCCCCAACAACAACCCTCCTATGAGGTGGATTGGGCTGGGCTGAGACAGAGTGACTGTCCCATGGTCATCTATTTGGCTTCATGCCTAACATGGAACTAGAACTCATAATCTCCTGGTTTCTAGGCCAGCACCTTAATTGAACTGGCAGCCTTATTACCCAGAGAAATTGTAGCTCTCTACTACACTGTTCCTCAAATAAAGAAAGAAAATGATGGGGGTGGGGGAAGAGACCTATATTTGATCTTTTCCATGCAGGCATAACACAATATATACCTATTGTATTCCATTTATCAGGATAGCAATCTTACCCCAGCAGCAAAGTTCTACCTGGAGAAGTCCTCTTTGGAGTGTAGGTGGCCAAAACTCTTTGTTGGATTATTTCTAACACAATTGCTCTCTAACATCATTCCTTCCTTCCTTCCTTCCTTCCTTCCTTCCTTCCTTCCTTCCTTCCTTCCTTCCTTCCTTCCTTCCTTCCTTCCTTCCTTCCTTCCTTCCTTTCATTCTGTATTGTCCCTCATCTCCAGTTCATGACTCTGGGCAGCTAACAATTCTTAGAAACAAGATTTTAACAGTACATCACAAAATTGTGTATCCCTTTGACACTGAAAACAACATTGGAAGGTCAACAAAGAATGGAGGTAACTCATTGTTCAAATACCTGGATCGGTACTTGTAACAAATTTAAAACAGCTGAATGAGATATCTAAGGATTCCCTTTGCTCTCACCAAGATATCATACTGTCCTCTGGAGATCAGATTAGACACATGGGAAAGTGAAAATGTGTAGTTCTGTCAAGGAAGCTGGTTAATCCAATCTATGATTTGCAAAACTGGACATGGAGTAGCTACTTCCTGCTTAGACATTTTGTTGCTTCCTCAAATGTTTTGACACCTTAAAGTTTTACCAAGTTTCTTGTTATGAGTAGTAGCAAGGAAAAGCTTCCCCCACTGGAAATGCCTCTGTTTCCAGCATGAAATGTTCAGTGTGTACCAGCTAAGACCCTGATACTATAAAAAGAAGGGCAGCTGTTAGACCATGTCGGCTTGCAAACGGACTGAAAAATGGGAACATTCACTAGCGAATCACTTTTTTGCTTCCAAACGCATGTGTTAAAACAAATAGCTCTAAATCCCTCCCTCGTTTTCTGTGTGTGTGTGGCGGGGTGTGATCCCAAAATTTAAAATTCAACATAGTTAACGTTAGGGAACTTTTCTCCCAGGTTTCCTTTCTTTGCATTTGATGCAAAGAGCATTTTGTAGGCCTGGAGTCAAACATAGGTGTGCTTCCCTCACACCTGCTTGAGATGAACGTTTCATGGGCTGGTCTTGCCAGGCAGGAAGGCATATTTGGGTGTCCTTTACAAACCCCCCCTTTCCCCCCAGTCTTGCTGGCTTAAGACTTCGGCCTCCCAACACTTCTTCCTTCTCATTACTCTTGAGGGGGGGGAGGCAATTATTCTCCTGCCCAGAGAGCAAAGGCAGTGAGGGGGGAGGGAGGGGGGCAGCTGTGGCTTTAAGGGATCCACCTTAAGGAAATGCCTGCCCTTCCCCTCCCTTGCCCTGAACAGGCAGCGTCACCAGGATAGCAGAGGTCAAGTCGATGTAGAGAGGACGCACAGAAGGAAGCGGAGCTCAAGGCGTGCAGTGCATCTCCCCAGCGTCTCCCAGGTAGAGGACCGTCCGTCCGTCTGTCTTTCCTTGCCGTCTGCTGTACTAACCCTCTTCTTCCTCCTCCTCCTCCTCCTAAGAGACCTCAGTTTCTCTCTCCCACTGACTGTTTTGCACTCTCTGAATGACAAGCACTCCGCTGGGTGCTTCTCTTTTTCTCTCCTGCCTGCTTACTCATTTCTGGCTGCTTGTTGTGTTTCTTCTTACAAAGCTTGCTCAGGTTTCTGGCTGGCTTGAAGAGAACAGATCCAGGCGGTTGTGGAGCTGACTTGCACAACCATTGGCTGACAAAGTCCCCCAGTTTAGCTCTTTATCCTCTTTTTCTTTATTTTTCCCCCCTCTCTCTCCTGGACTATGTGCCTCTCTGCTCTCCCAGACGCCTAAAACTGCTTTTATATTTGCAACACTGGCCCAACCTCAGCACCTTTATCGTTTCCCCCCCACTTTCAGTAAAGAAGCCTGTATGATCCCAGCAGCGCTTTTGTTTTAGCTGGAAATAAGTGATCAAATATGCATGAGCAGAAGGGTCCCAGAAGGGATGATTGACAGACACCTTTGCGATGGACAGTCAGTTGGAAGCTCCCTTCCCAGTCCAGTTTTCTCCCACTTTAGTCCAAAATAGATGCATAGAACTTGTTTCACCCCGATAGAATCACAGATTTATTAGGTTTAAATCACAAACTCCCAATAGCAGGAAGAGATGCAGGTCCTTGCCGTCCATATATGCTAGTTTATAATACTGTGGGCTAATAATTTAATAGATTTAGTCCTATTTCTTTGAAAACGTCCAGACCAAATTCAGAAACAAGGATTGTATTTTGCCATTGTGCCAGAAGGTTGCACAGTTTAAATTGCACATGCCGGATCACAAAGGATTAAATCAAATCAATGCAGACTTTCTTTAATCAATGGAAGGCCCAAGTGTTATCCAGATGTGTCAATCCTCAAGTACGCTCCTCAGCTTTAAACCAAAATCCCCCGATCCTCAAAATAACATGTCAAGTTTTAATAAAAGTACATCATCTCAAACAAAGATTTGAGATTTTTGTGTGTTTAAATTGTAGATTTTTTCTGGTCCCATTCTCTTTTTTGGCATGCATGTGCGCAATATAATTCCATGCCTCAAGAGCAAATATAAGTTTAATAAAGAGCTAATATTGTCCCTGAGAGCACATTTCATTCATGCGACAGTTTTAATACTGCTGATTTTCACTCTGGACTATCTCATAGGAAGTATTGCACTAACTCCCAATGTACACGAGGCAGCCTTACTACAGAGTGTAAAGGACAAAGAGGAAGAGGAAAATTATCAGCTGCAATTAAGTCACGCACTATTTTTATTTGTCTTTTTAACTAAGAACACTTCCATATGCTAAAGCCAACGGATCAGATCCAACTAAACCTTGTCTCTTTAGTAATTTAAGTGACTTGCTGGCATCATGGAGAAATTTTTTCCATTATTGTAATGCAAGTCTCAATTTAGCAATCTCAGAATTTCTGACACTATAAGCAGCTGCTGTTGGATTTACACACACACACACACACACACACACACACACACAGAGAGAGAGAGAGAGAGAGAGAATTACATTTTTAATTTGGCAGCTTTCCTCTAAAACTCATAATCCAGTTGAAAAAACAGAAGCTGCTTTTCAAGGTAGGATGACTATATTTCAAGTTATTCTGAAACTTGCTAGGTAGTTATTTATCTACACAATCCATTTCCTGGGTGCTTTAAAAATAATCTTTTAATGACATTCTCATCAGCCTCTCCAAACGATGAGTCCCAGGATTTTTTGAGGAAAGATGCTATATATTAAAAATGTTTAATATAAGAGAACTGCAGATTACTTATATTTTATTTAAAAGTTCTACATTCGCCTCACTCTCTTTATGGCTTAGGTAGCTAACTACAATGCTTTAAAATATACATAAAACCATTTTTTAAATAAAAACCATAAATCTACAGCTACAGCAGTAAAAGAACTGGATAAATATGTATCCTCTAAATTTTCCCTGAAATTTTCCCTAGCACAAGGGTTATATGGAAAGTCACACATGCCTTATTCAGCATTGCTGGTTCCTGGACTGGATTATTTCTGGACCATTTTCACTGTCCATCCCATGAATAGTGTATTTGTGAGTTGTGAGGTTACTGGTTTATTCTCCAAACCTCTGTCGTCTTCGGATCAGGGAAATAGATGCAAATCTGGGAAATAGCCAACCTTGGACGCACAAGGAAGGAGAAATACAGATAAGTATGATCAGAAGTCTAGTGGCATTGAATGTGTGAATTACCATTTCCTGTGAATTAACATGGGGAAGTAGAATAATTGACTCGAATAATTCCCAAGTAGAGGTCATCAAGCCCAGCTTTTATTCAGAATTCGGAAAGGTAGGAGTTGAGCCATCACAAAACCATGCCTCCGTCTCACAGCTGTATCATGTAGTCCAGCAAGAAGACATCGGTAAGGTATCAAGAAATCCAGATGCATCACCAGGTCCATTCTCTGCCAGTCATTCTCTCAAGGTAGATCATCCATCTTCATGATCGAAGACTTTCTCTACTAAACCTAGATCAGAATCCACTTGGTAGGGTGAAAATTAATTATTTCATCTGAGAGCCATCACCTTCTCTACCACTTTGGCCAGTTTGGTCTAATAGTGGAGGCACCAGGCTAGAAGGCACCAGACTGTGAGTTCTTAGTCCCACTTTAGGCATGAAAGCCAGCTGGGTGACTTTGGGCTGATCACCAGGAGATGGTTAGTTCTGGTCCTGCCTTAGACATGAAAGCCATCTGGGTAACCTTCATCCGGTCACCCTCTCTGAAGCTCACTCACCTCACAGGGTTGTTGTTCTGTGGAAAATAGGAAGAGGGAGGTATGTTGGCTATATAAGAGGTAAGAGTGCAGTACTGCAGGCTACTTCTGCTGCAGCCAATTGCCTGCAATTTGGCAGATTGAATCCCACCAGGCTCAAGGTGGACTCAGCCTTCCATCCTTCTGAGGTGGGTCAAATGAGGACCCAGATTGTTGGGGGCAATTGGCTGACTCTGTAAAACTGCTCGGAGAGGGCTGTAAAGCACTGTGAAGCAGTATATAAGTCTAAGTGCTATTGCTATATTCTCCATTATGAGTTATTTATAAAATAATCAGGTGGGATACAAATAAATGCAAAGAAATAATAATAATAATATCAGTTACAGCTAACAGTAATTAAAATTGGCTGGATCTCAATGTATCTTTCTAGGAGGGCTTCCTAACGATTGCATCAATTATGTAGATTTTCTTCCCAAAATAGTCCTAGCCAGAGAATGAAAGATCATTATAATTATAATGAGCCATTTGATGTGTGTGGCTGAAGTTTCTTATTTATAGATAACGGAAATCAAAGACTATGATTTATTTAATATGTAAATCTCTTCCCAATCTCTATTTTTCTCTCTGTTTTCAACATTATAATAAAACTCAACTCTGAAAAAGTGACCTAATTATTAAATCAAAGCCAAATTACTGTTTGCATTCTTAAACTATTAAGAAGTGATCTGAAGGCTTTTAAGATATTACCCTTGTAACAATGGATTCAGCATTACAAACTATTAAACTTGTGTTGGGTTTCCTATCTGGGACACTTCTTGTTCCTTGCTTGGTACAGTCAATGGTAGATGGGATTGCACTGATCCCAAAGAAGTCAAATTCGTTGAGTCCTATCCCTTAATCTGGTCACCTTAAGTGTTTTGGTTCCCTAAGCTACACCAGGACACTGATCTGATTTGGTAACCTTAATTTCAGATCTTTCTCTGGACATTTTTAGCTTCTTTGAGAGGAAACATGGCATAAAGGTTCACTGGTATTCTGTACCACATCTGGTAAAGCTGTATCTCACTCAGCACTTTCAGGACCCTGGACAATGACCAAGAAGCCTCTTCCCTTGCATGAAATAACTCTGAATTCAGTAAGAGACCACAGTAGAGGGCAATTGAGAGTGTTGTTTAAGTTATTGAAGGATCTATGGATATTTCTGGACCCTTATGGACCTGCGTGTCTGAGGGACAGCAGAAACTGAGATAGCAATCTTAGGATCTGAGGAAAGGACTATGTCCTCTTCCTGAGTATATTCAGAAAAGAATAGCAAAATTCTGCCTTAAAGTAGGGAAATTTATGACTCTTTGTGCTGAGTTTTCCTGTGGATAATGCTGAGCCTCCTAAGGAGAATATATCACAGACACTTTATACATGGGTATAATCATTTATCTTCTCCTTAAGGTATCTTGGGATGTTGTTTTGCGGGAATAGAATGAACAATCACAATGATAACCTTCTTGGATTTATTGTCTTACTACCATTCCAGTGAATCTCTAGAATGAAGCATGCCTTTTAAACAAAGAGAGGTCCAACATTAATGCAGACGTGGAGAAATGTAGACAATATAGGTTGCGTTCATGCCTATGTTAAGGGTGAGATTGGTTTCTGTACTTCACTCTCATCCAAATTTTACATGTCTAGAGTTTGGTAAGCATTTAAACTTCTTCTATTTCTCTATTTTCAAGATTTCTCCAAGATTTCATTCTTTATAGAAGCATCAGCACATAAGAAAGGAACATGAGAAGTCTGAGGTGCTCTCCTTTCATAGTTGTGCTTGACTTACGCTTTCCCAGTTTTTGAGACAAGCCACATCGTTCATTTTAATCAGGACTCTTAAATGGTTGTCAGGTAGCTCCATATTTTATGAAGTTTTTATCATTTGCTGTATGGTATGTACATTATTTTGATTTGACATCACCTTGATGGCATCTTCGGAGGAATGCTACATGATACAAATACTAAAAATAACTCAAAGCATAGAAATTAAAAAAAGAGGATGCAAAAGTTCACCACTTCTATCTTCGCTTAAGCACTGGTTCTTGCATTCTCAAGGATCTCCAACTCATTGGACTTCTCTTGCTCAGAGGCTCAACTTTGTTGTTTGTTGCAGTGATAATGCTAGATCCTCTGATGATACCATGCTGTCCCATCTCTAGCTTACAGGAAAATGCTAAGAAGCTAACTTCTCGTGTTTCTGGTATTTTGAAATGTCCATAGCGTTGGCTGATGGTTGTGGAACTCCTTCAGTTTTTTCTCTATGTTCATAGTGGACAGCATTGATAATTTCTGACCTGTTTTTAATGGCAGTGGTGGTGGTATGGTGGTGTTACAGGCATTGCTTATTTTCACTGCTACCTGGTGGTCTACTCCAGTGGCCCCCAACCTTTTTTGTGCCACAGCCCGGTACCGGCATCACAAAATGATCCGCGGCCCGGTACCGGCATCAGCATGCATGACAAGGCAAGGCGAGCCAAGCGACCGGCCAGCCAGCTGTCCCCCGCTTCTCCCCGCCACCTTTAACTCCTCCTTTGTACCTTTGTCGATGGGATTCGCTTCGGGACGGCTTCGGGATGGTCGCTCGGCTCGCCTTGCCTTGAGTGCTGAAAGAATCCTTGCGCCTTAGTTTTGTTTGAAGCCACCCCCCCTCGATGAAACTAAGGCACGAGGATTCCTTCAGGACCCAAATGCCGCTTTTCAACCGGAAAAGCTCACCCGGAAGCACTTTCTCATCAAACAAGATGGCGGCGCCCAGCAAACCGGCAGCCAGGTAGGAAATGTTCCACGGACCGGTACCGGTCCACGGCCCGGTGGTTGGGGACCCCTGGTCTACTCTACATGGTTTTTCCCCCTCCACATCTGGAAAAGCTTAAACAGAGAAAGCTCTGGAGAAAAGAAAAGACATTTCCAAATCTTTCTATACTTAGCGTTTAATTTTCAAGAGACCTAACCATAACGTTAAAAGTGTATAAGAATACTTAGAAGCCATAATGGAGATTTTACAAGCAAAATAATAGAAAAATGAATAAGACTTAATTTATTGTATGTATTCTTGTTAATAAGAATATATTGGCCTCATTTTCCTCCCCTTTATTCAGCTAAATGTGCAGTTCTCATTTCCTCAATTCTTAAGTTGAAGTGATATCTTAAAACAGAACTTCTGCATGACCCTGGGAACAGTAAGTCATGAAGAGCTTCATAGGTGCTTCAAATTGCACCACAAAAAAAAAGAAGTTATAGCTCCTGGAGAAAGTGGGCTTTTCCCCACAACATAATGTCCAAAGGCAGTCAGCAGTTAAATGGGGTTGTCCTTCTTCCAGAAGTCTTGGATTTCACTTAATCAGCATAGTGAAAAGCTGTGAGTTATTTTTCCAACTAGTCTGGAATCAAACCCCCACCCACCCCAAAGTAATAAACCATAAACCAGACACCTTCCAGGCAGTGTTCAAGTCAGAAGTATTATATCAGGTCATGGAAATATTTCATTCTGTGTAAGAAATGAGCTTGCTTTCCTAAGTAATAAATACATACAATTTTTAGTGTGCTATCTTGGATTTTGCAAGCTTCACCTAAGTTCCATTTGTGCTATTACCTCAGTTAGCGCTGTTTGTATTGTACTTCAGGGGGGAAAAAAATCTAAGTTTGACAGAAACTCCAGAGAAAAGATGAGAAAAACACACAATTCACACTTCATTTACACAACCCTCCTTTGCTCCTCTTATTATCTCACACCACACTTCTTCCACACACATTCCCTACCCATAATTATGTGTCAGAAAGAATAACAGAGTTGGAAGAGAACTTGGAGATCATCTAGTCCAATCCCCTACTCAAGCAAGGATGCTACATCAATCATGTCAAACAAAGGGCTGTCCAAAAGTTTTGAAACCTGGAGAAATCTTCATGCACCCTGTTCTTTTCTTTCAGGATTAGGAAAAACCATTTTTTCCCCAGATATGGCTATAGCTGGCCAGCGAAGGATGCTGGGAGTTGTAGTCCATTAACACCGGGATCCAGGGTACATCAACCATGCAAAGGTTGATGAAGTGCATCTTCCCATGTTCCTCCTCATTGAACTGCTGGGAAGTGCAGCCACATCTGGAAAAACCTGACCAACTACAACCCAGCAAGAATAAAATAGGTTTTTAGTGGAAATGTATCACTGGCTTTTCTCACAAACACAAAAAGGCCATGCCTAGAGTTAGTGCACACACTGCCTGGAGCTGAGAAAAGAGCACCCTACACAGCAAACCATGTGCAGAGAGAAGACCAATCGTTGTTCTCTGTTGCACAATTACTCCAGTGAGATCAACAGCACTCACAGCACATCAAAGGCACTGACACGAGTCTGTAATGCAAGATGTTTTTAAACCTCTGCAACTTCAAGGAGTAGCACCTGGGGTCAATGTTCCAGAAAGACCAACTCCAACACCAAGTCTCCGAGGCAGACATTTCTCAAAGTCCCATTTTATTAAAGTTGACATACTGGCACGTCTGGAAAACCTGAATCGGAGAGTTCTGGGTTTTCCTCACAGTAATTCAAAACATAAATCCATCCCTGCACCCATCGGTCCATCACATGGTCCGATCACCATCCGTCCCAACTGGAGACATTCCCCTGACCACTGCTCACCCAGGTGCAGGAAAGACATGACCTTGACTGCAAGGAAAAATGCTATTATGGCTAACTACATACAGTACACTCTACAAAATTCCCCCCTCCCAATTTCCTAGGCACAGGAATGTGGCAACGTGGAAGCTTCTGCTGCTAATATGGCTTCCAAAGCTGACACCTGGACTTACAACAAGGCTCCTACGTCCCTTGATTCAGCGCTGACATGCTCTGAGGAAGCTCTTGCTAACTTAAGCAGAACTACCACTCCAGATCTCCTCAGCCTTGAACAGTGTGGTGACAAAGTTGGCACTGGTTTGCAGAGGCTGATGGCATTTCTATTCTAAGGTGTTACCTTGAGCCGATCATTCCTTCCTGCCCATTGCAGTCGTGGCCCTGGGGAAAGGCTGCTATTAACATTCCAGAAACCTTTTTCTTCCTCGGGCCATTTTTAGTCGTGACCCAAAGAGTAAAATTCACCAGGAAGGGCAATCATTTCGGTGTCTGGGAATGAGAATCTCATCCCGTTTCCTGAAATTATTTCAAGACATGCTGCTTCCAGTGTTTTGAATTTAAATTTAAAAGTCCAATTCAATCCTAGTAAAATAGAATCAAGATCATGTGAAGTGCTTGTACCACTTTACAAAGCCTTAGTAAGACCACACCTGGAATATTAGGTCCAGTTCTCGTCACCACAATATAAAAAAGATGCTGAGACTCTGGAAAGAGTGCAGAGAAGAGCAACAAAAATGAACAGAGGGCTGGAGGCTAAAACACACAAAAAATGGCAACAGGAACTGGTTCAGAGGTGGTATTCAGCAGGTTTTGACCAGTTCTGGAGAACCGGTAGTGGAAATTTTGAGTAGTTCGGAGAACCGGCAAATCCCACTTCTGACTGGAGATTTTACAGTCTCCTTCCCCTGCCACGCCCACCAAGCCACACCCACAGAACCGGTAGTAAAAACAATTGAATTCCACCACTGAACTGGTTATGTCTAAGGAAAAGAAGGACTAGGGGAGACATGATAGCAGTACTTCAATATTTGAAGGGCTCCTGCAAAGATGAGATGGATCTTTGAGAATGTTTTGAACTTTCTAAAGGCAGTGGGAGCTATAAAGCTCTTCCAAAGAGGGGAGAGGGCAACCCATGATCCTCTGGGCAATGAGGTTAACCCTCTGAGTGCTGTCCTATCTGCCCCTGTGCAATTGGCAAACCATACACAGATGCAGTAAGTTAAGATATTTGGATTTGATAGGATGTTCTGCATAAGGTAGAAATCGCACTGCCAAATTTTTAATCTCTGTTGAAATAAGAAGGCTTAGTAAAGTGATCCACCTCCAAGTAAAACTGCCTTTTGCAATTGACTGACAGAGATTTTGCCGCTGCCACTGGCGGTCAAGTGATGTGGTGCTATTATTGTTTTGAATTTATTATTGCCATCCTCTCCATAGGACTTCCAATAGACCTCTTAAGAATTCTTGATAGCATCAAGTCAGGGCCTTATCTTTTGGGTTGCCTCATTGAATCGAGAAAGAGAGGTAGTCCTTTTCTCTCAATGTCTTCATGAAACCAGGGGTGGGATTCTACCTGGTCTGACCGGTTCTATAGAACTGGTTGTTATGATTCTGCCCAGTTTGGAGAACTGGCTGGCTGGCCCTCTCCCCCACCCACTCACTCCTTACCTGGCATGCATGCCATCCAATTTACCTGCATTTGGTAAGTTGCTATATTTCCTCCCCCAACCATCAACTGTTCTATTGTGCCAGGAGATTTAGATTAGCTAGAAAGCAGGAAACTGTTGGATGTCTTGCTCTGTAGCTAATCTAAAAGCAGAGCTGAACCTTCCTTAGGACTGAAGCTTCTATTTTTCAGTGCAGACTCAGGTAGCAGATTGCAGAAAAGTAGATCTCTGAGTGACTCTGTGATTCTGTGAGCAACTCAATCTGCTTGCCGGCTTTGCATGATTTTGGGTAAAAGTTGCTCTTTTTAATAAAAATTCAATATTTACATAAATATTTATAATATTTACATACAAGCCACACCCACCCAGTCACATGACCACCAAGACACATCCACAAATTAGGCCATGCCCACAGAACAGGTCGTTAAGAAATTTGAATCTCACCCCTGCATGAAACTACTTTCTTATAATTTTATTATAATTTTGAATGCTTCAGCATTGATCGTCATTGTGAATTTCAGAAGGCATACTAAAACAAATATAAAATGTGCCTGCCAATTCATTTATTTATTTTGCCATTTGCTTCTCCCTCTCATTTTCTATTTCCTGTATCTAGCCAGTTTCCAATTCTCAAATGACAAGTTCTAACTCTGTTCCATCAAACATTTATATTTTTAATGACTGTTCATGAGTTTGTGTACATTTTCTGAGATTATGTACTTTGCATGACTAAGCATCCAGAGTTATTGTGTCTCCCATTTGTCTGTTGCTGGATCTGTTTAATTTCTGCAGGAAATAAAGGTCCATTTGCAATGCACACAGCGTAAAACTGTTTTATTTTAACATTTTAATTAGTCTGTGCCAAAGGAACCAAATCATTTCAACAGTTTGGATTCAAAACCATTAGGAAAAACTGCGTTCCTTAAAAACAAAAAGCAGAAAAAGACTGACACTTTTGAGGCAAAATAGCTGGATTTTTTTAAAAAATGGTTTGTTTATTTTTGAAGTACACTTTACTGTTTTCCCAGATTTGCTATCAGAATGTCATTTTAGAAACCCAAAATTGTGATGTATAATATATAAAAGTCTTATCTAGCTGATGTTCTACAATTATCAGACTGGTAAGAATTCAGCTCTAATTACAAACTTAGGAAAATATACTAATATAATTAGAACAAGTAAGTAAAATACTAAGTTCAGTAACAATAACAGAACAGATAACAGTAATAATAACAGTAAGGGAATAACAGTTGGAAGGAACCTTGTAGGTCATCTAGTCCAACCCCCTGGTCAAGCAGGAGTTACTGTACCATTCCAGACAATCAGCTGTCCAATATCTTCTTAAAAACCTCCAGTGAGGGAGTATTCACAACTTCTGAACTTAATTGTTCTCATTGTCAGGGAATTGGTTTTCTCCATGATTAGTTTCCATCCATTGCTTCTTGTCCGGCCTTCTGGTCATCTGGAGAATAGCTTAACTTCTTTGTGTCAGCCCCTTAAATATTGGAATGCTCTATCGTATCATCCTTAGTCCTTCTTTGCATTACACTAGGCGTACCCAATTCTTCGTATGTTTTAGTCTCCAGTCCCCTAATCAACTTCGTTGCTCCTCTTTGCACTCTTTCTAGAGTCTCAACATCTTTTTTATATTGTGGTGACAAAATAATAATAATAATAATAAACTTTTTTTCCTGATATACAAGATTATAAGATGTTGAACTGCCATTCTGGGTTTTTTTAGTAGCCAACCAGCTGAACAGGAGCTAATACAGATAATATTTTAGCCTATGATAAATAACGATTGATATTCAGCTGTATAGTCCTATTCTGGAATATAACATTATCCTTCATTGATTGGTCTGTGGCCAAAATTCTGTCTTGTGGTAGTAAATTCCATTTGGGATCAATGAGGCTGAGTTTCTTTGTGCTTTCTAGCCTTCTCAGTGGGGTTATGCCTGCCTACCTGTCTTCTCTCTCTCTCTTTTTCTCTTTTTCTCTCTCTCCCTCCCTCCCTCCCTCTCTCTCTCCAGGGGGGGGGAATCTCCTATTGTTATCTCCAATTTTTTGACTGTGAAAGTTAAAACCACCACAGAGCCACCCCTATGGAGACATTTAATCTCTGGATGTGAAAGGGTTTGTTAACAATCATCCATGCTTAGAATACGGTTGACCAAAGGGATTAGTTTAACCTTTGCAAAACTGGATCTCTTAAGGCTAAATATAACCCCACTCCACCTCAGTTGGCATGGTTAAGGCACAGTGTTGGGAAAGAAATGTGCACATACTGTATATACCTCTATTAAAGTAAAAGGCATTCATAGTAGTTATTCGATAAAAAATGAACTCATTTTTTTCAGTATCAAGAAAATCACTGTGGATACCTACCCATTTGATTGGAGGCCTTTAAACCTGAAAAGATTGGAGCCTTCTCTGATTATCTAGAAGTATAAATGCCTACTTATCTTTGCAAACATGGGAAGAGGAGTTGGAGGAGGAGGAGGAGGAGGAGGAGGAGGAGGAGGAGGAGGAGGAGGAGGAGGAAGAAGAAGAAGAAGAAGAAGAAGAAGAAGAAGAAGAAGAAGAAGAAGAAGAAGAAGAAGAAGAAGAAGAAGAAGAAGAAGAAGAAGAAGAAGAAGAAGAAGAAGAAGAAGAAGAAGAAGAAGAAAAAATCACATTGTTATAATGATGTAGTTTACTTAGTCAGGCTGGTTATGTTTTAAGCTGGCAAACATTTCCTCTTTATCTATTATTTCTTATAAAATCTTAAGAAAAACTTACTTACACCAAACCAATTTGCATACAATTGTACTGAGTGAAAATAATATATATATATATATATATATATATATATATATATATATATATATATATATATATATATATATATATATTTTCTTAAGTTTTCGCTGGTACTTACATGTATGGTGTTCGGTTTGGTTCGGGTATTTTCCCACGTCATTGTAGTTCTTTTAAAGTTGTAGCAACGTTTCAGCAGAATCTCATCTGCCATCATCAGGCTTCTGTATGTGCTTGCAGTGCTGCAGTGCTTGCACTGGCACTAAGCCAAAGCACCAGCAGCCTGAAGATGGCGAGTGGGACCTCGCCAAACGTTGCCTAGATACTTTGAATCTTACGCGGGAGAAAACCCGAATAACCAAAGATCCATATATATATATATATATATATATATATATATATATATATATATATATATATATATGGATCTTTGGTTATTGGTTTTTCCCGTATAAAGATTGAAATATCTAGGCAACGCTGATGAAGTCTCATTCATCATCTTCAGGCTTCTGTCTTCAGCTCTGTGCTTTCAGAGAAGCACAGAGGCTGAAGACAGAAGCCTGAAGATGATGAATGAGACTTCATCGAAACGTGCCTAGATACTTCCAATCTTACGAGGAGAAAACCCGAATAACCAAAGATCCACATACAAATACCATGAGAACCTCAGAAAACATATATATATATATATATATATATATATATATATATATATATATATATATATATATATATATATATATATATATATATATACTGTAAGCTTGCATAAAACTGTCAAATGGGCCATAGATAAATAGATAGGGGTTAAATGGGGTTGTCCTTCTTCCAGAAGTCTTGGATTTCAGTTAATTAGCATAGTGAAAAGCTGTGAGTTATTTTTCCAACTAGTCTGGAACCAAACCCCCACCCTCACCCCCAAAGTAATAAACCATAAACCAGACACCTTCCAGGCAGTGTTCAAGTCAGAAGTATTATATCAGGTCATGGAAATATTTCATTCTGTGTAAGAAATGAGCTTGCTTTCCTAAGTAATAAATACATACAATTTTTAGTGTGCTATCTTGGATTTTGCAAGCTTCACCTAAGTTCCATTTGTGCTATTACCTCAGCGCTGTTTGTATTGTACTTCAGGGGGAAAAAAATCTAAGTTTGGCAGAAACTCCAGAGAAAAGATGAGAAAAACACACAATTCACACTTCATTTACACAACCCTCCTTTGCTCCTCTTATTATCTCACACCACACTTCTTCCACACATATTCCCTACCCATAATTATGTGTCAGAAAGAATAACAGAGTTGGAAGGGAACTTGGAGATCATCTAGTCCAATCCCCTACTCAAGCAAGGATGCTACATCAATCATGTCAAACAAAGGGCTGTCCAAAAGTTTTGAAACCTGGAGAAATCTTCATGCACCCTGTTCTTTTCTTTCAGGATTAGGAAAAACCATTTTTTTCCCAGATATGGCTATAGCTGGCCAGCTTAAGGATGCTGGGAGTTGTAGTCCATTAACACCGGGATCCAGGGTACATCAACCATGCAAAGGTTGATGAAGTGCATCTTCCCATGTTCCTCCTCATTGAACTGCTGGGAAGTGCAGCCACATCTGGAAAAACCTGACCAACTACAACCCAGCAAGAATAAAATAGGTTTTTAGTGGAAATGTATCACTGGCTTTTCTCACAAACACAAAAAGGCCATGCCTAGAGTTAGTGCACACACTGCCTGGAGCTGAGAAAAGAGCACCCTACACAGCAAACCATGTGCAGAGAGAAGACCAATCGTTGTTCTCTGTTGCACAATTACTCCAGTGAGATCAACAGCACTCACAGCACATCAAAGGCACTGACACGAGTCTGTAATGCAAGATGTTTTTAAACCTCTGCAACTTCAAGGAGTAGCACCTGGGGTCAATGTTCCAGAAAGACCAACTCCAACACCAAGTCTCCGAGGCAGACATTTCTCAAAGTCCCATTTTATTAAAGTTGACATACTGGCACGTCTGGAAAAACCTGAATCGGAGAGTTCTGGGTTTTCCTCACAGTAATTCAAAACACAAATCCATCCCCTGCACTCATCGGTCCATCACATGGTCCGATCACCATCCGTCCCAACTGGAGACATTCCCCTGACCACTGCTCACCCAGGTGCAGGAAAGACATGACCTTGACTGCAAGGAAGAATGCTATTATGGCTAACTACATACAGTACACTCTACAAAATTCCCCCCTCCCAATTTCCTAGGCACAGGAATGTGGCAGCGTGGAAGCTTCTGCTGCTAATATGGCTTCCAAAGCTGACACCTGGACTTACAACAAGGCTCCTACGTCCCTTGATTCAGCGCTGACATGCTCTGAGGAAGCTCTTGCTAACTTAAGCAGAACTACCACTCCAGATCTCCTCAGCCTTGAACAGTGTGGTGACAAAGTTGGCACTGGTTTGCAGAGGCTGATGGCATTTCTATTCTAAGGTGTTACCTTGAGCCGATCATTCCTTCCTGCCCATTGCAGTCGTGGCCCTGGGGAAAGGCTGCTATTAACATTCCAGAAACCTTTTTCTTCCTCGGGCCATTTTTAGTCGTGACCCAAAGAGTAAAATTCACCAGGAAGGGCAATCATTTCGGTGTCTGGGAATGAGAATCTCATCCCGTTTCCTGAAATTATTTCAAGACATGCTGCTTCCAGTGTTTTGAATTTAAATTTAAAAGTCCAATTCAATCCTAGTAAAATAGAATCAAGATCATGTGAAGTGCTTGTACCACATTACAAAGCCTTAGTAAGACCACACCTGGAATATTAGGTCCAGTTCTCGTCACCACAATATAAAAAGATGCTGAGACTCTGGAAAGAGTGCAGAGAAGAGCAACAAAAATGAACAGAGGGCTGGAGGCTAAAACACACAAAAAATGGCAACAGGAACTGGTTCAGAGGTGGTATTCAGCAGGTTTTGACCAGTTCTGGAGAACCGGTAGTGGAAATTTTGAGTAGTTCGGAGAACCGGCAAATCCCACTTCTGACTGGAGATTTTACAGTCTCCTTCCCCTGCCACGCCCACCAAGCCACACCCACAGAACCGGTAGTAAAAACAATTGAATTCCACCACTGAACTGGTTATGTCTAAGGAAAAGAAGGACTAGGGGAGACATGATAGCAGTACTTCAATATTTGAAGGGCTCCTGCAAAGATGAGATGGATCTTTGAGAATGTTTTGAACTTTCTAAAGGCAGTGGGAGCTATAAAGCTCTTCCAAAGAGGGGAGAGGGCAACCCATGATCCTCTGGGCAATGAGGTTAACCCTCTGGAGTGCTGTCCTATCTGCCCCTGTGCAATTGGCAAACCATACACAGATGCAGTAAGTTAAGATATTTGGATTTGATAGGATGTTCTGCATAAGGTAGAAATCGCACTGCCAAATTTTTAATCTCTGTTGAAATAAGAAGGCTTAGTAAAGTGATCCACCTCCAAGTAAAACTGCCTTTTGCAATTGACTGGTGGAGATTTTGCCGCTGCCACTGGCGGTCAAGTGATGTGGTGCTATTATTGTTTTGAATTTATTATTGCCATCCTCTCCATAGGACTTCCAATAGACCTCTTAAGAATTCTTGATAGCATCAAGTCAGGGCCTTATCTTTTTGGGTTGCCTCATTGAATCGAGAAAGAGAGGTAGTCCTTTTCTCTCAATGTCTTCATGAAACCAGGGGTGGGATTCTACCTGGTCTGACCGGTTCTATAGAACTGGTTGTTATGATTCTGCCCAGTTTGGAGAACTGGCTGGCTGGCCCCTCTCCCCCCACCCACTCACTCCTTACCTGGCATGCATGCCATCCAATTTACCTGCATTTGGTAAGTTGCTATATTTCCTCCCCCCCCAACCATCAACTGTTCTATTGTGCCAGGAGATTTAGATTAGCTAGAAAGCAGGAAACTGTTGGATGTCTTGCTCTGTAGCTAATCTAAAAGCAGAGCTGAACCTTCCTTAGGACTGAAGCTTCTATTTTTCAGTGCAGACTCAGGTAGCAGATTGCAGAAAAGTAGATCTCTGAGTGACTCTGTGATTCTGTGAGCAACTCAATCTGCTTGCCAGCTTTGCATGATTTTGGGTAAAAGTTGCTCTTTTTTAATAAAAAATTCAATATTTACATAAACATTTATAATATTTACATACAAGCCACACCCACCCAGTCACATGACCACCAAGACACATCCACAAATTAGGCCATGCCCACAGAACAGGTCGTAAAGAAATTTGAATCTCACCCCTGCATGAAACTACTTTCTTATAATTTTATTATAATTTTGAATGCTTCAGCATTGATCGTCATTGTGAATTTCAGAAGGCATACTAAAACAAATATAAAATGTGCCTGCCAATTCATTTATTTATTTTGCCATTTGCTTCTCCCTCTCATTTTCTATTTCCTGTATCTAGCCAGTTTCCAATTCTCAAATGACAAGTTCTAACTCTGTTCCATCAAACATTTATATTTTTAATGACTGTTCATGAGTTTGTGTACATTTTCTGAGATTATGTACTTTGCATGACTAAGCATCCAGAGTTATTGTGTCTCCCATTTGTCTGTTGCTGGATCTGTTTAATTTCTGCAGGAAATAAAGGTCCATTTGCAATGCACACAGCGTAAAACTGTTTTATTTTAACATTTTAATTAGTCTGTGCCAAAGGAACCAAATCATTTCAACAGTTTGGATTCAAAACCATTAGGAAAAACTGCGTTCCTTAAAAACAAAAAGCAGAAAAAGACTGACACTTTTGAGGCAAAATAGCTGGATTTTTTAAAAAATGGTTTGTTTTATTTTTGAAGTACACTTTACTGTTTTCCCAGATTTGCTATCAGAATGTCATTTTAGAAACCCAAAATTGTGATGTATAATATATAAAAGTCTTATCTAGCTGATGTTCTACAATTATCAGACTGGTAAGAATTCAGCTCTAATTACAAACTTAGGAAAATATACTAATACAATTAGAACAAGTAAGTAAAATACTAAGTTCAGTAACAATAACAGAACAGATAACAGTAACAGTAATAACAACAGTAAGGGAATAACAGTTGGAAGGAACCTTGTAGGTCATCTAGTCCAACCCCCTGGTCAAGCAGGAGTTACTGTACCATTCCAGACAATCAGCTGTCCAATATCTTCTTAAAAACCTCCAGTGAGGGAGTATTCACAACTTCTGAACTTAATTGTTCTCATTGTCAGGGAATTGGTTTTCTCCATGATTAGTTTCCATCCATTGCTTCTTGTCCGGCCTTCTGGTCATCTGGAGAATAGCTTAACTTCTTTGTGTCAGCCCCTTAAATATTGGAATGCTCTATCGTATCATCCTTAGTCCTTCTTTGCATTACACTAGGCGTACCCAATTCTTCGTATGTTTTAGTCTCCAGTCCCCTAATCAACTTCGTTGCTCCTCTTTGCACTCTTTCTAGAGTCTCAACATCTTTTTTATATTGTGGCGACAAAATAATAATAATAATAATAAACTTTTTTTCCTGATATACAAGATTATAAGATGTTGAACTGCCATTCTGGGTTTTTTTAGTAGCCAACCAGCTGAACAGGAGCTAATACAGATAATATTTTAGCCTATGATAAATAACGATTGATATTCAGCTGTATAGTCCTATTCTGGAATATTACATTATCCTTCATTGATTGGTCTGTGGCCAGAATTCTGTCTTGTGGTAGTAAATTCCATTTGGGATCAATGAGGCTGAGTTTCTTTGTGCTTTCTAGCCTTCTCAGTGGGGTTATGCCTGCCTACCTGTCTTCTCTCTCTCTTTTTTTCTCTTTTTCTCTCTCTCTCTCCAGGGGGAGGAATCTCCTATTGTTATCTCCAATTTTTTGACTGTGAAAGTTAAAACCACCACAGAGCCACCCCTATGGAGACATTTAATCTCTGGATGTGAAAGGGTTTGTTAACAATCATCCATGCTTAGAATACGGTTGACCAAAGGGATTAGTTTAACCTTTGCAAAACTGGATCTCTTAAGGCTAAATATAACCCCACTCCACCTCAGTTGGCATGGTTAAGGCACAGTGTTGGGAAAGAAATGTGCACATACTGTATATACCTCTATTAAAGTAAAAGGCATTCATAGTAGTTATTCGATAAAAAATGAACTCATATTTTTCAGTATCAAGAAAATCACTGTGGATACCTACCCATTTGATTGGAGGCCTTTAAATCTGAAAAGATTGGAGCCTTCTCTGATTATCTAGAAGTATAAATGCCTACTTATCTTTGCAAACATGGGAAGAGGAGGAGGAGGAGGAGGAGGAGGAGGAGGAGGAGGAGGAGGAGGAGGAGGAGGAGGAGGAGGAGGAAGAAGAGGAAGAAGAGGAAGAAGAGGAAGAGGAAGAGGAAGAGGAAGAGGAAGAAGAAGAAGAAGAAGAAGAAGAAGAAGAAGAAGAAGAAGAAGAAGAAGAAGAAGAAGAAGAAGAAGAAGAAGAAGAAGAAGAAGAAGAAGAAGAAGAAGAAGAAGAAGAAGAAGAAGAAGAAGAAGAAGAAGAAGAAGAAATAAATCACATTGTTATAATGATGTAGTTTACTTAGTCAAGCTGGTTATGTTTTAAGCTGGCAAACATTTCCTCTTTATCTATTATTTCTTATAAAATCTTAAGAAAAACTTACTTATACCAAACCAATTGCTTTGTTTGGGTATTTTCCCATGTCATTGTAGTTGTGCTTTTAAAGTTGTAGCAACATTTCGGCAAAATCTCATCTGTCATCATTAGGCATCATTAGACAGATGGATACAATACAGAAGCCCTAATGATGGCAGATGAGATTCTGCAAACGTTGCTACAACTTTAAAAGCACAACTACAATGCTGTGCTTAGAAAAATACCCAAACAAACCCTGAATCACGGAAACCAATAACATACATACATACATACATACATACATACATACATACATACATATATATATATATATATATATATATATATATATATATATATATATATATATATATATATATATATGTGTAAGCTTGCATAAAACTGTCAAATGGGCCATAGATAAATAGATAGGGTAGGTAGATAAGTAGGTAGGTAGGTAGATAGATAGATAGACAGACAGATTGATATTGATGTTGATGTTGATATTGATATTGATATTGATATTGATATTGATATTGATATACATAAAACTCATTGGTGCGTCCTGAGTGAATTGGGCAATGAGCAGACCAGAATCTTACCCTGAAAGCTCCTTTAAACTCGTATTTTTAACTCGCCCTTAAAATAAGTTGCTCTTTTATCTTAGAAAAGTGGCTTTGAGCCTGAAGAAGGGAACCGAGGCACTTCAGAAAGGTCTGTTAACTTCCCCAGGGTCTATATTAGACTTCTGAGTCACAGAGGTTTTGCATAGCTGGTGTTGGGTTACCCACCATGTATGGCCTCTTCGTCAGGGATATCAGTATCTGTATTATAAGTGCTATCTATTCTTAGATGACACTTCGGCTGGACTCACCAGGCAAGAAACAAAAAAAGGAGCATTAGTTTGTGCTTTAATCGGATAGAAGTGGGGGGGAAAGAGTGCTCCTTTTAACAACATACCCACCTGTATTCCACTCCTCTGTTTCGCAGAGCCCGGGACTTTCCTGGCGTAAAGGAGAGATAAGATGTCTTTCGGTGTCACTCTTAATGGATCTGGACCATGGGGATTCCGTCTGCAAGGAGGGAAGGACTTCAACATGCCTTTGACCATCTCCAGGGTAAGGGCGAGTTAACTCAAATGTTTCTTCTTGAGATTTGAAGGGTTTGGACTTGTGGGCTTGCTGGAGAGAACTGGCTAGGGCAGGCAGGGGTGATAAGATCCTGGACATTTTTTTTTTTAAGAGTGAAAAGTACTACAATGACAAGGAAGGGGAGTCCAGTTCAGTTGGCACGGTTAAGGCACAGTTAAGGTGTGTTGAGAGAGAAATGTGCCCATATATACCTCTATCAAAGTAAAAGGCATTCATAGTAGTTGATAAAAAATGAATAGTATTACAAACTATTCTAAAAAATATGTGTTCCAGGTATACTTGTAAAAGAAGAAACAGTCATCCTGCAATCTCCAGAACTTAAAATTACATTTATAAGCTTTTGTCAGCCTCTGCTGCTTTGTCTAATTCATAGATAACAAGAATAGCCCACATATAATAAGTTGTGACAGTAGGAGTCATCTTTGGGTTGAAAGGCGGTCAGTTTACTTCTTCTCCCAACAATTCTCCCAACAATTAAGTGTATGAAAATGACTCGAAACTATAGGAGTTTTGTTGGCCTACATATCATCTTTTCTTCTCTTCCTTTTTCTCCTTCTCCTCCTTCTCCTTCTCACCCCTCTCTCCCTCCTCCTCTTTCTCCTCCTCCAAATTTAATTTTATTTTAGAGCTGCCTTATCTAGGATAAGAATGAAAAGAAATAGTTGCGAGGGGCAGGATGACCATGATCATTCATGTTTTTTTAAAAATTATTTATTTATAAATTGTATTTATACAGCCACCCATCTCACAATCAAGTGGTTTTTCTACAGCGTGTTTGCCCATATTTGATCAACAGGCTCTCAACATCCCTAAGGGTTGCTTTGCCTTCCAGCAAATGGGCTGGAGTTTGGAAAGTCTTTGTATTAAGCCTCAAATAATGTGTTGTACACGCCTTTAGCATTAATTAGTACACGCCTTTAGCATTGATTCCTTTATTGCTTTTCCATTTTGCCAATGTCTGTAGTTCATTTCTTCCTGGGATTTCTAAAAGGAAGATGTTGCAAGACCCTTAATAAGTGTGTTGTGAATATCAACCTTAAAAACTTTGTCCCTACAACTCACGGGTTTATTTTTATTTTTTTCCTTTTCTGGTGTTGGGATTGGGACTTGGGATACTGTTGCTATATCAGTGAGAAGTGAAAATCGATAACAGAGTGCAGGAGAATCAGGATGAGAAGAGCCATGGACTCCTTATCTGTAATCAAGATGTTAGTGTGAGTTGTAAGCTGAATGTCTATGGAGATTCTCCAGGTCATGGTTGTCCCAAAGGTGTTTTTTTTCCCAAAGGCAGCTAGACTTAAAATCTTTTGCTTCTCATCCAAAAAGCTTCTTCAGTTCTGCTGAAATGAAGAAGTGAAGAAACTTCTTGGATGAGAAACAAAACATCTATATGTCTAGCTGCCTTTGGGGGGGGAGGAGAAACACCTTTAGGAGTGACAAGCTGAGTTTCTAGACAAAGATGTGCGTGATGGGCAGCGTGCTTCAAACTACTATCTGTTTTCTATCCTGTTCTGGAGCCTTGGGTGCTGAGCTTTCTTTCTCCTGCATGTTGGAGATCCAGAATAACATTTAACCTTGCACAGGGACATTTTTGGGAGTCCTCTCTCCCCCAATTTTGGCACCTGGGTATGTCCAGCTGCATTCAGTCTCAGTTTGCATCTGTCAGCAACTCTTTTCTAAGTCCTTGGAGAAGGTTTAAATCCCTGATAAAGGAGAATATTTGTAACTCAGGGTTAAAATGTGGGGTCCTTGGAGTTCTCTGAGCTTGGTTATTTTCTTGCAGGCATTTCATTACTTAGCAGTGATGTGTTACCTAGTCTGGGAAATGAAACGTCTGCAAGAAAGCAACCAAGTTCAGAGAACTCCAAGGATACCCCAGTTTTAAATCAGCTTTCAAGAATGAACCAGGAAAGGACTATTTGGGCAATCAGACGCTGTGTGCGCATGTGCGTGCGTGCGTGTGTGTGTGTGTGTGTGTGTGTGTGTGTGTATCTATCTCTATCTCTATCTCTATCTCTATCTCTATCTCTATCTCTATCTCTATCTATCTATCTATCTATCTATCTATCTATCTATCTATCTATTTGTTGGGTCTCAGCCTCTTTTTCCAACTTCTTGAGTGCCTGCAGACTATGTTGAAAAAATATCAAGATGATAACCGTGATGCTGTGCTTATTTTTCATGTCTATTTTGCACAACACAGATAAAAAGCTGGTAAAGCATTGATTACCCCATTAGTAGCTACCATCTGGATGTTTTTTCACCGTATTCTGTGGATACACCTCCCGACTTCTCTCTGTGTTCCCCTTTTCTTCATTTTTTTCTTCCCCTCAGAGTGCAATTTTCTCTGCTGTGGGGTTTTTGCAAGGTCATTTTCCTCTTCCATTTAAAAGAAAAAATGTTCTCAATCTTATTCATCTTAAGGTTGCCTTGCCTTGCTGATCTTTCTGTTGTGTGCATGGCAAGCTTGAGCTTTGTAAGAATGAGGAAAATGAAGGTTAAAACAGAAAGGGCAATATAATTTGAGTTACTGCAGTTGTGTGGAACTTTAAATGTCTTCTCCAAAAGTGTGAATTGGGGAAAAAAATCAGATTGTTCTTAAAGAAGTCACAAAAGGTGTCATTTTGAACGCAAAAGATGGAGTCAAACAGGGCAAAGTCATCTAATGTTCATCCTAGGATGACATCTTCTTAAATCTTCTCTTCTTATATACTTAGTAACATTTTCAGTCCTTCCATCCTATCACATTCTTCCTTTGTGCTAATTCTGAGTGCTTTAAATACTTATGCTGATTTGCCTTATGACGTCGATGGATACCCATGGAGAAATGTGCTCAAGGAACTTCATACTGGAATTTCAAACCTGCGAGCTCAGTTTGCAGAAGATCTAAAAGCAAGAACTCGAATTCCAGACATGCCTATGACTTTCCTTTGCTGGGCTCACACAGAGATTTCATTCCAAACTAAGATGATTACTTCTGCACCACATTCCTTTACTGGTTTTATTCCTTTGAAGGGGGGAAAATGAAGGAACTGATTCATGAGGGGAAAATCATGGTGTGTGTGTGTGTGTGTCATATTAGGGATGTATTTCTAACCTGGATCGGTGTTTCTCAATCTTTGCATCTTTAAGATATGTGGACTTCAACTCCCAGGATTCTCCCAATAAATATGCTGACTGGGAATTCTGGGAGCTGAAGTCCATGTATCTGGAGTTCAAATTATGAGTTCTCCTTCTGAAATCCTCAAAGTCAGTTGCTGCAGAAGGAAGAAGCAAGGCAAATATGCAAAATCAGAAATTGGGAAGAGAAGTTTTTATATATTTAAATGAGAGAAGGAGGGGGTAGAGATAAGAGCAGTTCCTACTCATAGTTGTCATTATCATGAAGCAAGCTACCTTAGGGTCTTCCTTCCTGGTAGGCTATATTTTTTAATGCATCAGAGATTAAAATAAACATCAGCAATAGAAGAACATTAAAACACCTTCTCAAGTCTGCTTGGAATGAATACAGTCTGATCATCCATCTAATTATTCTGTAGCTCAAAGTTATACTGGCGTTTCTAACCCACAAGTATCTGCATGAAATACTTAGCTGTCGAAATGCCTGGGAATTTCTTCCTAGGATGTTGTAATTTGCACATCTGTCAGGCATCTATTCTTGATATGTCAAGCGGTCATCATTAATATATATGTTGCCATGGCTGTACTAAGAATGAGACAGACAAACTCTCCCACATGGGCAAATATTTAACAGAGTGTGTGGCTACTTACTATATAAACAGGCCATCAGTGACAGGGCATATGCAAGACAGAAAGCAAAACAATAAGCTTCTATAAAGTCTCCTTGAAACTTTGTGATAATCTTTTGTAGAATTTGAAAATATGCTGTACTGCTACCAGGACAAAAATGTAATTGGAGTTAATGTTAATATTCATATAGCAATAGCACTGAGACTTATATATCACTTCACAGTGCTTTATAGCCTTCTCTAAGCGGTTTACAGAGTCAGCCTCTTGCCCCCAACAATCTGGGTCCTCATTTTACCCATCTCGGAAGGACGGAAGGCTGGGTCAACCTTGAGCCTGGTGAGATTTGAACTGCCAAATTGCAGACAGCCGGCAGTCAGAAGTAGCCTGCACTCTACCACTGCGCCACTGTGGCTGCTGATAAGGTATCAAGATAAGGTAATGTAGAAATAAAAAGAAGGAGCACTTTTCTTTATTCAATCAATTTCTATGGCCACTTAGCTCCAACAAGTGGTCTCTGGGCAGTGAACAATTAAAAAAATTAAAACAGTTAATTAAAAAAAAATGGTGGCCAAGAGATATTATAATCCATCAGTGTCAACATAATTAGGAATCAGGGCCCTTCACACACTGTGGATGCCAGGTCTGGGCACATAGCCAGGCCTTCAAGGCCTTCTGAAAGGCCAACAGGATTGGGACCATCCTAATCTCAGGAGGGTGGGTATTCCATAGGGCAGGTGTTATGGCAGAGAAGACATGTCTCCTCATCTCCACCAGCCAACACTTTTTGGCTGACAGGACCTGTAACATGCCCAACCAGCTGGCCCAAACTTGACAGGTAGAAACAACTGGGACAAGAGTAATGCAGTCTCAAGCCACGAAGAGCTTTAAAAGTGACAACCAGCACCTTGAATGGCACTCAGAAACACACTGGCAACCATTCCAGCTCATGGATTAGAGATTAGACATGTTGACTGTCCAACACCATTGACTATCAGTGAACTCCATCCTGCACGGGTTGAAGCTTCTGAATGCTCTTCAAGGGCAGCCCTATGTAGAATTCTTTGCTGTAGTTCAAACGAGAAGTCACGAGAGCATGAGTGACAGTGAGCAGAGTCTCTTTGTCAGAAGAAGGGCTGACGTTGCTATATGTACATGAAGCCATTTTTAAAAATTAACCATTTTTAGAAAGAAATGGTGTAGCAAATGTTTAAGAGGGTGTCTTTTTATGACTGAGTGCTTTGGGGAAACATGTATTTCCCATCATTCTCTGTGATAATGAAAATGGAATTTTTTGCTCACAGGGGAAGAAAGATACTTAAAATCTACTGTCTTTGAATAGTTGATACCAGAGAGAGCTATAATTTTCAGTCTTATAAAATCTCACTTGAATACTATCCTCCCTGTACAGCAGTCATAAAACAGCATCAATTTTATTGAGAATGAGGTTTTATGAACTGCTTGTTATATGACACTCAATAAAGACACTATCTAAATCAGAAATATGTAAGATACAGGGTCCTGTGGGTATCATAAGCTTCTCTTTAGCCAATCTTCAAGGGATGTTGACAGCTGAATCCTAAAATGTTCGGGGATCACCAGATTACTTATTCCTGATCTAGATAAGAATCACATTGTCCTAGGAAGACCCTGTGGCATCAGGAACATGGATGGATTCATTCTGGGTGACTCATTTCTACCAGATTGCCTTTGTGTGTAAAGAAGATTGCTGGTGTTCTTCACCGTATTGCTGAATTGACATGTAGATGCACCTTTACAGTTGCTGTTTCCTTCAGATTTTGGGCCAGTGTCAAAGGCATCCTAGTTACTATTGGATTAAGGATCAACAACAAAACTTTCCTAACTGCTGTCTTTCTAGTATCTCAACGTCTAAAAGAGTGCAGAGAAGAGAGCGAGGATGATTAGGGGACTGGAGGCTAAACCCTATGAAGAACCGTTGCAGGAATTGGGTCCATCTAGTCTAGTGAAAAGAAGGACTGGGGTGACATGATAACAGTGTTCCAATATTTGAGGGGCCACCACAAACAAGAGGGGATCCACCTATTGCACCAGAAGGCAAGACAAGAAACAATGAATGGAAATTAAACTAATCAAGGAGAGAAGCAACCCAGAAGGAAGGAGAAATTTCCTAATGGTGAGAACAATTAACAGGTGGAATGTCTTGTCTTCAGAAGTTGTGGGTGCTCCATCATTGGAGGCTTTTAAGAAGAGAGTGGACAACTGTTTCTATGAAATGGTATAGGATCTCTTGCATGAGCAGGAGGTTGGATTAGAAAACTTCCCAGGTACCTTCCAGATCTGTTATTCTATGTTATGTCTTTATAGGCTACAGGAGAAATCAAGGAGGAAGAAATGTTTAGGTATCATTGCATTATATTGCATCCAGGCAAGGCTTTAAATCATGGCCTCCTTTGTGCAATATACTATCCAGTCTTGATAAGCCCTAGCATGTCATCCGAAACCAAATTGTGGGTCAAAAGTGCATCGCAGCTCCACTTTTTACTCAAGTATTGTTGATGGATTACCTGCTTGAGTTGCAGCTGAGTTCCTTCTTCTTTGGATGACTTAAAGTCAGTTCTTCCTTTCAGCCTTCAAACAAAGAATGTCACAGGGTTGTAGTTGTGGGGGAAACAGGAAGAAGAAGGAATATAAAGAATATTGGATATGTCTGTGGTCTTTAGTAGTTTATAAAAAATAATAAGGGCAGACTATAAAATAAATAGCTAGATGGATAGATAGCTGGGGAGAGAGAGAGGGAGGGAGGGAGGGAGAGAGGGATAGTGTGTGTGTCAGTCAGACAGGACACTTATTCATAAAGACCCTTGATTTTCATGGTCATTGGTTAGACCAGGGGTCTCCAACCTTGACCACTTTAAGACTTGTGGACTTCAATTCCCAGAATTACTCAGCCAGCAAAGCTTCTGGGAGTTGAAGTCCACAAGTCTTAAAGTGGCTGAGGTTGGAGACCCCTGGTTTAGACTATAAAAAGAGTTTTCATGAATGGACCAACCCACATATGAATAAGGGTTGAACCCTTCTGTTCTTCTGGAAGTCAACTGCTTCTTTGAAAGAGATGGCTGTCCCATTGGATTCCAAATGGCCAAGTTATGAAGACCTACGCAAGCCAACAAACATTGCTGTTTGTTGCTTTCAACCTCCCCAAAACAATGAAATAAGAGAGATAAGCACTGCCGGAATGACTCCAGGTCTGAGATTTTTCACTCTGGGTATTAACCTGTTTCCCTGCTAGCTTTGGAATCTGAACACGGTTGAAAACTTTAGCCAATCAGTATGTAACCACCATCCGCACACTTGGCCTCTTCTCTACCAGAAAAGAGAAAAATGCTATTTATCCATTTACCTTTAATCTTCTTATTTTCTTTTCCTAAAAAGCCAAGGTTTTAAGTTCAGAGGTGGAGAAAGAGATGAAACTTAATCTGCAATCTCAAACAGCAATAAAATCTCTCTCACTTTAAGTAGCATCACATTTAAATCCCTCTTCAGCCAGCTTTTGAAGGGCAAAGATTGAATAGGAGAGAGAGAGACAGAGAGAAAGAGAGAGAGAGAAAGAGAGAGGGAGAAAAAGATCTTCTGTCACCTATGATCCATTTCTGTTCTTCTAATATTGAAAAGTACTAGTACCGAATCAATATATACTATAAACATATAATCAGTGAATGTTTTTTTTTTTTAAAATCCAGCTTATGGATGTTTCTCAAGTTTATTACAATTCAGCAAATGATCACAAGGATGCTTTTCCAAGAAGCTTCTTCGGTTCTGACAAACTGAACTGAAGAACTGTAGAAGCTTTTTGAAGGAGATACGAAATGTTTTCAAGGGCGAAAAAAACCCCAAGAAAGTCCAGTTGCCTTTTGGAGAAGCCCCTCAGGGGCAACCATAACCCAAATGATTGAGAATCCCCACCGACAAATTCAATAAATCGTAATTGTGATAACCTAAGTGCACAGCAAGTTAAGAACAATGAGCTTTTTGGTTTTGTTTAAGTAGTCTGGAAGGCCGCCTGAGTTCTTCCCCGAAGCTCCAGATGATCACATCTGGGTTGAGTGTCGGGAAAGTCCAGTGCAGAAGCCCCTGTCAATCAAGAGGGTAACAGGTGAAGGCATAGCTGCCTGTTCCCATAGAACTGAACACCGTCATTTATCTAA
This sequence comes from Notechis scutatus, assembly GCF_049901735.1. Lineage (NCBI taxonomy): Eukaryota > Metazoa > Chordata > Lepidosauria > Squamata > Elapidae > Notechis > Notechis scutatus. The sequence goes on from NC_142012.1 coordinate 76,400,932, forward strand.
AAATAAGTGGCCAGCAAAGGCTGTAAGGCAAGTTAGCAGCCGGGTAAGTTTTTAAGGTCACGCTTCAGTTTCCAATGTTTGGAATTCTGGATTTTCTTATGGCCAGCAGGTGTGAAAAATAGTTTTGATGCTTGCTTTTGTCCAGGGCTTTTCATACATGGCCCCCAAACGCAGCATTTATCTCCCATCCTGCCTTTTTAAAATTTAAATTTGGTAACAAGATCAATCTCCAGCCTGGTATTTGTTCCTTCATTCCTACCTTATTGCAATTATTTAGTAAGGACATTGAGATACCTTTGGGGAAAAGAGGCAAGTGTAGATATCAGGCTGACCTGCAAGGTTTATCCTCCCCGCCTTTTCAGAGTTTGTGGTGGTTTAACACAGTGTAGTTGGGTTGTAAGCTGCTCAGGTAGGGCTTTCGAAGATCTGTTGGATGGAGAAGATGATTCTGAGATGAGTTTTGTCCTTAGAAATAAGTCATCACAATGATTCAGTCTTTAAAACTAACCATTTCATATATAATTTTTATGTTTCTGCTGAGCTTAAATTTGCTGTTATGTATGTGTTCTGACCAAGGCTTCCTGAGACTGTAATTAAGCACACGCTTAGTCCCAAACAACTCTTGTTTTACTTCAACGCTGGGAATTATGTGCATTCCCAGCCCGTAATAAGCACCCACCTTTCTCTCATTTGAATTGCTGCCAACAACTAAAGTGCCCAATTAACTGTAAAAAAACAACCAAAGTTCAAAGTCCACACAGAGCTTCAAAGGTTTAATCTGAACAGAGCAAACAAAATTGCTTCCTGCAAAGGTTTCTCTACCTTTGCCTGTCCTTTATACCTTAGGGGAGGGGCAATCATCTCCAAGCCTTACTCCTGTGTCACCCCTTTTGTCTCAGCTGCTGTTGCCTTCTAGCAGCTCTGCACACATGCGCACTGGGAACAGGCTTTCCTTGTCCCTCTTCCTCGCTGCTGCCAGACTCCAGAGGCTCTGGAGTCAGCACCCCACTCCCAGATGGTCCTGGCCCCGTCTCTGCATCGGATGCAGGATCCTCATCTGAGTCCTCCCCAGACTCCTGCACTGGTCCCTGTTCTTCCCCACTGTCCGATTCCGCTGCCGTCTGCACAGGCTGCCGTCGAACCACAACAGTATGAACAGATCTTCTGCTTATCTAAAAGCTGGCTTCTTGATGCTCCAGTTGAAATTGGAAAGACTTTTCAGCTGTTATAAACCTTATCTGAGGATCAGGAAACTCCTGGCCCTTCTCAAATACATCGCACAGAATTAAAAACTTCCCATTTCTTCCCAGATATCAGTGGGCCCTGGAGATTTACCCCTTAGCTGGAGGGGGTAGTGAGAGATATATCCAGAGGTGGGGCTGCTACTGGTTCGCACCAGTTCAGGCAAACCAGGTGTTACTTTTACATCTGGTTCGCTGAACTGGTAGTTGCAATGACTGGCTGGCCCCACCCCACCCCTCCCACCCCTCCCAGGAGTCTCCACACCATTTTGGATCCCAGGTAAGAGCAGAGGCTCAGGGAGGGTGAAAAACAGGCCTCCCGGAGGCTACAGGAAGCCAGAAATGGGCCCGTTTCTGGCCTCCGGAGATCCTCCAGAACCCAGAGAGGCCATTTTTGCCCTCCCAGAGGCTCCGGAGCCCCAGGAGGGCGAAAACTCCCCTTTCCCCTGCCATGGTGAAGGAGGCTGACATGGTCACGCCCACCCAGCTACCGGGCAGAGAACCGGTTGCTAAATTTTTTGAATCCCACCTCGGATATATCCCAGGCTGACATTGTTTTCCTTTTCTTTTCCAAACACCAGGGGGAATTTTCTCCTTTCTCTGGAGAAGAAAGCAATGTCAACCCACTCTGATATTGTTGCAAGAAAAACAAGAAGGATATCATAGAATCCTAAGCCTGGGCAGGGGGGGGGGGACTTTGGATGCCTACTAGCCCACCCCTCCCCCTCTGCCCAAATCCATAATCCTTATGTTGGTCCACATGCTGACCTAATCATCAGGAGTTTTTTTCTGACCCAAGAGACTTATATCTTTATAACAGCATCTGTGCCTGTATTATATTCCTCACCTTCTTTTTCACAGAAAAGCTCAGGACTGGATAATCCACACAGGCCCAAGTACATTCATTTTATCCTGACAATACATCTAGAGTAGATAAAATTATCCCAATTCAAAGCAGGAGAAAATGCTGAGCAATTCAAGCGTTGTTAACATTCATGTTCAGTTCTTCTGGAGCCCGATTTCCCAGTCACATCCAATTATTTACAAAGCAGCTTCAGACAGACTCTGAATCAAGAAGTCCATTTCCCTTTGCAACACGAATTTTTCTAACTAGACATCTGGGGAGCTGACCCCGGACCTCCAAGTGCGGAGCACAGTTACAGCGACAGCCTTTAACTAGGGAGGGATCGTGCAAAACTAACCAACTGATCAGACCACCTAAATTATCATGCAGAGCCCTTGCTGATATCTGATCCAGCACAGATTGTTCTGTTCTCTCTGAGGCTAAGAGGTCTGAAGGACTAGGGGAAATTATGTTGGACTGAAGAAGTGTTTGCTGTGACTTCACACCAGAGTAAAGACCTGACAGCTTGATCTTCTGTTTTATGCTCCTTCTACAGTTCTTACTGTGCACCTCCAAGGGGCCTGACTTTGTGAGAATAAAATGAAATACTGGCCCTTTTTAACAGCAGCGCTAAATGACGACCGAAAGGATTTCTGAAGAAAGTCATAGGAAAGAAATAGTTTCAATTTACATTAATGCAATTGCTTTTGAAAAAGTCCTGAATATGCCTGGTGTATTTAAGTTACAAGAATGAAAATACTTACCGTATTTTTTGCTCCATAAAATGCACTCTTTTGTTTCCCAAAAGGGGATGGAAATGTTTATGCGTCTTAGGGAGCGAATATTGCCAAAGCCGTATCCACCCCGCCACTTGTTTTTGGCCTCTGTGTGCCCCGTTTTTGGCCTACGCATGGGACACCTGTCGATGCCACCTATCGCCGCCACTTGCTGCCGCCGCCTATCACCACTGCTCTGTGCCACCGCCATTCACCACTGCCACCTATCAGTTATTGGATCAGCCTCCCAGAATACTGCCAATCAGCTGTTCCAGGCGGTGGGGATCGCCGCTACCTATTGCTGCCTATCACCGCCTATCACCGGTGCTGCCTGTTGCCGGCGCTGCCGTTCATGACTGAACAGTGGAGCTGACAATAGGTGGCGGCAGCAACAGGCAGCAATCCTCACCTCCTGGAACAGCTGATTGGCAGTATTCTGGGAGGCCAATCCAACGGCTGCTAGGTGGCAGCGGCAAACGGCAGCGGCAGCAAGTGGCAGCGATAGCCAAGGAATGTTGGCGAAGGCTCCAGCGTTCCCAGGCGGTGGCAGCAGTCACAGAGGAGGCAGCAATAGCACAGTTTCTGGTCAGCCAGCTCACTGATTTGTGGGGCTATGGGAGAGCGGGATCCAGCTGTCACTCAGCTGACTGGTGATGGGTGCAACGGAACAGAGCCCTGAGGGGGCAGAGGAAGATTTTCTCGTTTCCTTGTTTTCCTCCACAAAAGCTAGGTGGTTCTTATGTTCCGGAGTGTCTTATGGAGCAAAAAAATACAGTAATATATTTATTAAGTGTTACATATAATGAATATATTTATTAAGTATTGAGTCATGGTGGCACAGTGGTTAGAGTGCAGTACTGCAGGCTACTTCTGCTGCCTGCTGGCTGCCTGCAATTTAGCAGTTCAAATCTCACCAGGCTCAAGGTTGACTCAGCCTTTCATGTTGGGGGCAAGAGGCTGACTCTGCAAACCACTTAGAGAGGGCTGTGAAAGCCCTCTGTGAAGCAGTATATAAGTCTAAGTGCTATTGCTATCTTCCTTCCTTCCTTCCTTCCTTCCTTCCTTCCTTCCTTCCTTCCTTCCTTCCTTCCTTCCTTCCTTCCTTCCTTCCTTCCCCCTAAAAGTTGATTCAGCCTTCCATCCTCCCGAGGTGGGTAAAATGAGGACCAAGATTGTTGAGGGCAATAGGCTGATTCTGTAAAAATCACTTAGAGAGGGCTGTAAAGCACTGTGAAGTGGTGTATAAGTTTAAGGGCTATTGCTATTGCATTAAGTTAATAAATATATTCACTTAATATTTATTTAATCAAATGGTATGGAAATTTTTGCTGGGGGTGGGCAAGAGATGAAAGATAGACATTTAGATAAGCAATTAGATGGATGGATGGATGGATAGATAGATAGATAGATGATAGATAGATTGATAGATGATAGATAGATTGATAGATGATAGATAGATAGATAGATAGATAGATAGATAGATAGATAGATAGATAGATAGATAGATAGATGATAGATAGATGATAGATAGATGACAAACAGACAGACAGACAGATGATAGATAGATAGATAGATAGATAGAGAGAAAGACAGACAGACAGACAGACAGACAGACAGACAGAAAAGGTGTAGATAGATAGATAGATAGATAGATAGATAGATAGATAGATAGATAGATAGATAGATAGATAAATAGATGATAGATAGATAGATAGATAGATAGATAGATAGATAGATAGATAGATAGATAGATAGATAGATAGATAGATAGATAGATGATAGGATAACATAGAGAGACAGACAAACAGACATATCTTGATTCCTGTTTTCTGAAAGATTTAAAACACAACCCCCTCATCCTACCCCCCCCGTACCCATTTTTTGCCCCCCGCCATTGATGAAAGTTTCCGTCTGCATCTGTATGGAGAAATGTTGTCATCTACTATAAAACAACTTATCTGTCTAAATAATAGAAGAGAATAGCTATTCCTCAGCACTGTACTGTGGGGTCCTTGGTGCTCTCTAAGCTTGGTTGTTTTCTTGCAGGCTTCTCATTACCCAACTAGGTAACATCATCAAGTCTAGAAGGGAAGAGGTTTACTCGCTGTCTATATAGAGTGACTTTCCCTCATGGATTATTGCTGAAATTGCTCAGCTATTCAATCAGATTCTTTTGACCTGCTTTTAATTAAAAAAAACAAATACAAAGCCAACGGCCTCAGAACAAAGTCATTTTTCTGTCACTTAATGAAAACTTTTCTGCTTTTCCCATATATGGGAAAAGGCAGAGGTGATATCCAGCAGGTTCTGACCAGTTCTGGAGAACCGGTAGTGGAAATTTTGAGTAGTTCGGAGAATTGGCAAATCCCACCTCTGATTGGCCCCGCCCTCATCTCTTCTCTGCCTCCCGTTGAGTCCCAGCTGATCGGTTGGGTCTTCTTTGGTTGGCCTGCACAGGAGAATGGAGCTGGAAAGCAGGTTAGTGGGGTGGGGAGGGAATGGGGAGTTTACAGTATCCTTCCCCTGCCATGCCCACCAAGCCACACTCACCAAGCCACATCCACAGAACCAGTAGTAAAAAAAAATTTGAATCCCACCACTGCTGTGAATGGTTAAGAAGATTCGCCATCACAACCAGGAAGATAACCTTTCAAAACTGTTAAATCAAAAGCTTCTTGATTTGCTTTGAGTTACTCATAAAGTGGTAAAAGTGGGATAAAAGAAATCTAACAAATAATAAATACATAATTATTTCCTTCACTTATGAATCTGAATGCCATAATAGGTCACCATTTATAGGGATTTAGAAAGATGTGCGGAGCAAATGCATTAGGTCTGAAAGACCAGAGAGTGGGGAGGGAATTGGGATTTTATAGTATCCTTCCCCTGCCACGCCTACCAAGCCACACCCACAGAACCAGTAGTAAAAAAAATTTGAATCCCACCACTGGGAAAAGGGAAAAAGCATATTTCCTGTTGCATTCTGGAAAATTCACAGGTTGTTCAAAGAACGATTTGGAAACTGAGAACAGCACCTGCCACCTAATCTGAATCACTTCTAGTCTAGAGAATATGTATTGGTTTTCAAATGTGGCACTGCACATGCTTCCTTAGCAGAGAGATGCCATGACAGAAGCTTGATGTCAACTAAGCTTCGTGTGTTGTACAGGTCACTTTCAAGAAGTGAGGGGAGCCGAATGTCAACTCATTTAACATTTTGTATACACGTCTTATAGTTAACAACAGAAAGAAGGGGGAAGTTTCAAAGAGCAGGCGGCAGTGTGGAATCGAAAGTACATTCCATTCATATTTTCTTCAAACGCTGATTAGATGACTGAAGCTTCTGCCGTGAAAAAATCTAATTTAAGAGCATGATTGATGATTCTTGGCTATGGACGTTTTTCATTGGATGATACACCCAGAAGGGTGGGGTGGGAAAGCAGGATCAAGGGTGACAGTGAATTATGTACCTCAGAGTTGGCTACACCCAGGTTAGTGCCGGATATAGAATGTTAACTTCAAATAAATCCTCTTTAGTTTTGGGACTGTGGCTCGAGGCTCATGATTTAATTGGAGTAACTGCCAGAATCCTGACACTTGGTGGTTTTCAGTGTTCGAAATGGTGAGATCAGCTGATTTTCAAAACAGATAGAAGATTAAGACTGCAGTTCTGGCTCTGCTTATGTGGAAGCTAACTTCTCAATTTCCATGGATTACTTTGGTGGAAGTCCTTTTGAATACAGGTGGTCCTTGAGTTATGACCACAGTCGAGTCCATGTTGCTAGGCGAGGCGGTTGCTAAATGAATGTTTGCCCTGTTTTAACGACCTTTCTTGCCACAGTCTCTGCAGTGACCCCGGGAACAACCGCAAACCATCATAAATTTGAGTCAGTGTTGAGGTAATTCTCCGTTAGGAGAATGAGTGCACACAGGGAGACATAGTGAGAGTATTGAGGAATAACACACAACCAGCACACAGATACACTGTATAGTAAAATGTAGGTTTTTACTTCCAGTAAATGGTTAAGCAAAGTCCAACAAGCAGTCCAAGTCATACATGATTAAAGCAGTCAGTTTTTCAGTCCAGGGATAATCCAAATATCAAAGTCCAGTATCATAAACAGTTCAGTAACAGACTTACAGCAATCCAAGAAGAACGACGATCAGCAACAGTCAATAGGGAAAAATGCAGGAACCAAAACCAGCGAACATCAGAACATCTCAACTAGCAACTAGCAACAATAGGACTAACAACCCAGGTTTCTGGCTCCATCTTATGGCCGTTTGAGGAACCACACCCAATTACAAGTTTAGCATTCCCTTAAAGAGACAGTATTAAATGTCTATCCTGGTTTATATATTTCCAACCCAACTGTTAGGTGACTATCAATTCCTAACAGTCAGTTTCCAAGCATCTGAATTTTGATCGCGTGACAGTGGCGATGCTGTAATGGTCATAAGGGTGAAAAGGGGTCATAAGTCATTTTTTTTTCAGTGCCATTGTCCCTTTGAGAGGTTACTAAATGACCTGTGGTATGTCGAGGACTATCTATACAATATGCACAATGGCAACCCGCAATTTTATATATCCCAAATGCTGAAAGTTAAAAACCCACCCCTCTCCTAGAAAAATGAAATATTTTAGGATATATATTTTTAAAAGGCATAATTTTTCCCCTAAAAGAGAGGCAGAAACTGAGAGAGGCAGAAACTCAGCCCTTCCCACCTTTGTTAATGGGCCACTGAGGCCTGGGCCAGTCTATTCTACATAACAAAGATCTACCTCCTTCAGGCAGATTGCCCTTCATTGCACTACCCAGCAAGTTTCAACCAAACTTATCACACAGACAACCTAAAAATCTAGCTATGACTTCTGATAGCAACCAATCAGAATACTCTTCCTGCGCCTCAGGGAGTTCAAAGCCCAGAGAGGGTATAAAACCCAGGGACTCTCAGCCTCTCTTCCCTTTTTTTCTTCGTCCAAGAGCTCCAACACATGTGATCCTGTCCACCATTAAACCATCTTTCCAAACAGCCTCCACATTTCCAGTGTCTTTTTTTCCCCCACCCGGAACTCATCCCGGAAGGATATTTCTTCCAACATAGAAAAAGGTGCAGCTTTGGCAGAGAGCTGCTAATTTTGCATTCTGGTGTTCTTTGACTCACCTTTTAGAGATTGATTCTTCAGCCCCAGACAGCCCTAAATAGGATTACGCACTAAAAGTATATATAACTGAACTATCTGACTGATAAATTATCCATTACAGGCCTTACCAATGAGACTGGTCTGCTCTGTCTTTAGGCTTTTCAATTTATTCTGTCTTTCTCACCCAAACACACACTTGGTGAATGAATAAACAGAAAAACCTACAGGCAATCCGCCAGGTTTTCTTTCTTTCTTTTTTGAGTTGGTATAAGGCTGAAAAAGGCCATTTAATCGAGATGTTTCTAACAGCCCCTACCCAGATGCGGCTGGTAATTACAAAGAGGAAGCCTTAAAAAGTTAATGCTCTTGAATGAGTCTTCAAACTTTAGCCCAGAGGTGAGGAAAGTCTCAAGGCTTAGAAGCCTTCATGTGTGAAATGGCCCTTAGAAAGCACAAAGAGAAGCAATTTTGTTCCAAAGGACCAGGGGGCTTTAAAAAGCAAAGGCACCAAATATATTGTGGGTGTAAATTCCTACAGTTGGATTCCCAAGCAAGTAAGCGCTTACATAAATCCTGATGAGATGCCGGTGTGTAGAGGGGTGTAATTTGATTCTTGGACATCATCCAGTGGAACTGGTTTGGGGAAGGGCAGCTGACAAATTTGGACTCAACGCTGCTTTTCATAATTAGGGGTCATTGTCGATTTGCCTTCCATGGTAGATGGGGAAAATAGCGATTGTTTCCAATTTAGCTTCATTCATTCAATGAATTTGATCTTTCTTGATTGCTTTTTTATTATAATTTTTTAAAAACGTTATTTAAGGTACATACAATTCATCTTCCATTTAATGGGTACAAATATCTTGTGCAATAACAATTAAAATTTATATCCATATTCATTACTTTGGTATTAATTCTCTATTCTTATCTTATTCTTATCTGATTAATATACATAATGTCTCTATTTCTGTAATAGATCTTTCTTGATTGCTGAACTTAAGATAGCCCTGCTGCTTTTATTTAAGGGCGATTGGCTCAAGAATTCCAATGTCCGTGGTTCTCTGGTGCTCAGCCAACTACTTAATCCGTGTCACATAGAATTATAGGAAACAACTTCTTTAAACTGGTTTTAGTTTTAGTGACAGTTTTGGTCACCGCGATAGAAAAAAGATGTTGAGACTCTGGAAGGAGAGCAGAGAAGAGATGAAGTTGGAAGAAATATCCTTCTGGGTTCAGTTCCAAGACACTGGAAACATGGAGGCTGTTTGGAAAGACAGTTTAATGGTGGGCAGGATCACATGCGTTGGAGTTCTTGGATGAAGAAAAAGGGAAGAGATGCTAAAAGAGATGCCTAGTGCTCTTTGGGGATTTGAATTTGAGCTTGTATTTTGATTGGTTGTCATACTCCCATGAGGCCATGCAGGGGCAACTCTGTAGGCTGTCCTGAGTTCCAGACTTAGTTGAGCCTTGTTGGATGATGATGAAATGAAAGGGCTTTGGTATTCCTATTATGGGTCTGCCAGAAGGAGATTGATCTTTGTTATGTAGAATAGACAGGCTCATGCCTTAATGCCCATTAGCAAAGGTAGGGGGCTGAGTTTCTGCCTCTCTGAGTTTCTACTAAAATCGGGCCTTCTGGAAATACCGGAAGTGCCAAAATGGGCCCATTTTTCAGCCTCCTGAGGCTGCAGAGGCTTCCCTCAAGCCCCCAAGAGGGTGAAAATGGTCTCTTCCAGGCTCCAGAGGCCTTCCGGAGGCTGAAAACGGGCAGTTCTGGTATTTCCAGAAGGCCCGTTTTTCGGCCTTCCGGGGTGGCAGAGGCTTCCCTCAAGCCTCCGGGAGGGCGAAAACAGCCTCACATGGGCTGAAAATCAGCTGGGAGGCGCATGCATGTGCAGTGTCGGTAAGTGGGCAGGGGTGTTGCATGTGCATGCACAGGGAGCAGGGCACATTGCATTGTGGGTGCTGGCACGTGTGCATGCTTTTAGCATGCCACAACAAAAAGGTTCATCATCACTAGTATAGGGTCTCCTGTTTGGGTAGCGGGAGACCCCAAAGAGGACATTCAAGACCCCTTCCAACTCTGTTATTCTGTATTCTATTCCATATTCTGTAAATTTCACCTGCCCAGCATCACTTGTGTACAGGTAGTCCTCAACTTAATTGGGACCAGAGTTTTCATTGCTAATCGGGATGGTTATCGAATGACCTGATTGTATGACTTTATTTTTTGCCATGGTTATTTAGTGAACCACTGCAGATACAAAGTGTAGGAGAAGAACAGACAGAGCTGGGTGTGATGACCCAGGGTGGGATACAAAACAAACACAGTCATATAAAACAGGTGAAGCCCCTTTTATTCCTTCACTTTGCTTCCAAGCTCTGAATATTCTTGAGGGAAGACAAAAAAACTCCCACACAAACAGTTACAAGAGGAAGGAAAAAAGCAACACAAACCAGGCAAGATAAAGGCCGGAGAACGTCCACAGTTAATAGAACACACACTGGGAAGGACACCAAACTCAGAGAGGAACCATAAACCAGAAATATTTCCACACTTTGTTTCCAGCGATAGCCCATACGCAGGTCCGTCCTCTTATTCAGTTGTCACAGCTACAACCCATGAAGAGGATCAAGACCCTCTCCTCCTGAGTAGACCACGTCTCTCCCTAATCCTCTCCTCCCTGCGTGCCCTAGGATGAAGAGGGGATGGGCCTGGGGCCCTGCAACCTTCTCTGACTGCTAAGCTGGCCTCTGCCCTGCCCCAGCCTCCTCCACCACCTCCGGAGCCACACTTCCACTTCCTGTCCGCTGTTCCTCCTCTCCCTCAGAGTCAGTCTCCACCAGGGACATGACACTGGGGGATTCACCTCTGAGATTTATACACTAAGATTTCTTGAATGCAAAAATGAAGAGAATTCCTGGCCACTGAAAAAGTTGAGAATTCAAGTCAAAGGAAAAAAAAATCAGCTATTTGTAAGGGAAGTTTTTGATTAACATTTAATTTCTTATGCAAAGAATGTGGAGCGATGAATCATTTCCCTTCAAGTTCCATTCTTAATGGCCCTTTGTACCAGTTTGATTAACAAAATCTGTTCTAATTATAGCAGCCATAGCAGATCCTTGCTGTTAGAATATTGATAACATCTTACTGATAATAGAAGCTCAGTCTTACAATTTCTTAGTAGTACCCTATCGCAATAGGACGTCATGTATATTCAAGAATGATTAACTGACATGATAACTCTATTCTAAGAACAGCATTGATTGCAAGAGATAATAGCTGCAATCAAACTAGGTAGGCCAAAATATTTTAACATTTTGGAATATGCAGATAAGGCCATTTTGGTAGCTGTAAATAGAGAGAGGCAGCTCATAATGAAAATCAAATTGGAAAATTAAAAGCCCACTTTTATATATGAAGAAGGTAAAGGTAATGCCAACTGGTACGCTTGATAAACATAAGTTGACAACAAAGTAGTGAAATGGTGTATAATTTTGTCTTTATGGACTGTGGAAAGGATAAAGGTGGACTGTGGAAGATAAAGATGGAAAGAAGAATGCTCTGGAGAAGTGAAAATTAAAACACTAAGGAAGAAACCAATAACATAAACCTAGGTGAAAACAGGAAGGATGCCATCAGGTTATGGTTGCCCAAAAGCAGAGATGGTATTCAACAGGTTCTGACCAGTTCTGGAGAACTGGTGGCAGAAATTTTGAGTAGTTCAGAGAACGGGCAAATGCCACCTTTGACTGGCCCCGCCAACCCCATCTCTCTCTCTTCTCTTCCTCCCATTGAGTCCCAGCTGATTGGCTGGGTCTTCTTTGGTTGCCCTGCACAGGAGAACGGAGCTGGAAAGCAGGTTAGTGGGGTGGAGAGGGAATGGGGATTTCGCAGTAACCTTCCCCCAGGAGTGGGGAGAGAATGTAGATTTTACAGTATCCTTCCCCTACCACGCTCACCAAACCACGCCACACCCACCAAGCCACCCCACGTCCACCAAGCCACACCCATAGAACTGGTAGTAAACTTTTTTTTGAATCCCACCACTATCCCAAAGGTGCTTTTTCAGATGGCAACTGGACTTGCTGTAGCTGAAGAAGCTTCTTGAATGAGAAATGAAACATCTTCAAGGAAAAACGAAGTCCAGGTGCCTTTTGAAAAAGCACTTGTGGGACATGAAGTTTGTGGGTTTCTTTGTCAATCAATGGACTTTCACGTCAAAATGCTTGAGAGATTGTGAGGAAACTAAGAAAGTAACATAAGGCTACTTATCAACAGCCAACAAGTAGAAGAGGAGGGTTTTTTTTTAGTAGCTTATCACCTACATGATAGTCTTGCTTGGAAAAAAGGACCAGGAAGAAGATTAAAAATATTTGAGGAGATTCTATTCTAATCACCTCACTAATAAAAGAAGTGTGGAGTTTCCTATCACAGGTCTGAAGCTTCTGTGTCTTACCCATAATCCTTGCTTTTAAACTCCTCATAGGTAGTCCTTGACTTATGACCATCATCAAGCCTGGCAGTGATGGTCGTAAGTTGTGACAGTGGTGAAAGCAGGTTATCGTGTGACTTGTCTGTGTGACCTCTTCTTTCCTTTATCATGCCCTGGTTTGACGGCAATAACGTAATGAGTCTCTGTGGAAGCTGGACTGAGAAAGACTGAGAGAAAAAAAGAGAGGCCCCTTTGAATTCTGGGGCAGGAAAAGATGATTAAGAATGCCATGGATACATCAATCTTAGATGGAATAAAGACGGAATGCTCCCGAATGACCAGCCAGCAGAAACTCATAAACTCTCAGGGTGTAATGCCAGCAGATGATGGACTATTAACATGACTGTTCTTAGTACTCTGGAAGGAATTAGAAGAAGACACAGGGTGAGGAAGGTGGAGAAAGAGATCTGAGCAGGTCCTTTTGAAGGAGCTACAAGGAATTATTATTAGAGACTGTGACAATCACTGCTTGTCCATGCATGTTGTGGCCAGTAGGCCTCTGCCCCCTCCCTCCCCCCCCATTGAATCAGAGGAGGAGAAGGAGGAGGTGTGGGTCAGCATCAGGGCAACCTGAGAACTCCAAGGGGGGAAGAGGGAATGGAGATGGAAGAGAGAGAGAGAGAGAGACAGAGGCGGAGCCTGGGCCATCCGTCAGGCCTCAGATGGAGAGTCAACATCCCCCGGTCTGGAGGTGGCTGATGAGGAAGAGGAGGAACAGCTGGGTGCAGTGCCTGATACATGGATGCACAGAAGTCAGAGGAGAGGAGAGCAGTGGAAATCTATGGGCTGGTCCTTGGGATGGAAAAGCCACCACTGCTATAAAAGGCAGGGGGCAGAGATGAATAGATGTGGGAGACAACTATTCATCTCCCTACCAGACAAACTTGTTGGCCTGCGGCGAAAGAGAAATTTTTTTGCAGGGGCTGCTGGTGCTCCTAATAGAGGAATCACTGATTTAAATACAGAGGGTTTGTCATGTTTGAGGAGCTGGGTCAGAACAATGCAGTTCTCCACTTATGGGCACTTATCTAAACATTCCAGAGTAGTATTGTCCTAGAGAAAATCCACAAAATGTTTCTTATTTAGCTGCCCATAAGCTTCATAGCAGATCATAAAGTAGAGGGGGTTTAAAAGGAGGTCGCAAAGGGGCAGAGAAGGGGGACACGGTGGGGTGGACGCCTTGCTCCCCCACTCCTTAACCGTACAATTGACCTTCCTGGAAGTTCTCTAAACACAAATCTGGAAGGTAACCAGGTTGAACATTTTGTGTTTTAGCCCCAATGGAATAATCTTGCTTTGTTTATGGGTGGGGAAAGAGACGCCTCATATGGCCACCCTGCAAATTGTTTAATTTAGGTTAAACGGATACAAAATCTTATCAAATTAGTGCAATTTTAAAGTGCAAAGAACAATCCCTGCAATTTGACAATTTCACAAATCCCAAGACCTGCCACTCTGGGTCCACGACGCTCTTAAAAAACAGCCCCTCCGGTCCAGCAAAAGAGGAGTGGGGAGGCTTTCTAGGACACTTCAATAAAGGAGGCTTTCTAGGGACACTTCAATAAAGGTTGCCTAGAGGCCGCCTCGCTGCTCCAGACTCGGCTGTCTGTCTGTCTGTCTGGTCATCCCAGGTTCAGCAGAGCTACTCGGTCCAATTCTCCTTGCTGTGCTCTGCGGGGACCCTGGAGTCAGCGGGGCAGCCCTTCCTTTTCCACCGGGGGAAGTGGCCACGCCCGGGGACAGGAGGCCTGTGGGGTCCTCGGCAGGAGGGCTGCGTTCCGGGCCCGATTCTGCTGCCCGGTGTTTCTCTGCAATGGCGAGCAAGACTTTCAGGAAGGCGTTCTCGGTCAGGAGAGTCTCGGAGGCCTCGGCCAGCTTCCGCAGCTTCTCGGCCAGGTCCTCCAGCCGCCAGGTCCTCTGACTGCACAGCCCCTGCAGCTGCTCCTGGTGGCTCTGCTGCTGCTGCTTCAGGGCGCGAGTCTCTCGCTGCAGCCGCTGGCTCTCGCTGCGGGTTTCGGACAGCTGCCCCTGCAGCTGCCCCTGGGCCTGGTGCAGGGCCTGGATCTCTGCCTTCAGCAGCCCGATCTCCTTTTCCAGGTGGGCGATGCGTGCCTGCTGGAGGCTGGTCTCTTGCCAGAGGCCGGGCCCCCAACCCGCAGCCGGAAAGGGTGGGCTGGGTGGTAGAGGATGAATTTCAGGAGGCTGGGCACGCTAATCAGAGAAGTTGCAGGGAACTTGGAGCTCTGGTCCTTCCTAGGAGAGCAAAGAGAGGGGTGAGCCTTTCTGGGCACAGGGGGTCAATCATGGAATAACAGAGTTGGAAGGGACCTTGGAGGTCTTCTAGTCCAACCTAATCTCTTCTGGACAACCTTCTGCTGATGAGAAGCCCTCTTTGCTGACTGGACCCTTTTGGCACGTCCCTCCCAGGCAGCCTTTCCTTTGGTTAAGTTAGGAGGGCAGTGGGGGGTGTTCTTGGCTTGGAGCAAGTCTGGCTTCTGGTGCCGGACTGTAACACTCCCAAGAATCTACCGAGGATTTGGAGACGGCAGGGTTAGGAATATGATGCCACAATAAGGCAGCATGAATGGAAATTCCAAAATCTGCAAATTACTGCTGTGAGGAATCACACTCAAACTCAAAGTGGTTGGAAAACAAAGCAAAGATTTTATTTGAAGTGTTTGCAAAGGGTGGTGGACCTCAGTACACACAGGTAAGAGACCACACCCAAGTAACAAAAAAAAAAGCATACTTTTATACTCATCTTACTCCTGTCAGTCTATGCCACATCGTTCCTTTCCAGGCCCAGTTGATAGGCCCAGCCTGGTCACATGCTTTCCGACTGCCTATCGCACTGCTATGGAAATTAGCGCCGAATCTTCACATTTTTCAGCTCACTCCAAATTGAGGGTAAACCGAGAAGTAACTGGCTGCTTTTTCAGTATAATGTTTATGTAAGGAAATGTGTGGTTTCCACAAAGCTGTGACTGTGTTAAGCACAAAAATGAAATGTTTTTATTTGCTTGGTTGCAGCCACATTTTCAAGGAACAACCCACAAAGCTAATTCTGTGAAGATGTCTCACTAACTTTTGTTGGAATACACACTCCTTTCGGTGTCGCAGCAATCATATGATTAACCTGCATTATAAATCAATGCCTCAAAGCAAGGCTGCACATTATAATCATTATGGATGGCCTAGTTTTCTGTCAGTCAGTCAGTTAGTCAGTCAGTCAGAGTTTCACACAACCTTTCCAATTTAAATTGGGCTGATCCCATTTGGAGTTAGATTTTCACAGAAGAATAGGCAAGGTGGCTCAGTGACTAAGATGCTGAGCTTATCAATCAGAAAGGTCGGCAGTTCGGTCGTTCGAATCCCTAGCACCACATAATGGAGTGAGCTCCCATTACTTGTCCCAGCTTCTGCCAACCTCGCAGTTCGAAAGCATGTAAAAATGCAAGTAGAAAAATAGGGACCCCTTTGGTGGGAAGGTAACAGCGTTCTGTGCACCTTCGGTGTTTAGTCCTGCCGGCCACATGACCACGGAGACGTCTTCGGACAGTGCTATCTCTTCAGCTTTGTAATGGAGCTGTGCATCGCCCGCTAGAGCTGGAAACGACTAGCACATATGTGCGAGGGGAATCTTTACCTTATAGAAACAGATTTGTTTGTATGCCATTGTGCACTGATTGGAATTCTCTTTCTGCAAATTGTCCTGGGAATATTACTGGGATACCAAAAACTTTAAAGAAGCTACTAAGAAAGTGGATTTTTGTCTGTGAGTTGGCTTTCCCATCTTTTTTTCTTTTTTTAAATCCAAGGTTTTCTGTTCTCACTTAGCATCAATTTGTAGAATTCATTAAGCTGGAAATACATTCCAAAGCAATTTTCGTTTGCATACTACATGAAATTGAATGTAGCAGTGCAAAATATTTTATGTAGGTAGCGACAGATATTTTTCTCCCAAGGCGCAAAGAAAAAAAATCTGCTGCAAACTACACGTAAGTGTTAGGAAGGGCATCCAGCCAGTCAATGCTCCGTCACCCAGACTCTACCCTGAATTAAGGGATCTACAAGGTCATTAAAAGGGAGGCTTATTTTGTGTAGGATAACTTGGACAATAACTTTATTTCTTTATTTACCACATTTTATATTGCCTTGGTTTATGATCTCGTGGATTTTTTATGCAAACCTCACAACATCTCATTGATTCTGTGTACGAAAGGTAGATAGGATATGAGTTCACTTGTCCACGGCTCAGTTCTGCCATACCAGTGGTGGTATTCTACCGGTTCAGCCCGGTTCAGTCAAACAGGTAGTTTAAAAAAAGCTTCCCACAAACAGCTGAGAGGCAAACTAAGAGAAAAGGGCAGGATCAGCCTTTCTACCTGCCCCTGCACTTTTCTCTTCTTTATCCTCTCAGCTGGTGTGTGGAAAGCTGCATGCACACATTAGGTGCACATGCCCGCATGCAGGATCACTGAGCCAGTAGTGGAACAGGTAGAATCCCACTGCTGTGCCACACCTATTACTTTTTCTCTTGGTGAAACTTCAGCTTAAATCTTTTGATGGTGTGAACAATACAGCTGAGAATCTCGGTGTCCTTCTTCGCACTCAAAGTTAGGTGAGATTTTTAAAAAAAAACGGTGAAAGGGTGTGATTGAGCTCCAAGAGAAGAAGAAGAAAAAAAACGGCATGATTTTATGAGGCTCAGAAAATAATTTGCTCAATATATCCCAAGAAAGGAAATGTGACACCCTGCTTCTCGGGGTTCCAGTGAGATGGCTTGCAAAGGGCCCATCTGTCTATTTTCAAACCTTTCTGATAGTTTTCTTGATTGTTTTGGTCATTCAGATCTTTTCAAAAGCTATGACAGCATTAGAACTGGACACGGTTATGTTCAAGAAAGCATTGCTGGCTCTTTCTGAGCACAGAAATGTCCAGTAAAATAGGGTTTAGCTGCAGGCTGATAACTAGCAATTTTATTCCCACCCTTCTCCTCTTCCCATCCTTCTTCTCTTCTTTCTTTCTTTCTTTCTTTCTTTCTTTCTTTCTTTCTTTCTTTCTTTCTTTCTTTCTTTCTTTCTTTCTTCTTCTTCTTCTTCTTCTTCTTCTTCTTCTTCTTCTTCTTCTTCTTCTTCTTCTTCTTCTTCTTCTTCTTCTTCTTCTTCTTCCTCCTCCTCCTCCTCCTCCTCCTCTCCTCCTCCTCTTCTTCTTCCTCTTTTCCCCCTCCTCCTTTTCCTCTGCCTCCTCCCTCCTCCTTCACCTCTTCTTCCTCCCTCTCCTCCTCCTCCCTCCTTCCTTTCTTTCTTTCTTTCTTTCTTTCTTTCTTCTTCTTCTTCTTCTTCTTCTTCTTCTTCTTCTTCTTCTTCTTCTTCTTCTTCTTCTTCTTCTTCTTCTTCTTCTTCTTCTTCCTCCTCCTCCTCCTCCTCCTCCTCCTCCTCCTCCTCTTCTTCTTCCTCTTTTCCCCCTCCTCCTTTTCCTCTGCCTCCTCCTTCTCCTCCTTCACCTCTTCTTCCTCCCTCTCCTCCTCCTCCCATCCTTTCTTTCTTCTTCTCTTCTTCTTCTTCTTCTTCTTCTTCTTCTTCTTCTTCTTCTTCTTCTCTCTTCTTCTTCTTCTTCTTCTTCTTCTTCTTCTCCTCCTCCTCCTCCTCCTCCTCCTCCTCCTCCTCCTCCTTCTCCTCTTCCTCTTTCCTCTTCCTTCATCTCTTCTTCCTCTCCCTTCCCCTCCTCCTGCTCCCCTCTTTCTTCTCTTCTTCTTTTTTCTTCTTCTTCCAGCATTTACAAGGACTATTTTCAGTGCCCTTGTCCGAATCTTCTTGACCTATCAAATCAGAATTTTCTTTCCAACATACAGTACCTGATATACCCTCTCCCTTATCACAAAAACCAGAACCACCTCCTCCTCCTCCTCCTCTGATTTAGAAGATGCTGCTATTGTTGGCAACACTCACATAGATTCTTCTGGAATTTCTTTGCAGGCCCATCCATTTCTGGTTTTTGGGAGATCTCACTGGCAAGTGCTGACAGGCCTGATCTGTTTATAGCAAGCCTGGAAAGGTCAGATAACTATTTTCCAAAAACAGCAGGGAGACCAAAACTGTAGAATACATCTAACCTCTGAGGAAGCAAAGCAAAGCAAAGCAAATTTAGAATAGAATAGAATAGAATAGAATAGAATAGAATAGAATGATCAGTACAGGTAGATATACAGTAAGTGTGTCCCTCTCTGCCTAAAAGTAAGACAGAGAATATCAATTCACAAAAGGGATATTGGTCAACATGCCAGAATTGTCATTCATTTGCAGCAGTGGTGGTATGCTACCGGTTCAGACCGGTTCACCTGAACCAGTAGTAAAGAAAGCCTCCCACGATCAGCCGAGAGGATAAAGAAGAGAAGGGAGTGCAAGATCGGCCGTCCTACTCGCCCTTGAACTTTTCTCTTCTTTATCCTCTCAGCTGATTGGTGCTGCAGGCCTCAGCTGGTGTGGAGAAAGCTGCGCAAGTGTGTTAGATGCACACACGTTAGGTGCACATGCAATTACTGAACTAATAGTGGAACAGGTAGGATCCCGCTGCTGACTCACAGACAGCCCATCCCTCCATTCCAGCCAAAGTAATTTCTTTGTATATTTCTATAATCAAATATCACTACGGCTTTTTCACCACTGGGCTGGCCAGTTTCTGTTTTTCAGTCCTCCCATGAGCACAATCTCATCTGAAAGTTGCCACCCACGAGTGAAGAGGTAATATCTCTTGTCCTTGCAAATTTTCCCCGCTTCTTAGATGCCCACAACATCAAAAAATCATCAAAAAATCAAAAGCATTTCTTTTTTAAAAGAAATATTCTTGGGTGACAGTATCCATCAAGTTATATGTCAGGTCAACTAACAAAGCACCATGATGCTAAATGTTTCACAAAGACTGAGTTTTCCTTAAGTATGTTCTCATTTTCTCGAATGCTCCATCAAACTGAAGGGTCCATTTATAAGGAAACAAAGATTTTCCTTACATGAATGGTGTGTCCTGCACAGAGGTGCACCTGATGTTGCTCAAGTTTGTTGTGGACACCCACAACTTTGAAAAGGGCCCCCCTGTGGGTAGGTTTCACTGAGAGAAAAAAGCAATGAGTAAAGTGTGAGGGACTAGACTTTGCTCCAAAGAAACAGATGTCATAATTCATTCATGAAGCCCGATCCACTGAATTAAAAACATGAATTTCCTCTAAAAGGTCCTGTTTGAGGAACTCTTCTACCCCCAAATGTTGTTTGACGTCATCTCCCATTGGTGGTACCAGTCGAAGATGCTGGCAGCTTCTGGGATAACATTTCCCCCACTGTAAATAAAGAGAGCGATATTGCTATTATATATATATATATATATTTTAAAATCCAGCTGCATTGAAAATTAAACCGTGGATAAGCAAAATACAGTACATGGAACGTTTCTGGAGGATATTTTTGTATTCTCTTCTATTTATAAAATGTGTCTTGGTTCCTTCCTAATTTAGATGAATTTGTTGACTTGAAAGAGACTTTGTGAGATATTGTCAGCTCTTGAAATTGATTGTTTGGTAAAATGATATATTGTCTGGAAAAATTGAGGGAGGTGTTAAAATTTTATTTATTGAAGTTATACCACCTATCTCACTGTTGCATCAACTTTGTCCTCCCAGTCAAAAGTGGTAAAATATTTTGGCATACAAAAGCATTCTGATTTAACTGGATTTAACTGGACTCATGTGCTTCTTTTAAATCTTGATTTTTCCTCTTTTATTTAAATTTATAATCCATACTTATATTTCTCTCTGTGTGTTGTTTGCAGTTAGATATTCTCCTAATGCCTACTTCAATACTTTTTGAATACATGATTTCCTCTGCACAATATTATCCTTAGACTTTGTTAAATCTGTGGGGCAACAGAATTATAGTGAATAAAGTAGACCAGATGGGAATAATATGCAAAAGTTTTTCGAACTGAGAACTCTCTATTTGAAAGGGTGACGTTCAAAGTTTTCCTTGTCAAGTTCCAAATACTCTTGGTTTTAAATAATGGTTCTTCTTCTCTATGTTGGAAAATGTTTTGCACTGAAAGATCTTTCCATCTCAAAATATTTCTGGGATAATTGGACCCAATTGTGGGCTGCAACTGGTTTAACAACTGGTTCTGTGAGCCCACACTTTGCGCATGCAGCATACAATAAACACCAATTTGAACCTCTCCAGCTCACCTTCTAGTCTTCTCCAGTAAGTAGAACAGCTGAGGTGTGGTAATCCACTTTGGTGTGCAAATCAACTGAGCTGCAAAAGAAGGAAATGGGGAGCAACTTATTGTTGTTCATACCGGTTTGCTAGAACCGGTCCAAACCAGCAGTAGCCCACCACTGGTTGGATCAGTTTGCCACACTAGGTCTAGTATAAACTAGCTGATCCTTGTTTGAAAAGTGGCAATGTATCAGCAGACCTACTGTATATTTTATAGGTACAGTTCCTGTATGAGGCCCTGCCACTTAAGAATCATTAGAGGTGCAATGAACTATTTTTCTTCTCAGCAAATCTAATGAATTTGGAAAACAAGTTGGGTGAATAGCACTGCTGGTAACGGCAGGGCCTATCAATCTCTGTGAAGAACATTATTGGCATTTCAGCAAATTATCCTCCCTGGAATGTCTTGACTGGCATGACAAGGAGACTGCTGAAAGATGATTCTGCATGTAGGTGTGTTGTGCCTTTGAGACCTTCTTGACTCTTGGTGATGGCCTGGACTAGTCACGGCAGTTTCCTTAGTAAGATTTTCAAAAATAGTTTGCCATTTTGTTCTTCTTAGATCTTAGAGTGATTGATTGGACCAAGATCACCCAACTAGATTTGGGGTTAAGGCAGAAGTAGAACTTATGGTCTCCCAGTTTCAATCCTGGTACCTTATCCACTCCATCCATCCATCCATCCATCCATCCATCCATCCATCCATCCATATCTATCTATCTATCTATCTATCTATCTATCTATCTATCTATCTATCTACCTACCTACCTACCTACCTACCTACCTATCTCTATTTCTATCTATCATCTATCTTTCCATCCCTATCTACCTGTGTTTCTTTGAAAATAAGTCTGGATCTTATATTAATTTTTGCTCCAAAAGATGCATTAGGTCTTATTTTCTGGTTAGGTCTTATTTTTGGGAAATATATGGTTCTAAATGTGTCCATCTGGCCAACAATCTTAACTGGGGCTTATTTTGGGTGTAGGGCTTATATTATGAACATCCTGAAAAATCATGCTTGGGTTTATTTTCCAGTTGGGTCTTATTTTCAGGGAAACATGGAATCTATCCATCATCAATCTATCTATACCTCCATCCATCCATCCATCTCTGTGGCAGAGAGAAGCGATCACCTCCTCACTGATCTTTGAAGATGAATTTTTCTTACCAGGAGAGATCTGATTGTCTTTCTATATGCTTCCTGTAGGCATGTGTTCCCTCCAGCTGTCGTCCAAACAGTGCCATGCTTAGTACCAGCCTTTACATAAGGCAGGGTTGCCTATCTTATTTGAAGAACAGCCCAACAAAGTGTGATAGCCTTTTGCGCCTTCTCTCTCCCACTTCACAAGCGATCACATTACACATTCTTCCAGAGTCACTGACGATGAAAAAAGAGGACATGGATAAGAGTGCGGACACAAGCTGATTGTTGATATTTATTGCCACACAAATCTGACCACAAAAGTTTTCTCTTATGACATTCAACAAATCAGATCTCTGAAGGGAGATGAGAGAATGTAGCCACTTTCACTGCAACACATGATGCATGCAATGTTTTGGCAAGTGAAAGTATTTTATTTGTTTGAGCAGGTTTGTTTCCCATAATTCTCCATATCCCTGAAAAGCTCCTTCTATTTTAAGAGCGTCAAAAGCCACTTCAGAATTTATCTATTAGTGAAGCCTGTTCTTTTTTTTCCTTTATTTTTTGCTCCTACTTGTTTGCGTTCAAAAACTAAAGAATTGCAAATATTTGTGGTACATGACATAAATTAAATATTCAGAAAGACAATACCTTATGGTAGACAAAATCACACGATTTCTTCAGTTGGCATCTGGGACAATTTCTAAATCAGGTTCTCCAACTGTGGCAACTTTAGAACTCTACAGTTCAACTCCCAGAGTTCCCCAGCCAGCCATACCAGTTGGAGAATTGTGGGAGTTGAAGTCCACAAGTAAGATTTGGGGATAGAAAGCCCCAATCACAATTTTTTAAACCCTGCTCGCAGTCCTCATGGCTGCCAGAAATTAGCCGTTCTTTGCATCCCCTTACTGAAAAATAATAATGATTATTTTACCTAAGAAACTGAAATCTAACTTCCATTCCTTTTCTCCTGCTGTGGGTTTTATGGCAAAGAATGAAATCTGCACTATAATTTGAAGGGGGAAAAAAGCTCCATTAATCTAATTTAAAAGAATTAGGGCTATCCATTTCTATCTTTTCCTCTGCTCTTAAGTGGATTCTAATGCATATCTCTTTCTCTTGCATCATAGAGACTGATTATAAATTTTGTCTCCCAAAATTCAGGCTCATTTAAATAGAGGAATGCAGCCAGAGGGAAGAAAAGCACTTGCAAATTCAAAAGCTTTTATATTAAAGAGGGGGAAAGCTCTGACAAGATTATTATTGTAGCCAGTCTCTTTCTTGAATTACACTTTGAATAACAATGTACACCTCAATTATTGCATTTCACCATTTCCAAATGCCAGCTTTCTCCTTAAAGCTTCTTCACTAATAAAGGAAAGAAGACAATTCTTGGCAATCAGCCAGGATCAGCTCAGAATTGTGATTACACCTAAGCAGTAAGCAATGTCTCTAATATGAATGTCCAGAAGTGCCGGTAGCAATCAAGAGACTTAAAGACCATTTTTGCTAACAGCCTCCAAGATGTGTTTGGGGGAACATCCATTCAAAGTTTGACACAGAGTTTGTTGTTGAGAGCATTTGCACCAAGACAAAATCCTTGTGTGTCCAATCACACTTGGCCAATAAAGAATTCTATCTTCTATCTATCTTCTATCATTGTTTCTTATTTCAGCCATCAACTCAGTTAAGTCATTCTCAGAATCAATCCTTTTTTTTTTTTAAGTTGCAGAGGGTGAAAAGTGATCTCAGGTCACTGGAGATCTCATTAGGACTCTTCCTATTATCTTGAATGTCTGGATAGATCTGATATTTTTTTTTTTTAGCTTGGATGTGCTGAATGAGTGAAAAAATGCCAAAATGTTAAAGCTGCATGACTATATGGAGACCCAAAGTTCTTTTCCATAAACTGTTTTATACCAAATAAGCCCAGGAAAGGGAATCCATTTAATTCTATCCAGCACAATCCTGAAAGGGAAGAAATTAGAACAATGAAAACTTCAGCTTAACCAGTCAGGCCACAGTAATCAGAAACACAGCAGTTTTGCCAAGGAAAAGATCGTTTTGTGCAGTGTTTATCTTGGGTAGCTCTTACAATCTTAATTTATGTGTCCCTTTGAAATGTGGTTTTGAAAAAAAAAAGAGATTTTTTTTTAAAAATAATTCTAACGGAGCTGGCAGAAAATGGAAGACAAAAGAAGCTTAGTAAATGTTCATATTTCATTGGCTGCAAGTGAACATTTTTATCATGAATTTCATAGTGGCTGGTTCCAGGTCAAGTTTTTTTAAAAAAATATGCAAAAACTTGCTTCGCTGTGACATTTGTGAAGGCTGCGGACCTTGTTGTCTCCTTCACAACTTTTTTTTTGATGTTCTCCAAAATTAAAAATACTTGATAAAATACTTGATCATTCCTGCTAGCTGATGGCCACCAAGAATGTGATAAAATCCTTCTCATTTGGCTAGAAAGTATAGAAACTCAGCTCTGCCTTGAATACTTCGGTAAACAGTTATTTGTGGCCATGAGCCAGGTGCAACATGGCTTTAAGCCATTATTTGCCTAATAAGTCACAAAGGTTTGTCTAAACTGACCCATAAACCATAGCCTGCAACAATGGCTTAACTTCACATTCAACATACTAAGCCAAATTTAAGCAAACCATGATAGAGTTTAACATCTTACATAAACTGAGTTATTGTCTGATGAGTTGAGTTCTTTGCTTTGGCCAATGTCATTTTTGATGGTGCCCAGCAATGGTGGGATTCAAATTTTTTTACTACCAGTTCTGTGGGCATGGCTGGTAGGTATGGCAGGGGAAGGATACTGTAAAATCTCCATTCCCTCCCCACTCCTGGGGGAAGGATACTGCAAAATCCCATTCCCTCCCCACCCCACTAACCTGCTTTTCAGCTCCATTCTCCTGTTCAGGCCAACAAAAGAAGACCCAGCCGATCAGCTGGGACTCAATGGGAGGCAGAGAATAGATGGGGGCAGGGCCAGTCAGAGGTGGTATTTGCCAGTTCTCCGAACTACTCAAAATTTCTGCTACCGGTTCTCCAGAACTGGACAGAACCTGCTGAATACCACCTCTGAATACCACCTTTCATGAAATGAAAGGAAACTAGGATCAATTCTTTCTCCAGCTACAGATTTCTTTGCTATGAGGTTCAAGGTATCTCATGACAGATACTCCATATTTGCGAATGAACGTGTAACCAGCTTTGGTTTTTTACTGACTTTCCAGAGGAATACAATATAGCAATAGCACTTAGACTTATATACCACTTTATAGTGCTTTACAGCCTTCTCTAAGCGGTTTACAGAGTCAACATCTCTTCCCCAACAATCTGGGTCCTCATTTTACCCACCTTGGAAGGACGGAAGGCTGAGTCAATCTTGAGCCTGGTGAGACTCGAACTGCCAAATTGCAGGCAGCTGGCTGTCAGCAGCAGTAGTTTTGCAGTACTGCACTCTTAACCACTGCGCCACCGAGGCTCATAACATAACAATATGTAGTAACCAGCCAGCAATTTCCACCTTATGAGTGCCCATTTTGCACGTACTCCAGAAGTTTTCCATATAGGGGAGCATCCAACTCCACAAACTCACATCTGCGGTCTGAAATGGTTCGGCTTACCTGTACACATTTTATTTGAGAGCAGCAAGTTGCAAGGAAAATAATTCCTTCTAGGAACCATCTGGGCCCACCTTCCATCTGGTAGATTTCAGATCAGCTGATAGAGAGCAGATTACTTCTAGAAGGTCTTGCTTCTGGATTGGAACAAGTGTGTTGTCCCATCCTCCACAATCCCAACACTCCCCCCTCCTAAATACAACTGAACTGGCCCTGACTTATCTGTCTCAGTGCTTTGGAAGGTCGCTTACTGTTGATTATCCAAATATTCTTTGTGCTGGTTCCAATCATGTGCTTTGGGCTTCCTTGGAAACAGATAGTGGAAATCAGTTAGGGTCTAATTTTAGTAAGTTATTCTTCAGTGTTTAAGAGGAGGCTCTGTTCTGGAAACATCCCCTTTGCTCAGAGTATGTTCTCTTCAGCCACTCTTCAGTTTGCTTTTCTGTCCAGTGTTAATCTCTTCTCTTCATGTTTCAGCTCTTTGTGGACTTTGTCAAAATACGGAGAAGTCATCATATTGTCCCAGGGACCCTTGAAAAATTTAAGGGAGAGAGGAGGGATATTATTAACTTGGAGGTTGTCTTGCTTAATTCATCTCAGAGGAGTTTGCCCAGATCTCTCACCTACCTATCAGTTGAAATTCTTCTATCTTTAATAGGATTTATTTCTAACCTGCCAGCATGAAGCTTGGGAGAGGTGGGATGATGTTTTCATCTTTGAACCAAGCCAAGTTTTTTTTTTTAGTTTCATGAATTCATTCTTGGCTGCAATTTAGGCCAACAATAAAGATAAGACCTAGGCCAAGCTAAAATAAAGACCTAGCTTCTTCTCTGTCGTTGTATTTGTCGATGTTGCACACTGCACAATAATGCCGCATTGTATAGCACAATGCCCATCCATTGTCATTTTGGCCATCATCCGCCCTCTCCCATGCTGTGCATCGTCATAGACCAGGGGTCCCCAAACTTGGCAACTTTAAGACTTGTGGTCTTCAACTCCCAGAATTCTGGGAGTTGAAGTCCACAAGTCTTAAAGTTGCCATGTTTGGAGACCTCTGTCATAGATGATTGTCTGTGGCTTGTAAGAGAAACATTGCTTGCCTGTTTGGCTGTCAGGTTTGGGCCTCAAGACTCTCTAGTGCTTTTCTGTCATGTAGTGACCATCAGGAATTTCGCAATCTAGATTGAAGAATAACCCATCTGAGCACCCTTAATGGAATATCCTACACGAGCAGGAATTATGATGAATAATTCCATTCAGGAGCTGTTGAGTGTGATATGTGTCAAACATATCTTACACCAATAGTTTCACAGTCTATGACAGCCCAGGAAGAGATAAAGACATGAAAATTACTGTACTACAAGATGGGGTTTTTTTTTCCTGAAAGAGTTTGAAAATCTATATTTAGAATGTGAATATAAGGAACTTAGATCTCCCCATAGAAAGGAAGGAGGAGGGCAGTGATTGCAAAACAGAGATTTTGCAGAGATGCCTCTGAAAAGAGATTGGTAACTCACCACAACTAGAAGACAATAGCTGTTCTGCAGATATGCCTGAAAACTCGTCATATTTTGCATCCTTTGGGGTTGATTTATGGGTACGGTCAAGGATGATGCAGCTTCTCATCTTGGCTTTGTCTTCTTCCAATTTCATAGGACAAATCATCACAAAAGCTAGGTGAATGAAAAGACACAATTTTTCAGTTTGACGGTATTAGTTCTACATGGGTGTGGTGGTATGAATGGGGGACCGAGTTGTTGTAACTTTGGAACCATGTTGTAAGTAGCTTTCAGGGGGTTTGTTATAACTTTGATTAGTCAATTATCTATATTGAAGTCCATGTGATCCTCCTCCTCCTCCTCCTCCTCCTCCTCCTCCTTCTCCTTCTCCTTCTCCTTCTCCTTTTCCTCCTCCTCCTCCTCCTCCTCCTCCTCCTCCTCCTCCTCCTCCTCCTCCTCCTCCTCCTCCTCCTCCTCCTCCTTCTCCTCCTCATCTTCTCAAAAGGTTCAGCAATGAATCTTCATCCTTGATAAGTACAAGCAGGTGTGAATGAGCCTGCATTGGCTTTCCTAAATTTGAATACATCAGCAAGTCAAAATACTTAACATTTTTCTGACAAGATAGCAATGTTCCCAAGATAGGTGCAATATATATATATTCTTGAGGGAGGGAGGGAGGCTCTCTCCTTTTTTCAAAGAGCTTGTGTGTGAACTGTGCACACACAACACACATCATTTCTGTTTGATAAGTGATCACAGTTATGAAGCCAGGAGCACCTTTTATGTCTGAGGAGTTATGTTAGATGGGCCCAATTCTGACCACAGAAAATATGGTTCCTGAATACCATTTCTGGTTAGATTTATGAACTTTTGACAGACTTTACTCGGGCTGTAGGTTAGACAGAGAAGTTAAGACACAAAATGAAAGTGAAGGTGATGGAAAACCACACTTGTACCATTGCTGAGAAGTGTGTGTGGGTTTGTCTCTGAAGTTGCCAGAAGCCAAGCTGGAGACAGCTGAACCCCAATTAGATTGCTCCTTCCAGCAATGTTCTGAAGTTGCCATTTGTCTCAATTTCATCCCATCTTGTTTTTTCTGTTCATCCCCATCTCAAAGTTGGGTGACCCAGATGATGTATTTTCATAGCCTCATGCATGGCGTGTTTGATGGTTTAAACACCACTAAGGCATATTCAGGGATTGTCACAGAAGGCAACCAGTGGTGGGATTCAAATATTTTTACTACCTGTTCTGTGGGAGTGGCTCGGTGGGCGTGACTTGGTGGTCATGGCAGGGGAAGGATACTGTAAAATCTCCACTCCCACCCCACTCCTTGGGGAAGGATGCTGCAAAATCCCATTCCCTCCCCACCCCACTAACCTGCTTTCCAGCTCCGTTCTCCTGTGCAGGGCAACCAAAGAAGACCCAGCCAATCAGCTGGGACTCGGGAGGCAGAGAATAGATAGGGGCGGGGCCAGTCAGAGGTGGTATTTGCTGGTTCTCTGAACTACTCAAAATTTCTGCTACCGGTTTTCCAGAACTGGTCAGCTATTGTGCACCTATTTCAAAAAACTAGAAAAGCGATGAATGTGAAGAATGTGTACAGTAGACAAATTGTGATTATTCCTTTTTGGGGGGCATAACAATTTAAGACAGTTTAAGAGTTATAAAATTATTAGCAGGGGACTGAGAAAAGTAGGATCATGAAATGGATTTTCACTCAAACGTGCACTGATTTCTTGAATTCACCTAACATTCTGAAATAGGTTACAACAGTCGAGAAGAAGTGTAGCTCAGGCTTGGTGTGTGGTGCTGTTTGAGGTTTCTGAGGTAGGCTTTTAAATCCAAATATTTTATTATCACAGTAGGTAATGTCATCCATGCAGGAGATGTGGAGAAGTGAGGTTCATTGGTTGGAAGATGACAAGATAAGACCTTTGTATTAAATTGGTTATGCTCAGTGGGGAACTCTGTGGAGTTAGCAATCTCCATGTGAACGACATCCTTGGTTACATCTTTTGATCGATCCATAAATAAGTTTAATGTGTTGTTGGCTGATGGCCACTTGGTCAGAGTGAATTCCCTTGCATTTTTGGCTTATTCCAAAATGTCCACTGTTTCCTTGCCCTGTGGAAGCTAAGTCCTACCTTGTCTTTGTGAAGGGAGATTAGTGGTAGAGTAGAGGTGGTATTCAGTAGGTTCTGATCAGTTCTGGAGAACTGGTAGCATAAATTCTGATAGTTTGGAGAACCGGCCAATACCACCTCTGACTGGCCCTGCCCCCATCTATTATCTGCCTCCCGAGTCCCATCTGATCGGCTGGGTCTCCTTTGGTTGCCCTGCACAAGAGAACAGAGCTGGAAAGCAGGTTAGTGGGGTGGGAGAGAATGGGGATTTTGCAGTAGCCTTCCCCTAGAGTGGGGTGTCAACTCATAAAACATTCCTATGCCTGTTTTAGTAGTTGCCATAAAAGGGCGGGGGGGAGGAAGGAAATCTGGAAGAGCAGTGCAGCGGTTTGAAATCGAAAGTACATTCCAACTCTTATCTTTAAAAGATTGTAACTAAACTATCAGAGCTTTCGCCCCCAAATATATTTAATTGGATGGAAATGGGGATTTTACAGTATCCCCACACCCACCAAGCCATTCCCACAGAACTGGTAGTAAAAAAAAAAATTGAATACCACCACTGTGATAGAGCGTTGTCTCTTTCAGCCCCTCGTTGTTGCTCCTGTTTTATTTTGACTCCTCTTTTGATTTTGTGCCTTCTGGTTTGCAAAAAAGATAGAAGGAGAACTCATTCTCAGGGTGGTTTAAACCTGACCTTGTCAATTATATAAGGCGACTCTCTAGGTGACATGAATCTAGAGACGGGTGGTATATATTATTGACCTTTTCTTCTTTCTTTCTTTTATAGATCACCCCTGGCAGCAAGGCAGCCCAATCTCAGATGACTCAGGGGGATATGGTGATAGCAATTGATGGCGTCAACACAGATGGCATGACCCACCTAGAGGCCCAGAATCTGATCAAATCAGCAAACTACAACCTGAATCTCACTCTTCAAAAGTATGCAGAGATAAGTCACTATCCATACAAAGAATTCAATGCTTGTTTGCCTTCCTACTTCAAGATAGCTTAAAGGTTCCATCTGTGATATTTCGGGCCCCATTATACAGTATAGAAGCAAGCTGACCAACCGTCTCAGAGATATACCTGTTTTATGATGTCTAAAAGGAACCTTTCTATCTTTCTTTGGGCAACCCAGAAGTGAACTGGTCTATTAGTAACTGTAACGGTAATTTCAGCACAGGAGAATGAGGTTTGTCCTTGAAGAAAATGGGTTCAAAGGTTCAATAGATCTCTGTTGTAAAAACTCAAATAGCTGGATGGTTTCAGCCAAATTTTTACTTTGCCACTATCTAGTGCAGTGCTATGTAACTTTAACCATTTGAAAGAGGTGTGGACTTCTTGGGGTGTTCTGATAGTTGAACTCCACACCTTTTAAAATGGCTAAGGATGGGAAACACTGATCTAGTGGCTGTCCAGGTTTGTATACCCTTAATAATAAGAATGAAGATTCAATTTTTTTGTCCAAGTCTGCATTCCATTGTTCAGAATGCCCACATCTCAGCAGAGAACACAACCAAAACGGTGTGGAGCCACATTAACAGCAGGAAGCAGTCTGGCCTGAGATCAATTTAATGATTTAGACAGGTTGGCTCAGAAAATTCTTTTGCCTCCTCAAGTCTGAAGTTCTCCATCTTTGGTGTCTCAAATAAGAGGGCTTTCAATTGATGGGACCCTGTTTTATTTCCTCTAAAAGTAAACCCCCAAGCAAGATTCTCTGGTAGTAGAAAAGTTCGGGCCAGAACTGACTTAAATACAGAGCTAGAACAGTTCAAATGAAGAGCAGATACAACTATTTTAGGGTTTTCTATTTTCAGGTTAGGAAGATTGAGATGAGTCTATTAAAAAAAGCATATAAAAATTCAATGAAGGGTATTTTGCAACAAGGTCTCCTTCACCCTGAATGTGTGTGTGTGTGTGTGTGTGTGTGTGGAGAAATATGAGGTCCACTATAATGAGATCTAAAATGTAGACTTTTGCTGCTACCAGCAAGAAATGCTTTTCTCCGGATTGCTCCTTGCAGCAATGACATTTCCTTTATCAATTCTGACTCTGACAGTTTCATGGGGATTATTTACAATATGGTAGCTTCTATAGAATTTGGAACCACTTTTTATTGGCCTGGCTTGCCTCTCAAATTTGCTGAACTGAAAAGTCAATAGACTAGCTGTTCTTGTTTTTTGAAAGCTATTGTTGTAGTCTTTGCATAGGGAGAGAGTTTTTTTTTCCACACTTATATATATAGAAATAAATATTGATTAAAAGAAAGAAATGTTTCAACGTTAATTGAAATCCTCAAACAGAATCATTTCCAATGATTAGGGCTGCAACATTCCAAACAACCACTAGAAGGCAACAAAGCCAGTTTTCTACACGTTCCTTTCCTGCCATCTAGTGGCTGTCTTAAGTTCTTACACGCCTGGTTGCTTTATAATAATGCTTCTCAGTGCTGGGCCATTTGTAGAAAATAGAAATATTAAGTAGCGCTTTGTTTAGACCTTGGCCTTCCTTCTGTCCAAAAATTACAAAGCTAAAATGGAGAGTGTTTTAGTGGGGCTGGTAGTTAAAGTGAAAAAAATGATACTAAAATTAAGTATTAAAAAAAGATGAAATAATGACAAATAGAACAATCACCCTTAGGATTTACGCTGAAGATATTGAAATAATGGAGATCTTCTGGCTTTAGCTATCAGGCTGCCATAAGCAGAAGTTAGGTATCATACGACTTGCCAACTCTGTCTATAGCTGAACAATTGTCTTAGCCATCTTGTAAGTCTTTGGGTCAAAAATACCAGAAGTGTTTTGACATAAGTGGCCCTATTAGATTGTTAGAACGGTTCTTTTTGGTGGTTAGCACATCAATACAGAAGGATGAGAATGAACGACCTCTGTTTTGTATAGCCTGTTGAAGCCGATATTTTCTTTTTTATTTGTTTCAAGTGTCAAGGAATGGTCAATTAAGCATGAGAAGTGTTTCCATCACAACCATGGCTCAACTTTTATATTTAGGAAGTGTCAAGCCCGAAATTAACATATGCGTAGCCATTTTATTTAGCCTTATTATATATTCCTTTTCTTTCTTTCTCTTTGCTGGTTATGGAGGGAAGGGTTTCGGGCTTACCACATTCCTAAGGTGGGAGGAGTAGAGATCGAAAGAGTTGTTTAGGCTAAGTGGTGTTTCTTCCTGTGGGAACAAAAGCTGACCCTGCTGAGACGTGGAGATGGAGATTGATGACACCAGGCAACGTTGATTTATTTCTATTGAGGAATGGGATTTTTTGGGGGGTGTTCCTAATTTCCAATATTATGTGGTATAATTCCGGATTGTGTCAGATGCAAAATTAAAACAGACTTTGCCAATTTGATGCTTTTCTAGATAAAAGAACTTGTTTGGAAGATGGGCTTTGTTCTTTTCTTTTTAAATGGATTTCATCACTTGGAAACCTGACATTATTCCTGATCTGACACAACCCAGAATTACAAAGTTGTAAAAGAGTTACTGATGAAACAGCTGCAGCAAAGCTGCAATAATCCCAGTTGTGGTTTCAAACCATGGAAAAATTCCTCCAGGGTTCCCCATTAATGTAGCAAACAAACCCTAACCAACAACCACAAAGATTGACTGTGTTCAACGGGTTGGCTCCTTGAGTCAGTATCTGATCATCTCTTTGCTCTTTCAGATCTAATGCATTCGCTCCACACATCTTTCTAAATCCCTATAAATTGTGTTCTATTATGCCATTCAGATTCATAAGTGAAGAAAATAATTATTTGTTATTTGTTAGATTTTTTTAAATCCCACTTTTACTACTTTATGAGTAACTCAAAGCAAATTAAGAAGCTCTTGATTTAACAGTTTTGAAAGGTTATCTTCCTGGTAGTGGTGGCGAATCTTGTTAATCATTCAAAATAGTGGTGGGATTCAAAATTTTGTACTACCGGTTCTGTGGGTGTGGCCTGGTGGGCATAGCCTGATGGGCATGGCCTGGTGGGCGTGGCCTGATGGGCATGGCCTGGTGGGCGTGGCCTGATGGGCATGGCCTGATGGGCGTGGCCTGATGGGCATGGCCTGGTGGGCGTGGCTTGGTGGGTGTGGCTGGAGAAGGATACTGCAAAATCCCCATTCCCTCCCCAGCCCACTAACCTGCTTTCCAGCTCCATCCTCATGTGCAGGGCAACAAAAGAAGACCCAGAAGATCAGCTGGGACTTGGGAGGCAGAGAATAGATGTGGCGGGGCCAGTCAGAGGTGGTATTTGCCAATTCTCTGAACTACTCAAAATTTCCATTACTGGTTCTTCAGAACCAGTCAGAACCTGCTGAATACCACCTCTGATTCAAAGGTTAGTGAATAAATGAGGGAATTTGATGAGTTGGGAGGGAAATGCTTCAAGTCAGCTGAGAAGTGAGTGAGAAATGCTTTCTTTCTAATTCCAGCACCCTGAAATGGATTCAAAGCCATTGGTAGACGGGATATCTTTATTTTGCAAACTTCAAGTAGGTTTGTTCAGTGGAGGAATCTTGATAAGGCCGATAAATTCATGATTGGTACCCAATAGAGATTAAATAGCAGTGAAGGATACTGTCTGTGTAACTGCCCTTTGCATTGCTATGGATTTTCCAGCACACTGAGCTAGTCTTCTTGTTGAACAGAATGCATATTACAGTGTGCTAGGTCTCATTTGTGTACCACAGCGTGATTCTCAAAAGCATTTGTCCAGGCATGTGATGAGATCATTACCTGGGTCAACGTGGGCTGTGCAGATAATCAATTCAAAGATTCAGTTCAAACATGTCTTGGCTGAACCATTCCTTGAAGTTCAATGTTATCACATTGGTTTGATGGTTCTAGTCAGACTCGATGTCCTTGAATCGCTTGGTTAGGTCTGTGTACGTGTTCAAATGTCTACGCAAATATGCCCATCTTATTACAACCCATCTTATACTCTTTGTAGAACCATGGTTTCGGAAACTAGCCATTATATTCACTAAGTTATGCTTAAGCAAACCATGGTTTAGCATGACATACACACCAGGTTGGAGAACTGTATGTGCAATGATTCAATTTAATTCACCCTGGACTTCAGTGTCCTTCTTCAGAATGACATGGAGCTCCACGGGATATTCCACAAGCTCTGGAAGGGGATCAGATCAGATCAGATCAGATCAGATCAGATCAGATTAGATTAGATTAGATTAGATTAACAGAGTTGGAAGATACCTTGTAGGTCATCTAGTCCAACCCCCTGCCCAAGAGATGTGGTCTTCCTCTTGCTCAGAAGGATCCAACACAAGACTCATTACAGAGATGGCCTCCTTGCAATGAGAAAGGCAATTTCTAAATCCTTGGCATCTGCTTCATTACATCTGAGTGACAAAGGGTGAATCTGTTTCAGTGGACACCAGAAGAAGATACAGTGCAAATTTAATTCGAAAGCAAGCCTCTTTATTTGTAAGAGTAGAGAACATTGCAAAAGCCTGGGACCAGACACCAAAGCATGAGCAAGCAACTTGTTCTTTCTCATTCCATCTATGAATATGAGGACAATATTAATTGCCTCTTTGGGTTAATTGACATCTGCATTTGAAATAAGGGAAGGGAAGAAAGAGGAATGGAGTAAGGCTTTGCCAAGAAGCTGCAATATCACATTTTCCTTTGTGAGCTCTCTGACAACTATTTTTTTAAATTTAAATACCTGTGTAGTAGAGAGAGTTTACAGACATTGCCATGTGCTACAAGCCATGTTGATGTCATGATCATATCATATCTTCCCTCCATAGCTGCCTGCCTCCACAGCTCAAAACCTAGGATCAGAAGAGGCTGAATTTAGTACCTGTCCTTAACTTCAACTAGGAGTATCCATAGAGTATGGGCAAACCAGTCAAAATAGGTGCAATGGTGCAATCAAAGAAACATTTAGACTCTCTCCTTGGACATTCTGACTGTAAACCAAGAAAGATAAATATTGCAATGTTCATTCAACCTTAATATACTCTTCATCTCTAGTTTCTTATTTTATTTTATTTTGAATTCAGAAGCCTCTGAGGAGTAGAATTGTCCAGTTTTGTCTCTGTGCCCCAGCCTGTTTGGCTTAGTACAGTTAAAGGTAAAGATAAAGGTTCCCCTCACACATGCATGCTAGTCATTTCTGGCTCTAGGGGGCAGTACTCATCTCCATTACAAAGCCGAAGAGCCAGCACTGTCCAAAGACGTCCCCATGGTCATTTGGCTGGCATGACTAAATGCCGAGGACACAGGGAACACTGTTCCCTTCCCACCAAAGGGGTCCCTATTTTTCTACTTGCATTTTTACATGCTTTCAAACTGCTAGGTTGCCAGAAGCTGGGACAAGTAATGGGAGCTCACTCCACTACGCGGCACTAGGGATTCAAACCACCATACTGCTGACCTTTCTGATTGACGAGCTCAGCGTCTTAGCCACTGAGCCACCACGTCCCTCTCCACAGTACAGTTAGAAGGTCTAAATGTGAAATTAATTGTTGGGTCAGCAGCCCAATCATGAACCAGTAGAAGGAAAGAAGAAGTAGATAATGATGGACATTGGCCTGGTGTGTTATTTCTTTCAACCAATGAAATTGTGTTTCGTCCATGGCCTTATGGACAATTGCATTTAAAGAAATGTCATTCCTTAGATTTCACCTCTCTTCTCCTCATTTTCCTGCAACTTAAGGCTCTGGTTTCATGTGTTTGTTCGTACTTATATGGAACTCTTTCTCCTTAGTTGCAATTTTGAAATTCCTGTGTTGTTGGGAAGAAGATGAATGGACGAAAGGATCTAAGCACACGTGCCCAGATTTGAAAAGGGGGGGGAAATGGATGATTCATTAGTAAAACTAGAAGGGCAATGCCAATATTGACAGTAGTTTATAATAAATTGGTTAAAAGATGTGGAAAATCATCAGTTGCTCAATAACCCATTTTTTCTTGTGTTCTTGCCAGATCAAAACGTCCAGTTCCAATGCAAACAAGCATCCCGAGGATCGATTCTCCCATGCCCGTGATCCCTCATCAAAAGGTAGATGTCTAATAGCTTCCTTTGTTTCTGTTGTGTTTCTGGATGTAAAAGTTTTCTTCAGGGAGACTGACCTTTGAGTGGGAGAAATTACAGTCATAATATTGTAATGTATCACACGGCAAAAATTACTCTGCCCTTCTACATGAACAGAATAGCCATCCATCTCCTCTCTTCCTCCTAATTTGCAATGATATGTCCCTAGGGTTCAAAAGAATCCCCATCTTTGAGAGATACACTCATTGTCTACAAGTTCTAGATATCCTTGTTAGCTGTTGTGTCTATTGTACCTTCTTCTACCCTGTTTCCCTGAAAATACAGCCTACCCTGAAAGTAAGTCCTAGTTTGATTTTTACCCATGCACCCAATATAAGCCCTACCCCCAAATAAGCCCTAATTAAGAACCTTCCCACTCCAGGGTATACGGGAAAAATTAAGCTAAGGTGGGGATGGGGAATGGACCTGTCCTACTACTTACCTTTGGACAGTTGTAGCCAGGCCTCACACACCCCAACACCTCCCTTGCTGGCCCATTTCTTCTGCAGCCGACAAGGCTGGTAAGACTTTCCTGAAGGCCTCTGGAGCTGATACCAAAGCTCTGGATCGATCTGGAGGTGTGTTGTCAGCTGCAGAGGCCTTCAGGAAAGCCTTGCCAGCTGCAGAAGAAGAAGCTTCTAAAGGCCTCTGACAGCGAAAAGGAGGCCGAGGGCAACGTGCACAAGTGAGATTAGTCAGTGGATGACATTCCCCCAAAATAAGACCATGTGCCTTTTTGGGTGGTTAAAAATATATATATAAGACAGGGTCTTATTTTCAGGGAAACACAGTAATTATTTGATATTAGCCTCTTAGCTAGGCATTTCTGGGAATCTTTCTGTTTGATCATTGGGGTAAAAAAATCCTTCAGTAAATAATTGAAGTATTTCAATAAATAAGAGGTAATAACAAAGCCAAGCAAAGAAGAGAGCCTTCTTAATATTAAAATGCATAATGAGAAGAGAATAGGGATTATATTTAACACCAGCATTTCTAATAAAAACTCCAGGAAAGAGTCAATAAAACTTTTCCTTAAAAACTTGACCAGAGCAAGGAAACTATGGGTTCGCTTCAGGGGTGGGCTGCTACGGGTTCACACAGGTTTGGGTGATCCTCTAGCTAAGATTCTGGGTGGTTCAGTGAACCACCAATCCCACCCCTGTCTGGCCATGCCCACCCTGCCCCGCCCATGCCCACCCCTCCCAGAAGCAGCCCGTTTTGGATGCCAGGTAAGTACAGGGCCCGTGCAGAGCCTGGAGAGGGCGAAAAAGAGCCTGGAGAGGCCTGCTGGAGACTCTGGAAGGCCAGAAACGGGCCCATTTCCAGCCTCCGGAGAGCCTCCGGGGCCTAGGGAGGCTGTTTTGGCCCTCCTGGAGGCTCCAGGGAAGCCTCTGGAGCCTGGGGAGGGCAAAAACGCCCCCTGTCATGGTGCAGGAGGCCAACTAGGCCACGCCCACCATGACCATACCCACCCAGCAACGAGGCAGAGAACCGGTTGCTGAAATTTTTGAAGCCCACCCCTGGTTCACTTCTGACTTTCAACACTAGGAGCAGGGAAAGAAAAAGTACCTGAGTGCCTTTCTCTTCCTTGTGTTTCAAATCTTTATCCTAACGCGACGAGCTTTCAAAGTTGGAAAAGCCTAAGGGTGAGCCATGAAGGGTAGATACAGGTGTTTGCATAAATAATCAGGGTGAAGATTCACAAAGTGGGATGGCCCACACTTCTGACTTATTTTCAGAGACAAGGTAACCTTCAACTTATCTCGCCAAAATCCTCTGGGCTTCTTCTTGCACAAAGGACCCTCGGAGTGAGCAATTAAATAGATACATTCTTTGGCTCGGAGACACAAGCAATGAGATAAAATGAAGGTTTTTCCATTGTTTAAAGACTTTTAAAAGACCAAAGTTGAGACAGGAGGCTGAAAAGATGTCTCGTGCCTTTCTTGTTTTTTTTCTTCTTTTTTTCTTTCGTCAGTGCAGAGTGAAAATTAATTCCAGCATTCTGAATTCTCCATGAATCTAAATGTTGGGAGTTTATAAAAAATAGTTAGGTTGAGGGAGCCACCTATATTTCAATATTTGAGAGACTGCCACAAAGAAGAGGGGGGGGAGGTCAATTTATTTCCCCAAACATCAGAAAGCAAAACAAAAAACAGTGGGTGGAAACTAACCAAGGAAAGAAACAACCTAAAACTAAAGAGAAATTTTCTGACAGTGAGAACAGTTAACCAGTGGGACGGCTTGCCTTCAGAAGCGGTAGGTGCTCCATCACTGGAGGTTTGTAAGAAGAGATTGGACATCCATTTGACTGGAATGGTATAGGGGTTGGACTAGAAGTGGGGGTAGAATGCTAGCGGTTCACACTGGTTCAGGCGAACTGGTTATTAAATTTATGGCCAGTTCAGCGAACCGGCAAATCCCACCCCTGGCTGGCCCTGCCCACCCCACCCCTCCCCTTCCAGGAGTCCCCCCACAGCCTGTTTTGGATCATAGGTAAGTGCAGGACCTGTGAGGAGGCTCGGGGAGGGCAAAAAAACGGGCCTCCTTGAAGTTCCAGAAGGCTGGAAACAGCCCCGTCCCCGCAACCCATTTTCACAACCAGGGTGGTGCAAGAGGCCAACTAGGCCATGCCCACCATGGCCATGGCCACCCAGCAACTGGGCAGGGACCCAGTTATTAAACTATTTGAAGCCCACCCCTGACTAGAAGACCTCCAAGGTCTCTTTCAACTCTGATGGTGATGATGACAACGACGCTATGAACGTGAATTCTTCCTGCAGCATGGAAGTTGGCAGCTTGGAATTCAAACCTTTTCATCGTGAACAGGGACCAGATGAAGACTCCATGAACAGGGACCATCCGATCATGGTTTCGATCTCTTTGGCCAAGGGGGTAAAGAATAGATCGGGAGCAACCAGGGTAGAATTACTGACGCGGATTCCAAAATCCCTGCGGTGTCGATGACCCTCTCTCATTGGCTCACACCAAAGCTATGTGCTAGGCAGGATCTATGAATAGCTTCTTCTCCGCCTCCTGCTCTGCTCGCTGTATTTCATGGCCTTGACCAGCATGAACTTTTCCAGCAGCCTTTATAGCTGAAACTAATTATGCAGAGGCCAACTACAAACCCTTTCACCCTTTCCTTCCGCCTTTATTGCATTGTCATGAATGCAAATGCTTCCCAGTAATCCCGGTTTCCACTGTCCCATCCAGGCAAACAAATTGGCACTCACAGTGGACGACCTGTTATATAAGCAATGATAGCAGCTGTTTGGAGAAGATTGATTGAGGTTCCTCTTTGGGAAGAAGCGAAGTTAATGTTTTCGCTTGAACTAATGCAAGTCTATTGAAGTTGCTTTTTATTTGTTTGGATGCCAATGCCTAATACAGGGAGTCCTTGACTTACGACCACAATCAAGCCCCAATTTTCAGTTGCTAAGCGAGACATTTGTGTGTAAAGTTGCCAACCAGGGCTACCAGTAAAACAAATATACCCACACCAAGTGATTTGCCTCTGCTTGTCTATAAACAGCAATATATTCCAGATTTTGTTTGGAATGGCCTTCATTGGATTTACCCTGTTTTGGATTTCTGAGACCAACCGATTCGGTCCTGACAGCTCAGACTATAAAATAGCAATAGCACTTAAACTTATATACCACTTTACAGTGCTTTTACAGCCCTCTCTAAGTGATTTACAGAGTCATCCTATTGCCCCCAACAATTTGGGTCCTTGTTTTACCCACTTCGGAAGGACAGAAGGCTGAATCAACCTTGAGCCTGGTGAGAGTCAAACTGCCAAATTGCAGGCAGCCAGCAGTCAGCAGAAGTAGCCTGCAGTACTGCACTCTAACCACACTGACACCACAGCTCATAATACCTACATTTTCTTTTCTTTTTTGCTTAAATAAATGGTTGGCAACCTTACTGCTCTATGTAGAATGCCAGAGCTGGGAATTTTTCCTTTCTGCACGAATGTTATGATCGTTTTCCTTCCTTTCTTCCTTTTTTTCCCTCCCCCCCCCCTTTTCCTTCCTTTGCCTGCATATTTGCTTCTACAGGATTCGGTCTCAGAAGTCAGTGGCGATCGAGGGAGCTTCAGTCCTCTAAATAGCACCTCAGTGGGCCCCAAAAATAGCATGTTAGCCAGCAATGGGGCCCATTCAGGCTACCTCAGCAGACAAGAGACCAGTCTGTCACAGAGCTCTTCCTTCTTAATGAGTGCCAGCTTTAGATCTTCCATGTCCTCCTCTCATTCTGTGACCCCTGACCTCTCGCCAGCGAAATCTGACTTAGGTTCCAAAACAGGCGCAGTCTTTACCGACGGCAATAAAGCGAAGGCCCAGCTGAGCCCCGCCAGGCAATATAACAACCCCATTGGTCTTTATTCAGCAGAGACTCTAAAAGAAATGGCTGAGATGCATAAGTTAAGTCTCACTCGAAGGGCTTCGGAAGGTGGACTCCTTAGATGGTAGGTAAATGCCATCAACTTGTTTTGCAACGATGCAATCAGAAGTGTTGGGGAAATAAGTAACTGCCACAGAGGTGGACTGTGGCTGGTTTGGACCGGTTCTCCCAAACCCCTTGCTCCGATTCTGCATAGTTCAGAGAACTGGCAAATTGGACCACTGGATGCCCCCCCACATCTGTTTTGGGGTGGTTTTCAGCCAGTTGTGGGGTGAAAAAGGCCTAAAAAATGGCCTGAAAACAGCCTGAAAAATGGCCTGAAAATAGCCAAAAAACAGGCCAAAAATGTTTTGGGGTGGGGCCAGCCAATGATGGGATTAGCCCCAACCTGAATCCTACCTGTTCCTTTGAGGCCAGTGGCCGGGAGGCGGGGCTGGGTGTGATGAGTGACATCACCCACCCAGTCACATGACCAACTGGCCACGCCTACCCAGCCAGAGAACCGGTTATTAAAAAAATTGCAGCCCACCCCTGAACTGCCACATGGGGTTCCCTGGAGACGTTCGCTGCAGAGGTGGGCATTTTCATTCATCAATAAGTAGGTCTGAAGAAGTTGCCTTCCTGAAGCCATCTAGATCAGGGGCGTCAAACTCAATTTAATTGAAGAACACATCAGGGCTGTGGTTGACCTCGGGGGGGATGGCCGGGCATGTTGACTGGGTGGGTGTGGCCAACTGGGTGGGTGTGGCCATCTTGACGCCACTCCCCAAACTTCTGGCATGTTTCCTCTTCACATTTGGTAGGGCGGGCCAAAGCCACGCTGGCCCGATTTTTCCTCTTCCCATTGGGTAGACCAGGATGGCTCCGAGTGCCAGATCCAACCTCATTGCGAGCCGAATCCAGCCCACGGGCCTTAAGTTTGACACCCCTGATCTAGATCAACCATGGCCAACCAGGGAGTGGTGGGATTCAAGTAATTTAACAACCGGTTCTCTGCCCTAATGATTTCTTCCAAAAACCAGATCACCCAATTGCTCAGAAAGTTAACCACTGGTTCTCTCGAAGTGGTGAGAACTGGATTAATCCCACCACTGCAACCAGGTGCCTTTGCAAAGCTTACCAAGCAGGTACAGCCAATACAGCCATTCCTTTCTCTTCACTGGAATCTCTTCATCTGGGAATCAAAAAAAAGACCCCAATTCTGAACGTTGTCAAAGAAAACAGATTCCCCCTGGAGCTGGTGCTCCAGAAATAATCCCTGTTCTTTTGAATAATCAGTGGTCCTGGCTTCTCTAATGGCTGTCCTAATGCCTTTGGAATCCCCAACAGAAAATGATTATTGTTCTGTCCTCTGAAAATGTTGGAGAGATGCTAGCTAGGCAATTGGGGAGTTGGAGTCCCAATACCTCTGAAGATGCCACCTTGAAGAAGGCTGTTGTAGGAGAATAGCTTTCCTAAATATAGTGTGTAGCAATTGAGTGCAAATATCATGCCCATTATCACGACTGGTTTATAAGTGCTTTAAATACCGAAGAATAATGAGTCAAAGACTCTGATGCAAAAGCCATCTGCACGGGTGGGCTTGGCATCTTCTCAGAATGACAATTTGAGAGGGTGCTGAGATTAGAATTAAAGAAGTCACCTTTGAAGATAGGCTGCCTGTGGTCCCAGGTACGAAAGGCTGTGACAGTTTCTCCAGTCTGGAGTCTGATTGGAGGAGGGGGACTGAGGTTCACCACATCTAAAGGGCACCAGCAG
The DNA here is from genome assembly GCF_049901735.1 of Notechis scutatus. Classification (NCBI taxonomy): domain Eukaryota; kingdom Metazoa; phylum Chordata; class Lepidosauria; order Squamata; family Elapidae; genus Notechis; species Notechis scutatus. Next base: position 76,443,336 of record NC_142012.1, read on the forward strand.
GTTGGCATTCCAAACTGTGCATACTTAGCACTATTTAGGAGTTTGCCTAGGATACTGGAAGGACTGAAGGTGTGTACATGTTCACGAGTAATCTTTCAGGAATCTCCTTCTCTTGTTTTCGGCTCCCATTACTACTAGATTTGATGGGACCGTTTTGAGATTTTCGCTTGCGATGTTTGGAGAACTTGGTGGCTCCTATGTTTCTTCCAGAAGTTCCTCAAAGGAGATGCTCGGTGGCATGGCATGGCATGGCATGGCAGAGGAGATGGTTGCTTTCCAGGATAATGGATCAGGCCCAGCGATAAATGACTTGGTTGTGCTAAGCTCTGACAAATGAGAGAGAATGAGCTTTCCCAGTCATGCTAGAGCATAAATTGCACGGAATAACTGAACTGGGGGGCGGGGGAGATTGGAAAACTTGGATATAAGATCTCACGTTCCTCATATTTTCCAGTAAATGCGTCCTATCCAGTGGTGGGATTAAAAAAAAAATTACTACCAGTTCTGTGGGCGTGGCTTGGTGGGCAGGGTGTGGCTTGGTGGCCATGGCAGGGAAAGGATACTACAAAATCCCCGTTCCCTCCCCACCTCACTAACCTGCTTTCCAGCTCCATTCTCCTGTGCAGGCCAACCAAAGAAGACCCAGCCGATCAGCTGGGACTCAATGGGAGGCAGAGAAGAGATGGGGTTGGCGGGGCCAGTCAGAGGTGGTATTGGCCGGTTCTCTTAACTACTCAAAACTTCCGCTACCGGTTTTCCAGAACTGGTCAGAACCTGCTGAATATACCATTTCTCATCCTACAGTATCTACTAGAGATCTGAACTTGGCATGGCTACTTTTAAGTGGCCACAAAGACCCTCTGGCCATAACAGATGCAGGGTCATTTATGAACAGCATCTACACTTTCTCCAGGGGGTTTACTGAAACCCCAGCCAGATACCCTGGACGCTGGGCTTCCCCTCTGGAATGCAAAGATATATCATTAAAGGCTTCCTTGCAAATGCTCTTTTACTTGCATAAGCATTGCTTAGAGGCTTAAAACAGCCAATAGCAACGGCTACAGAAAATGATACTTGGACTTTTTCTCAGTAAGCGGACACCCAGCTGTCCTCTGCATTCCTAAATATGGATATAGAGCCCGCTCATCTGCTTACTGACTACTGTACAACTTGTTCCTAATATATCGTTCTGAGTTTCTGTAACAGGGAGATATATTTGGATGCAAAGCGAGTTGCTTTGCTGACCAAGTTGCAAGAAAACCTGGCTTGCTGCATTACAAGTCCCATCCACACACACATCCACACACACACCCCCCAATGCCCCAATCCTGGTTTTCCCATTAGAGCGAGGGAAGGGCAACAAAGTTCAGAGGAAGCAGCATTTTGGTGCATTGTTCTGTCATATCTTGTGGTCAAGACGGGCTTACAAAAGAACTCTTAAATAAATTGTGCATAACATTAGTCTGGAGATATTTGCCTCTCTCTATCTAGCAGAATGTCCTGTTCCCTGTGGGTTGATAAGATAACTTTGAGTCCAACCAGGATGTTCCTTGCAGCAGGGATGACTGGCTGAAAATAAAGCTATGGCTGATTTCTACTAATTCAGGTTTTATTTAAGGCTACTTGGCCCATGATATAAGCACCAGCATCTTTGAAATGCAGGTACCTTAAAACTGTGACTAATAATATAATATATAATAATAATAATAATAATAATAATAATAATAATAATAATAATAATAACAACAACAACAACAACAACAACTGCAAAAAATATTGAAAACTGATTCAAACATGGATAGAAGAGTGTATTGCATTTAAACCAGATTTTTTTCTCCTAGGTATAATATCAGAAAAATTTAAGGAGGAAATAATGTATCTAATAGTACATGTATTGACAGCAGCTAGAATAATATATGCCCAATACTGGAAAAATGAAATCATACCTCCAGAAACAGAAATAATAAGAAAAATTATGGCATGTGCAGAGTCAGATAGCTTAACTTTAGAAATAAAAGACAAAGGAGAGTCTAAATATTATAAAACATGGAATATATTTTATCAATGGTTATATAGCAGAAGACAAGGTTGAAATATTAGTAGTTATGATTAGATTAATTAGTAATTAATATATTAAATAAGGAGATTACAAGTGAAGAAGTAAAATGTATGTATGTATAACAAGGTGAAGTTGGATGTATTGAGTTGTATTCTCATAATTAAAATTAAAAAATAAATTAAAAAAAATAAACTGTGATTAATATAAATTGGTCACCCCCATACTAGTAGAATATCTCATCAGAGAACTGGTTGTGACTTGGTGGAAAAATTCATTCGAGGTGTGAAATGCTCCTCAGAAGTGTTTCAAGGGATCACCAATTTAACATTATTTAAATTCATTTTGGGTGTTCACTTAAGGCTGTTCCATGGGACTGGAGAGCAAACAGCTTATTGAGCTTTAGCAATCCATCATCCAAATCCCTTGATTAGCGGCGATCAAGTTTCAAGATGTGGTCATTAATAATTAGATGGATTCTCATTGGGGTTTTTCAGCCAAGTGTGGAAACGGAATTATCCGTCATGGTTTCTCAGACATGTCTACGTCGCAAGAGGGACATGGATTCTTGTGTCACCTGAACTTCTCAGTGTTGCTTGATCCATTACTCATGGCATCCTTCTGCTGCACCTGGCAGGGCTGGGGTATAGGATCAGGTCTCCGGGATCCTCTTTCAGTCAGTTGATATGAAAAGGTGGCTCTGGGTATCTGCCCAGGCTCTCGATCCAAGGGGCACCACCTTCTCTCGCGCGCATTCAGCTGCTAAATAAAACTTGCCGGGAAAGGTCACCGGGAGGTTCGCAGAGAGATGCCATTGATTCATGGATCAGATCCAGCCCCTGCTTCTCACTGGATGCAGGAGAAGGCATGGATCTTAAGCCCAGTTTCAAGTGCAGCTCGGAAAGGGACAAATTAAACCTGAACCAGGTCAGGATAGAGAAGATCTGTCCATATAGCATATTGTAGGTGGGGTGATTACAGGCACTCTGAAGAATGGTTGTAGACCTTGGGGTTCTCCTGGAAGCCAAGTGGTGACAGTTTTCATATTAACCGATTATGCGCCGTCAGGTTATTCTAAATTCCTAGCAATCAGATAGGTTTTTCTCCCTAAGCTGTTCTGTCAGGACGCCCAATGGTTCAATCGTCGTCCCAGTAATAGAAACCACTACCTTCATCATCCTCTTCCTCTCTTAATAATCCTCTCAACCTTCCTTTCACCCAACTCTTCCCACTTATGACTGTATGACTGTAACTTTGTTGCTTGTATCCTAATTATTTTTATTGACTGTTTCCTAATAGGATTTGATTGCTCATTGTACTCTATGACTATCATTAAGTGTTGTACCTGATGATTCTTGACTCTTGATGAATGTCTCTTTTCTTTTATGTACACTGAGAGCATTTGCACCAAGACAAATTCCTTGTGTGTCCAATCACACTTGGCCAATAAAGAATTCTATTCTATTCTATTCTATTCTATTCTATTCTATTCTATTCTATTCTATTCTATTCTATTCTATTCTGTCTGTCTATCTATCTATCTATCTATCTATCTATCTATCTATCTATCTATCTATCTTTCTACCTATCTATCTATCTATCCATCCATCCATCTATTTCTATCATCTAATCTATCATCGATTTCTAGTTAAAGATGACTCTATTTCCTCATAATAGTATGATTTGATTGTTTATTGTACCCCATGACTATTATTAAGTGTTGTACCTGATGATTCTTGACTCTTGACAAATGTATCTTTTCTTTTATGCACACTGAGAGCATTTGCACCAAGACAAATTCTTGTGTGTCCAATCACACTTGGCCAATAAAGAATTCTATTCTATTCTATTCTATTCTATTCTATTCTATTCTATTCTATTCTATTCTATTCTTCTATCTATCTATCTATCTATCTATCTATCTATCTATCTATCTATCATCTATCTATCTATCTATCTACCTATCCATCCATCCATCCATCCATCCATCTCTTTCTATCATCTAATCTATCATCGATTTCTAGTTAAAGATGAATCTATTTCCTCATAATAGTATGATTTTATTGCTTATTGTACCCCGTTACTATTATTAAGTGTTGTACCTGATGATTCTTGACTCTTGACGAATGTCTCTTTTCTTTTATGCACACTGAGAGCATTTGCACCAAGACAAATTCCTTGTGTGTCCAATCACACTTGGCTAATAAAGAATTCTATTCTATTCTATTCTATTCTATTCTATTCTATTCTATTCTATTCTATTCTATTCATCTATCTATCTATCTATCTATCTATCTATCTATCTATCTATCTATCTATCTATCTATCTATCCATCCATCCATCCATCCATCCATCCATCCATCTCTTTCTATCATCTAATCTATCATCGATTTCTAGTTAAAGATGAATCTATTTCCTCATAATAGTATGATTTGATTGCTTATTGTACCCCGTGACTATTATTAAGTGTTGTACCTGATGATTCTTGACTCTTGATGAATGTCTGTTTTCTTTTTTGTACACTGAGAGCATTTGCACCAAGACAAATTCCTTGTGTGTCCAATCACACTTGGCCAATAAAGAATTCTATTCTTGTTACTCTAAATTCTTTGCTTCTACCTTTCCCAGCTTTGGTCTCTTTTTCGGAACACCAAGTCTTCACATAATGGATCCAAAGTAGAATCAGAAAATTTCCAGAAGTATTTTTTTTTGTAACATAATCTCCTACTGGATTTGCACATTTGTCACCTCTGAAGGTTAATTAATTTATACATCATTCATCCGTGGCGGATCTTTAATCTCTACAGATAAAATAGAATAGACGCCCCTGTGCATGTAAAGAAAGAGCCACTTGCAGAAATTAAACCACAAGAAATCAGGGTGGGGTGATATTTAATCTTATGATCCTACTGCTACTTAGCTTGATATGGATTGTGGATCTGCGCATTTGACAATAAGAACCAAAGAGCTAAGTGTCTCTTTGAATGTGTGTTATTCTTTTGCACATATTAATATTTCTTTTAACCCATCCCTGTCCTTAAGATCCTGTAGCTTAAAGAAGATAGACCAAACACAAATTAGAGAGAATGTCTCCCAATGTTCCCTTGTAGGCCAGCAATTAAATATAACTCATAAACCCTGACATAGTTGAAAATACTTTAGATTAACAAACGGTGGTCAGCTCTGATCTTGCTTCCATTGACTTGGCTGCATATTCATTTCAAGGTTCAGTTTGAAGAACCTGTCTTATCTTGTAAAGCTCCAAGACGATCTTGCTCTTGATTTCATTAAACTAGCTAGCAATAGCACTTAGACTTATATACCACTTCACGGTGCTTTACAGCCCTTTCTAAGCAGTTTACAGAGTCAGCCTCTTGCCCCCAACAATTTGGGTCCTCATTTGACCCACTTCGGAAGGATGGAAGGCTGAGTCAACCTTGAGCCTGGTGAGAGTTGAACTGCCAAATTGCAGGCAGCCGGCAGGCAGCAGAAGTAGCCTGCAGTATTGCACTCTGACCACCGTGCCACGGCAGCTCATAAAGCTAGAAGATAGAAGAACTGTAAAAGTTTATTTCAATAGCTTGTAAAATCATGCATTTGATTTTATAACTGTTCTTATACCGATGGTTGTTTTACACCAATTCATTTTCTAGTTGTATTGACTCAGCATTGATGTCAAGTCCTTTAAATCAAGGGTCCCCAAACCCCTAATCCATGGACTGGCACTAGTCCCTGGCATGCCACCAACCAGGCTGCGCAAACAAGCAAAGCCCCCTCCGCAGCCTGGTTGGTGGCGTGAAAAACCATTTCCCCCTCTGTTCCACGAAAAAAAAAACTTTCTCCATGGAATCTGTCCCTGGTGCTCAGAAGGTTAGGCACCGCTGTTCTAAATGCTGTGTATTAAAATTAAATGATTGTTTAAGGGTCGAAGGTATCTTGGGGTTTCAAGAATCAGAAGATTAAACCAGAGGTTTGAAATTTTTCAGCAATGGAGAGTTTTTATATTTCCACCCACCCACCACCCACCAAAATGGTATCAGTAGAGTTGTAAGTGAGAGTTGTTTGGAGAACAGCAACGGTCTCTCTTCATTTTCATGTTCCTGCAGCCGGGGTGGGCTGCTACTGGTTCGCACTGGTTCAGGTGAATCGGATGATAGTTTTACATCCAGTTCACTGAACCAGTAGTTGCAATGCCTGGCTGGCCTCGCCCAGTCTGCCCCTTCCCACCCAGGAATCTCCACGCAGCTCACGGGCCCATTTCCAGCCTCCAGAGGGCCTCCGAGCCCCGGGAGGGTGAAAACACCCCCCCAATGGTGCAGGAGGCCGACTAGGCCACACACCCACCATGGCCACACCCAGCAACCGGGCAGAGAACCAGTTGCTAAATTTTTTGAAGCCCACCCCTGCCATATGCATCTGTCACAGCGAATGCAGCACCCCGTCAGCCTCGGTTGAGCTTGGTGAAGCTAAGCAGGGTCAGCCTTGATCAGCACTTGGATGGGAAATCTAGGATTGTATTGGGAAGCTACAAATATAAATTTGGAAGAAAGCAGCCGCAGCAAACCAACTTGTATGCCGTTGTTCAAGGTTACATGTCTCCATGAAGTCACTAGAAGTTGATCTTGACTCCAGGAGAGCTTTCGACTCTTCTTTCAACTCTGCCACTCTCAAGGAGAGAAGGGCACACCTAGTTTCCATTTTGAAATATGGAATAGGAAGAGGCACAAAAAAGAAGAGCAGGCAGAACTAGCGGGGGGATGAGTTAAGCATGTTATAAGCTTAGAGTCGTTACATTGCCACAAATGGTCCAAGCCCAACCCCTCCTGAATTCCGTTGACCTTTATCTGGTACCAGTTGAGTATTGAACTATAATTGAACAAATTCTTGTGTATAGAATAAATCTGGGCTGCAATCTAACAGGTGGTTCTGATTCTTAGCACTCGACAGCACATATCTATACTCCCCCCTATAGGGTTGGAGTCTGTTCTTTATTTACAAGGGAGAGATCATGGGGGTACAACTGAGACTTCTATACCAAGCAAATCTGGTATCTGGAAGGAAGAACAAATTTCACTCCCCCCCCCCCCAGCTGTATTCCATTCATTTCAACCATGGAGATCGGGGTCCCCAAACTTGGCAACTTTAAGACTTGTGGACTTCAACTCCCAAAATTCTCCAGCCAGCTGCCAAGTTTGGGGGCCTCTGATGGAGATCAATAGAAGACTTGGGTCTCTCCTAACTCCATAACTTCCTCCTGGATTTGCTATATTGGGGGCAGATCTCTGGCGCTTTGTGCTGCTCTTGAACAACCAAGTTGTAAGTTCAGCTTGTTGTAGTCCATCTATAGGAAAAAGCTTGAGAAAGCATATTCAGTCCCAGAATATTTAGAATTTTCATTGCTTTGAATCATGCACTCTTTTCAGAGACCACTTCATATCAAAGAAGTCTATCTAGCAATGCATAGGTTTGGCCAAACACTATAAACTCTATAAATTCAAGTGGATAAATTCTGGTCCCTATATTTCCTTCTCTTCATTACATTGTATTTTCTTTCTTTCTTTTTTCTTTCTTTCTCTTTTGATCTCTCTTTCTTTCTTCTTTCTCTCTTTCTCTCTTTCTTTTCCTTCCTTTCCTCCTTTCTCTCTCTCTATTCTTTCTTTGTTTCTTTTCCTTCCTTCCTTCCTTCCTTCCTTCCTTCCTTCCTTCCTTCCTTCCTTCCTTCCTTTCTGTTTCTCTCTTTCTCATTCAATTTTTCTTTCTTTCTCTTTCTGTTTCTTTTTTCCTTTCCCTCCTCTCTCTGTCTCTCTCTGTGTGTTTTTCTTTTTCTTTCTCTTTGTTTCTGTTTCTGTTTCTATTTCTTTCTTTCTTTCTTTCTTTCTTTCTTTCTTTCTTTCTTTCTTTCTTTCTTTCTTTCTTTCTTCCTTCCTTCCTTCTTCCTTCTTCCTTTCCTTCCTTCCTTCCTTCCTTCCTTCCTTCCTTCCTTCCTTCCTTCCTTCTTTCTTTCTTTTCTTTCTTTCTTTCTTTCTTTCTTTCTTTCTTTCTTTCTTTCTTTCTTTCTTTCTTTCTTTTCTTTCCAAAAGACTTAAATGCCTGCTTAATACCTCTTTATATCTTCCTGTTAAAGAAATAAGTGGAACTCTGATCTTTTCTTTTCTTTCTTTCCTCTAGGTCGTAACCAATCCTATGACCAAGTTAGTATTCAAGAGTGTGTCAGTGTTAAATGGTGGTGTCCATTTTCTTGGAACAGCATGTTCTGCTCCCCTTGTGCCCCTGTTCCATCTGCTTGCAAATGGAATGTTCTTTAACGCCTTATTGGGGTGTCTGGTGTCATATCGAAAGGGCATTTCCCCAGGGTCTGTTCCAAGGATAAACCTAACTTAGGAAATATTTTGGCCAGAATCCATTGCCAATGTATTCCTTTGTCTGGAAGGGCCTTTTTCATCCAAAGCATGTTTCCAGAACATTCTTTTCTGGAAGATCCTTGCATGTCTCCATGGTTTGATGATCTATGAAAAAAATAATCTATAGATGAAACCTTCTTATGCAACTCCTGTGAATCTTTCATACCAAGAGCAGTGGTGGGATTCAATTTTTTTTACTACCGGTTCTGTGGGCATGGCTTAGTGGGCATGGCAGGGGAAGGATACTGCAAAATCTCCAGTCAGAGGTGGGATTTGCCGGTTCTCTGAACTACTCAAAATTTCTGCTACCGGTTCTCCAGAACTGGTCAGAACTGGCTGAATACCACCTCTGACTTCACTGAGGACACCAGAACTTTCTCCCTAAAAGGGAGGGAAGCTCCGTGATCAATTTATTTAGCAGAAGGGACTCAGAAGACTACAAAAATCAGAGCTGGGTGGTCATTGGTTGCCATCCTACCTCTGTAGGAGTCGATGGCTTCCATTCCTCCCATACATCTGGGCAGGAAGAAGGGGGGGGCAACTAATCAATGGAGCTTGTAATGGCTGCAAAAATCAGTGTCCTTGCAAAGAGTGTGGTGCTTCAATTTGTGAGTTGTGTTGTGAGGAGGCTGACCTGCTTTGGCTCCAATCAAGGTGTTTCTGTAAATGTGTTGCTTTAGACTTCAATGCATGTTGAGGTCCTTGTCTTGGGTGTCATTCTCCTGGAGTGCATGTACAGTATTGTTTTTGGAGTCATGGTGCTCCCCTTATAAAGACCTCATTCTGCTGTATCCCTAAAGACTTCCCACCCTTTGGCAGCTCTGAAGATGGCAAACGTTTGGTGCTTTTTCTCTGATCATTTGGCTCTAAATCCATAAAAACCCAGAGGCTTTATTTATGCACATTGCTGCAACTTGTATTTGAATATTCCTGAACGGCAGGCCTCAGAGGGTCCTGCTAAATGCCAATCTAATAAGGAAAAAACTTCTAATTGTTTGAAATTTCGCATGAAGAAAAGCCAATCCACTATAGTCCCTAAGTAGGAATATCAGAATTAAGATGCAACACGCCCCCCCCCCCCAATGATCACTAAAGGTAAAGGTTCCCCTCGCACATATGTGCTATTTGTTCCTGGCTGTAGGGGGCAGTGTTCATCTCCGTTAAAAAGCCAAAGAGCCAGAGCTGTCCAAAGACATCTCCATGGTCATGTGGCTGGCATGACTAAACGCCGAAGGTGCACGGAATGCTGTTACCTTCCCACCAAAGTGGTCCCTATTTTTCTACTTGCATTTTTTTACATGCTTTCGAACTGCTAGGTTGGCAGAAGCTGGGACAAGTAACGGGAGTTCACTCCGTTACACGGCGCTAAGGATTTGAACCGCCGAACTGCCAACCTTTCTGATCAACAAGCTCAGCGTCTTAGTTACTGAGCCACCGCGTCTCTAATGATCACTAGTTGGCCATAAAGAGTTTTCTGCTTCTCTCTGCTGCCATCTAACTGAATCTTAGGCCAAATGCATTATATAGAGGGCCATTTAAAGGTCACGTACTGGCTTTATAGGAGTCCTGAGATAGCTTTGAAGAAAATAAGCAGGTGCTACAAAAATATCCACTACATCCAAGAAAAAGCTTGCAGAAGAAATTCCAAATCGACTCACTCGGCGCTCTTGGGTGTAAGAGTGAAGAAAATAAAAAAAAAAACAAGATTTTCTTGTAACCTAGATCCATGAAGTATGTTCTAGCACTGTTTATGCGGTGTTTGTTTCCTGACTTAGCCTGCCTCAAAGGGCAGACATGCCTTCTAACATGAATTAAATTGAAGCAGATAATTCACAAAGGTGTTTACTGGCTACGTCAGTCACTCTCTCTTTTTTTTTTTAATCTTTCAGTTAGAAGAGTATCAGATGCATTTTCAAGAAAAGTTGTCTTCTTACTCTTTGCTGCTTGTGGAATGCTACTCTTCTTGTCTGGGATCAAACGCAAAGCTCTGTGTGTGTGTGTGTGTGTGTGTGTGTGTAAATATTCCACTGTGCTCCTAAATCTTTTCCTTCCCCCTCCTTAATCTTTTCATCATTCCTTCTTTTCTTTTTTTTCCTCCCCGCACTTCCTGATTCCTCACTTCCTCCTCCATCCCAGCACGGAGTATGTGGAACGTTTCAACCCCAATGTCCTGAAGGATTCTGCGCTGTCCACGCATAAACCCATAGAGGTGAAAGGCCCTGGGGGCAAAGCCACCATCATTCATGCCCAATATAACACACCCATC